>NC_086321.1:103558508-103864417 GCF_036172605.1 Pelobates fuscus | reverse complement strand
CTGCACATGTGCGGCAATGCTGCACATGTGCATTAGACCTCCCCATCGGAAAGCATTGAAAAATGCTTTCAATGCTTTCCTATCGGGGTTTCAGCGACGCCACTAGAGGAGGAGTTAACCCTGCAAGGTAAATATTGCAGTTTATGAAAACTGCAATATTTATTTACAGTTGCAGGGTTAAGGGTAGTGGGAGTTGGCACCCAGACCACTCCAATAGGCAGAAGTGGTCTGGGTGCATGGAGTGTCCCTTTAATTACTCATCCTTATAGCAGAGCTGTGCTCTGCCTCCTTGGCTGCGATCTTCATAATTGACAAGATCCGCAAATCCAATGCTTTCCCATAGGAAAGCATTGGGAGGCTGTCATGCTGCAAAACGCCGCTGTTCTATCAGATATCTATATCTATCAGATTTCTATATTGACGTCACTTCCGGTGCCCCCATAAAACCAGAAGTGATGCGAGATCAGCTGCGCGCTAGCAGGCCTTGAGGCATGTGTGCCGCCTCTGATGACACTCGATCAGCTGGGCCTTTAATCTGAAGGGTGTACCACGCATGTGCTCGGCACATCCTTCCGCTATATAAATCTGATGGGTGTAATGCGTATGCGCGCAGTCCATCCATCAGATATAGCAATCTGATGGGTGTGCAGCACATGCGCGCAGCACATCATTCAGATATAGCAATCAGATGGGTGTACTGTGCATGCGTGCAGCACATCCATCAGATATTGCAATCTGATCTACAAATCTGACGGATTTCTGTACCACAGCTTTCACTGTGTAGTAACATACACAGTGTAGGTGAATGTGGTGTTAAATAAGGGAGATGCACGGTTAATGGGGGTGACACACAGGGACAGGGGCTTAATAGGGGTGATACACATGGCATGGGGGATATGGAGTGGTGACCAAAAGTTGCCTAACAACCCAGAAGTCCCTCTAGTGGCCATCTGGTAGCCAGCCACTAGAGGTGGAGTTAACACATAAAGATAATTATTGCAGTTGCACTTGCAATAGTTACCTTTACACAGTTAAGCAACCTGGGACACTGAACCCAGACCACTTCAATGCGCTGAATTGGTCTGGGTGCCTATAGTATCCCTTTAAACATGTCAGTAAACATATATATAGAAACATATTAAAG
Source organism: Pelobates fuscus (assembly GCF_036172605.1). Classification (NCBI taxonomy): domain Eukaryota; kingdom Metazoa; phylum Chordata; class Amphibia; order Anura; family Pelobatidae; genus Pelobates; species Pelobates fuscus. Next base: position 103,863,273 of record NC_086321.1, on the reverse strand, counting down.
TAATTAATCAATTACACAGGTCATTGCAGTTACTACGACATCAGGTGGATGGTGAAGAGGAAGGTGAAGGCAGCAGCCGCCTCCAGGAAGACAGGAGGCGGTTCACAAGAACCGGACCTGCTGCCCTATGAAGAGGAGCTTCTGCAGTTCCTGGGAAGAGACAACCTCCTTGGGATTGAGGGGACATCTGGCGCTGAAACATCTGAAGGTATGTTGTTAAAGGACCACGATAGTGCCAGGAAAACAAACTCGTTTTCATGGCACTATAGGGTAATTAGGTGTCCCCCCCAACCCTCGTGTCCCCCTTCCCACTTCAGCCACTTACCTTTCTCCAACCCCTTCAGCCACTTACCTTTCTCCAGCGCCGGGCTACCTCGGCGCTGGGGAACACTCCTCCCTCTGCCGACGTCAGCTCCGAATGCACAGCAAGAGCCGTGCGCACATTCAAACCACCCTTAGGAAAGCATTACTCAATGCTTTCCTATGGACGTCCAGCATCTTCTCACTTTGATTTTCACAGTGAGAATCACGGAAGCGCCTCTAGTGGCTGTCAGTGAGACAGCCACTAGAGGCTGGATTAACCCTCAGTGAAACAGCAGTTTCTCTAGAACTGCTATGTTTTCAGCTGCAGGCTTTAAACTAGAGGGACGTGGAACCCAGACCACTTCATTGAGCTGAAGTGGTTTGGGTGCCTATAGTGGTCCTTTAAATTCATATTTGTTAGTCGAAATGTACATATATCAGTTTTCTTGTGTTAACCTTCCAATGTGTGTTTTCTATGCCATCAGTGCAAGCCCCTCAATCCCCACTAGGAACTGCAAGAGATGCTGTCTGTATGGAGAGCAGGGCAGCAGGTTCACCTCCTGTCTCCCTGGAAATGCGCCTGGCTTCACTTTCCTCTCGTAAGTACTTGCATAGCATTGTTAGATAAATGTTATGTGTGTGTGTGTGTGCGTGCCCATTTAAACATACACACACACAAGTATGTGATTTTACTGTATATGAAGTTAATTTATCACATACATGTATTTCAGACCATTCGCAACTTGTCGACGTTTCTTCACCACGTATGAGTCTGGTTTCCCTCCAACAGCCGGTCACTGGTGTCCAGGAACAGGGATCCACTGCTGAGCGTAATTAAAACATGCTTTAACTCTACACATTTTCTTTGCAGGCATACTCGTTTATGTAACAGGCAGGGCCAGGTCGACCACTAAGCAAACTAAGCGTCTGCCTAGCACGCACTGGCCAGGGGGCTCAATGTCTGGGTGACTTCTGTTCACTTTATTTACTGTGGCTGAGTGGACCACGTGTGATCTTATCTACCATCTACTTGCCCTGAAAGGAAGCTGAGTGCAACGATCAGCTTCCTGTCATGCAGAAGAAACAGGAGATTCTCTACCTGGGGACGCTCGGCCACGATACATGTAGTGAGATTAGAAGGAAAGGGAGGTGGGCACAAAGACATGCGTTGAGAGGTTACAAAGAGATGGAGAAAGGGCTAGGGGGGACAAAGATGCATAACTATACTTAGACATAATAATAAATTAATAGCATGACTGCATATATCTTATTTCCAAGTTTAAATAATATTGTTGTACAGATGATAGTAAGCATTGCAACATATACATTGCTAACAATGTTCTTTCTTTGTTCTCCCCTATAGGTTCTGATGGTACTCTCCCCCTGCAAGAGGAGGGTACCATTACCCTAACAGCAGTGGATCCTGATTCAGTGACATCAGTGGCCGAAGAAATGCAGTCGCCACAACTTCCTCCACCGTTGGCTGCGCTGTATGCAACGATCCAGGCTCGTCAAGCTGTACTGGAGACGTCCATCCAGCAGGATAGGGAGAATCAGCGAGAACTATTGCAGAATGTAATAACCGAGGTACGCTCCATGTCTAACGTTTTTAATGAGGGCGTTAGGCAATTTACATCAGCAATGGTTTCCTTGCAGCAAAATATGCAGCGCTTTATGGAAATGAGGGAGGAAGAGTGAATTTTAATGCGCGCGCAAGCTGCCCATAATTTGGGCATAACCATTGCTGATGTAGATAGCCTAGTTCATGAACGACGTGCGCAGGGTCTTCCCAGAAGGGATGATGATGATGAATAGATATCTGTGGGAAGAATGCACTCAGATGTTTATTTCTCATTATCATCCACAAATGTGAACACAACTGACGCTGTTCATTATAGGTTGTTACATTCTCAATGTCCTCCTGGTTTTCCCTATCCTTCCCCTGAATATACATTGGTTCATTCTCCTCTGCACTATATCCTCCCAGGACTGCTCCTAACAACCTGGGATGCCTCTGCTTTGTTGCTTCTCCCACTTGCTTTTCTAAATAAAAAAATATTGGATTACAACTTCTGACTCCTCTTTTCTTTAATAATTTTATATATATACACACACACACACACACACACACTTGAACGAAAAATATCACCATATATATATATATATATATATATATATATATATATATATATATATATACCGTATATACTCGAGTATAAGCCGAGTTTTTCAGCACATTTTTTGGGCTGAAAAACCCCAACTCGGCTTATACTCGAGTCAATTGTCTGTATTATGGCAATTTGCATTGCCATAATACAGACTGGGGGCTGTGGGGGCTGCAGAGATCGTTACTTACCTTTCCTGCAGCTCCTGTCAGCTCTCTCCTCCTCCGCCGGTCCGTTCAGCACCTCGGTCAGCTCCCAGTGTAAATCTCGCGAGAGCTGCGGCTCTCGCGAGATTTACACTGTGAGCTGACAGAAGAGCTGAACGGACCGGCGGAGGAGGAGAGAGCTGACAGGAGCTGCAGGAAAGGTAAGTAACATCTCTCTGCAGCCCCCACAGCCCCCTCCTACACAGTTCCCATCCACTGGACCACCAGGGAAGGAGAGCCCCCCTCCCTGGCCAGCTAGCAAGCAGGGAGGGGGGACGAAAAAATTTATATATATTAATAAAAAAATAAAAATAATAAAATAAAAATAATAATAAAATAAAAAATAATAATAAATAATAATAAAATAAAAATAATAATAACAAAATGTAATGAAACAAAAAAAATATTAAAATAATAATAAAAAATAAAAAAATAATAAAATAAAAATAAAAATAATAATAACAAAATGTAATGAAACAAAAAAAATATTAAAATAATAATTAAAAAATAAAAAATGCCCACCCCCCACCAAGGCTCTGCATCACACTCTGCATTACACACACACATACACACACTGCATTCATACACACACACTGCACTCATACACACACACTGCACTCATACACACACACACTGCACTCATACACACACACACTGCACTCATACACACACACACACTGCACTCATACACACACACTGCATTCATACACACACACACTGCATTCATACACACACACAGCACTCATACACACAGCATTCTCATACACACACACACTGCACTCATACACACAGCATTCATACACACACACAGCATTCATACACACACACTGCACTCATACACACACTGCACTCATACACACACTGCACTCATACACAGCATTCTCATACACACACACTGCACTCATATACACAGCATTCTCATACACACACACTGCACTCATACACACAGCATTCTCATACACACACACTGCATTCATATACACACACTGCATTCATATACACACTGCACTCATATACACACTGCATTCTCATACACACACACTGCATTCTCATACACACACACTGCATTCTCATACACACACTGCATTCATATACACACACTGCATTCATTATATACACACACTGTAAATAAATATTCAATTAATATAATTTTTTAAGGATCTAATTTTATTTAGAAATTTACCAGCAGCTGCTGCATTTCCCACCTTAGTCTTATACTCGAGTCAATAAGTTTTCCCAGTTTTTTGGGGTAAAATTAGGGGCCTCGGCTTATATTCGGGTCGGCTTATACTCGAGTATATACGGTGTATATATATATATATATACATATATATATTTAAAACGGACGTCGATCTATACAAGATGGAACGAACCCTCAACCTACAAACATTCAAATACGATAACCATCCCTCATCTAAACACCATTTTCGACTCAAAAGCATATGGGAACCCAAGACCTTACATCCTTCTATAAAGGCGTTTTCCAATTTGGTTAGAAACGACATACATCACATCTTTTCGGAGCCTAGATCCACCTCGCCTAACCTTACACACAGGGAATCTAAAGCCCTTAAAGATCTTGCAGGCGACACCAGCATTACTATTAGACCGGCCGATAAGGGTGGCTCTATTGTTATACAAAACTACACATCATACCGCACAGAGATCCTCAGACAACTATCCGATCAAACCACTTATCAACGGATCACTTTCGACCCAACTAACACCATCATGGGTAAACTGCAATCATTAGTCACCAGAGGTGTGGAAGCAGGTTGGATCGACGAACAGACCGCCACATTCCTTATAGATCCACACCCCAACATTCCAGTGTTATACACCTTGCCTAAGGTCCACAAAGACCTCAACAACCCTCCCGGACGACCCATTGTGTCCGCCAGACGTGGCATATTAGAACCACTGGCGAAGTTCATTGACCACCACTGCAAAACACCCTCCTTACTTATACCAACATGCCTTAAGAACACACAAGATCTTCTCACCCACCTCGGACAAATTTCTCTTCCGGAAGGACCCATCACCCTCGCTACTGTAGACGTTAAAAACCTCTACACCATAATACCCCATTCTGATGGTTTAGAGGCTATGAGACAAATCTTGATCCATTCAGATCAATATCAGGGACCCCCCATCGAGTATCTCTTGGAATGTCTAGAATTTACCCTGACTAACAATTATTTTCGTTTTGAGAAGCACTTTTATGTTCAACAAACAGGCACAGCCATGGGATCGGCCATAGCGCCCAACTACGCCAATAGCTATATGTATGCTTATGAGCAAGAACATATTTTATCAAACTACCAGTCCAACATCATATCTTATTTTAGATATGTGGACGACATTCTGATTTTGTGGTCAGGCTCCCCTGTATCGTTTGACGGGATGATCCAGGATCTAAACAATATAGACTCTCCCGTACGTCTGAGTCACTGCAGTGACACTAATAGGATACAATTTCTCGATGTAGAGCTATATCAAACACAGAACTCGATCGGATACACCTTATACAAAAAATCGTCCGATCGTAACACAGTGCTACACGCCACTAGCTTCCATCCAGGGGCCCTTAAAAGATCTCTTCCGATCTCTCAGTTCCTTAGGGTACTACGGAACAATTCAGATCCAGACAACATCAAAGACCAGATGGATACCATGCAGCAATCTTTTTTACAGAGGGGATACTCGCCCCACACACTCAAACGATCATTACAGAGAGCCACCGAGATCTTTTATCAATCTTTGCCTAATACTTCCACACCTCCACAATATCCAGCAACCATCACACTACCATTCTTGTATCATACAGCAAGCGATCGAATCGCGAAGGTGATTCGAAATAGATGGGACCTATTGGCCGCAGACCCTACACTGCACCCTACTTTCTCTCACCCTCCCCGGATTGCTTTCAGACGGAACCGCAACCTGAGGGACATCTTGGTAAAAAGCGACTACACCAACCAATACGAGACTAAAAAAGGACACACGAAAATGGGGTGCTTCAAATGTACTAATTGTGTTACATGCGGACACATGCTTACGGGTCCATCATTCGCCCATCCACACTCGGGAAAACGATATCTCATCAGACACCACATCACTTGCCTCACGGATCACGTGGTCTACCTTATCTCATGCCCCTGTGGTCTCTACTATGTGGGGAAGACAGACCTTACACTACGAGACAGAATGCGGGGACACCGCTCAGGCATTATGACCGCCTTTAGGGACGGCAAAACGGAGAAACCGGTGGCTAAACATTTTTTAGAAGCTAACCATCGACTCCCGACTTTGAAGTTCACCGCCATCGACCATATCCCCCCACTATCCAGAGGCGGTGATCGCTCTAAAAGTCTGCTCCAACGGGAAACGTACTGGATAAAGACGCTCGACACAGTGCACCCTAGAGGCCTCAACGAATATATATCCTTCCACTCTTTCTTGGACAATCGCTAAATGCTGTCTCTCTCATCTAGTCTTAGAAAATATAATTATCCACTAGGTCTTTATTCTCATGCTCACCTTTATGGCATATATAGGCAGACATCAATTGAATGTCTATATCCATATGATATACGCTATCTCTGGACATTATTCCCATATCTGGTTTCGCTGACCCTTTATATATAATTCTTGTACATATGTATATTTATTTCCCATTGCCTGCACCTGTATGTTATACGCTGCATTTACACACCCGTTCCCCATCTGATCTCCTGGGACCTTCACTCTTTGTACATATCCACACTTACCCACCACTTTATTCACACACCATCATCCTCCACCTAGGCTTTCTCTTGGTTTACCCTTTTCCCCCCACTGTGTCCATACACGATTTGGCGTCATTATACGTAGTGTCACTATCACACATCATTTAGGTTGTCCGTTCCTCACATTTAAGACCGTCCACTTCTGCACACTGTCAGGATCCCACACTCCTCCTCTTTTTTTTTTCTTTTTTATCCCTCTCCTTGTAACATTCACATATCTTATCCATGCCATATTTGGCAATCCACTAGATTCATCACCCGTTTCACAAGCATCCTTGCTTCACGTAGCATATACACCACTTATACATTTTCTACACACTTTACATGCCTCTAGGTCCCTCTGAGAACTTAAAATCTCTTTACGCATGCGCATGGTGAGGACGTCTCCATGACTACTAGACGTTCCTCTACAATCTTTATTTATGGCCCATCGCGCTCGCTAACACATCAGACATCCATCTGGGGAACATATTCAGGCTGGTATATAATTCTATATACACTTTTTATTCATTCATAATTGCTAGATCGTCTTCCTTGGTTTTAAACATTTTCGTATCTTTTTCTGTCACGCATGCGCACGCAACGGCTGTTGCCATAGATACATGACGCACATTCTCAATCCTTATTGGATACACACGTTTGACGTCATCACTCCGCGACGCATGCTATGTCAATCACTACACAAGCGGTTACACATGGTGGTGGGGCATCACGGTCACACTGGGGTAAGTAATTTCCTGGTAATTACTTTGGTTATATAAAGACACCATTTCAAGTTTGTTGTTATCTTGATAAAGACCTGCGGGTCGAAACGTCGATCTTCTCACACAGATAAAGCCTTTTTTTTCAACCAAGTCCTTTGGAGTGCTCTGAATCATTGTTCTCTATATATACATATATATATATATATATATATATATATATATATATATACCTATATATAAATAAAAATAATTACAAAAAATTATATATATATATATATATATAAACTGCAAATGTCCCGCACTCAATGTACCGGTCTTGTGCTTGCCTCGGTGCTGCCTCAGCCTTCAATATATTCAAATGGAAAGAGTTCACTCAAAGGTCTTCTTAAGGATATAAACGATTTATTTTGCCAAAATTTCAAAAGACATACAAGTCGACGTTTCAGTCCTCGTGGGACTTTTTTCAAGACAATGAAAGGCAGGAAAACAGTGATTTAAATATGCATTACAGGTGATTTGATTGGAGAGTAGATTATATGAAAGAGAGGCTGTGCAAACGTGAAAAAGATTGTTCAACTTTGAAAGTAGGGATTAACCCCTTGAGTGCCTAAAGTAAAAAAAGGCCTGACAGTGATTGTGGTTACGGCCAAACATCTAATAATCTGCGCTCGCAGACATATTTTAAAATTCAAGGATAAGAACTAAGAAATACCCAGGCCACCTTAAATTGACTAAGAGTTTAAGGATCTATTTAAATATTTTAACAAATTTGTTAAACTGTGTTAGACAATATTTTACATTTGCTACATTTTTAACACTAACATACGGTGGCTGCATATAAATTGGAATTCCCAATATAAAACGAAACATTTTAACAAAACTTCAAAGTATGTTTGAATGCCCCGCCAGGATGCTATGTATATACTTAATTATATTACAGATTTACGGCCATACAGTCTATAGAGTCTAGCAGAAGCAACCATCAACCAACATATTCTAGAAAAAATTAATAATATGTATACTGTATAGTTGAAAAAAGTCTCATGGATAAATCACCCATTATAATTTTTCTTTAACCTTTAGTACAAATATATCAATATATCAATTGCTGTGCTCTTCTTTATCTTTTCGGGGTGAAGCAGCTGAGTGGGTTAATTTCATTAAGACCCCCCGGGGACAAAGTTCCTAATGTAAAGATCCAGAAGGCTTCTCTTTGAAGAAGTAAGACATCTCTGTCACCCCCCCTGTTCGGGGCCGGAACATGTTCAATGCCCATGAATTTCAATGTGGGCAGTGTGTGTCCTGCTTCCAAAAAATGTTTGGCTATGGGGGTGGTTGCTATGCCACTAGATAACGCAGTCCTGATAGTAGATCTGTGTCCCCTCATGCGCTCCCTAAGGTCATTAGACGTTTTACCGATATACATGAGTCCACATGGGCAGATGATACGATATATTACATGTGTAGTGGTACACATGATCCTTTGCCTTATTTTGTATTCTTTGCCTGATCGAGGATGATAAAACACTTTGCCCGGGGTCATACTATTGCAAGCCATGCATTTTAAACAACGATAGCAGCCTGGGTTTTGAACAGACTGTTGTGCCATAGATATATCCGTATGAACCAGGTAGTCTCTTAGGTTCCTATTTCTCCTATAACTAATCATAGGAGTGTTTTGAAATATCGTCGGTAGTGTTTTATCTTTTTTAAGAACCTCCCAATTGTGTCTTATTTTCTGGGACATCTCTCCCGATAGTGAATGGAACGTTTGAGGGAAAATCATTCTATTTTGGTTATTTTTGATTTCAGGACCGTCTGTGTAATTTTTAAGTGCTTTCGAATATGCACCCTCCAGCAGTTGTCTTGGGTATCCACGTTGTGCGAACTTTTCAAACAGAAGATCTGAAACAATATAAAAACGATTTGGTTAGGTTCAAAAGAGAAAAACTCACCAAAGTACAAGCCGATTACTCAGAGCACAGAGTATACAGGTGGCTATCAGGAGACAACACCAGACCCGCATATAGAACTTACAAGCCTAGAATTAGAAAACCAATTGCATCTACTGTCGACTTTACATCGGGAGAGTCGGCCTCTGACTCTGATTATAAGGATTCGCAAAGAGAGGGGGCTTACTCTAATACCACAGCATCATACAATACGTCTTTTTTAGAACCGGGACTTGGTCTGGTGAGAGAAACTGCAAGTGGGAACCACCAAAGCACAGAGCGCCCTCCAAACATCAAAATCACACCAGGAGGGGACAGAAAGGGAAAAGGCACTGGACACAGGGGACGACCGCCAAGGAGACGCTAGTTAACCCTATTATCAATCTATCCACTAGGAACCTTACCACTACAGAAATTATGCTTCTAAATAAAGGACTTTCATTTGTTCCGACTGCTAATATTAATAAATTCCAATGGGAAATTGAGCAATTTCAATTTAACAGAAAACTCCGTTTAGCAGATTTTTTCAAAAGCTCTAATCAACAACATCAAAGTGAGGAGAACAGTGAAAAGTTCAAAATGAGAAGCACCTTTGACCCCTCCAACCTAAACCCTACATTAAAAACGTTCTCACAAATGTTAAAATTTGATACTATGAAAGTTACAACTACCCGGAACCAAAGACGTCCGAATTTATCTAAAGACGAAAGAGAAGCCTTAAACAGCCTGGCTAAAGACATGTCCATTACCATACGTCCAGCGGACAAGGGAGGCGCAATAGTCGTCCAACAATATGACGACTATAAGGAGGAAATCCTTAAACAACTAAAAGATACCAGAGTCTATGAATATACGCAAATAGATCCCACCTACGAATTTAGTAAAGTTGTTCAACAGACGCTGCAAAGAGGCTTAGAAGCAGGTTTCCTCACCACCACGGAATATGAATATTTGTTTGAAACCCATCCTCGGTGCCCGATTATATATACAGTGCCTAAGGTTCATAAAAATCTGGAGTGCCCACCAGGACGTCCGATTGTATCGGCGATCGGGGGACTATTAGAACCCATAGGGAAATGGTTAGACGCAAAATTTAAAAAAACAGTAATGTCATTACCTACCTATGTTAAGGATTCTGCGCAAGTCATAGCAGCCTTAAACTCTATAGAACTCCCCCCACAAGGAGTCTACTTAGCAGCCATCGACGTAAGCAGTTTATATACCATAATTCCCCATGAGGAGGGAATCCAGGCGATGCGCCAAGTATTAACACAGTACCAAGAACGTATAGAGCCCCCGATTGAATATATACTTGAATTATTGGAACTATGTCTCACACTCAATTATTTTCGATTCGAAAAAGCATTCTATATACAAATATCCGGAACATCGATGGGTGCCCCTATGGCACCCATGTATGCCAATGCATATATGCATGCATACGAACAGACACACATACTTCAAAAATATGGTCATTATATCTTGAAATACCTAAGGTACATCGATGACGTGCTCATCATATGGACAGGTGATGAACAAAGCCTCCATGATATGATAGGGTCATTGAATCAACTGGACTCACCAGTAAGACTTACCCATCAAATTAACAACCAACAAATTGACTTCTTGGATCTTCGAATTTTCATAGAAGATAACAAGCTGGGGTATACTTTATTTGCCAAGGAAACTGACCGCATTACGCTACTACACGCCAGCAGTCACCACCCACCCAACCTTATAAAATCTTTACTGGTATCTCAGTTTATGAGAATACTGAGGAATAATTCTGATTCTACAAAAGCAGCAAATCAGGTACAAGAAATGTTTGAAAAGTTCGCACAACGTGGATACCCAAGACAACTGCTGGAGGGTGCATATTCGAAAGCACTTAAAAATTACACAGACGGTCCTGAAATCAAAAATAACCAAAATAGAATGATTTTCCCTCAAACGTTCCATTCACTATCGGGAGAGATGTCCCAGAAAATAAGACACAATTGGGAGGTTCTTAAAAAAGATAAAACACTACCGACGATATTTCAAAACACTCCTATGATTAGTTATAGGAGAAATAGGAACCTAAGAGACTACCTGGTTCATACGGATATATCTATGGCACAACAGTCTGTTCAAAACCCAGGCTGCTATCGTTGTTTGAAATGCATGGCTTGCAATAGTATGACCCCGGGCAAAGTGTTTTATCATCCTCGATCAGGCAAAGAATACAAAATAAGGCAAAGGATCATGTGTACCACTACACATGTAATATATCGTATCATCTGCCCATGTGGACTCATGTATATCGGTAAAACGTCTAATGACCTTAGGGAGCGCATGAGGGGACACAGATCTACTATCAGGACTGCGTTATCTAGTGGCATAGCAACCACCCCCATAGCCAAACATTTTTTGGAAGCAGGACACACACTGCCCACATTGAAATTCATGGGCATTGAACATGTTCCGGCCCCGAACAGGGGGGGTGACAGAGATGTCTTACTTCTTCAAAGAGAAGCCTTCTGGATCTTTACATTAGGAACTTTGTCCCCGGGGGGTCTTAATGAAATTAACCCACTCAGCTGCTTCACCCCGAAAAGATAAAGAAGAGCACAGCAATTGATATATTGATATATTTGTACTAAAGGTTAAAGAAAAATTATAATGGGTGATTTATCCATGAGACTTTTTTCAACTATACAGTATACATATTATTAATTTTTTCTAGAATATGTTGGTTGATGGTTGCTTCTGCTAGACTCTATAGACTGTATGGCCGTAAATCTGTAATATAATTAAGTATATACATAGCATCCTGGCGGGGCATTCAAACATACTTTGAAGTTTTGTTAAAATGTTTCGTTTTATATTGGGAATTCCAATTTATATGCAGCCACCGTATGTTAGTGTTAAAAATGTAGCAAATGTAAAATATTGTCTAACACAGTTTAACAAATTTGTTAAAATATTTAAATAGATCCTTAAACTCTTAGTCAATTTAAGGTGGCCTGGGTATTTCTTAGTTCTTATCCTTGAATTTTAAAATATGTCTGCGAGCGCAGATTATTAGATGTTTGGCCGTAACCACAATCACTGTCAGGCCTTTTTTTACTTTAGGCACTCAAGGGGTTAATCCCTACTTTCAAAGTTGAACAATCTTTTTCACGTTTGCACAGCCTCTCTTTCATATAATCTACTCTCCAATCAAATCACCTGTAATGCATATTTAAATCACTGTTTTCCTGCCTTTCATTGTCTTGAAAAAAGTCCCACGAGGACTGAAACGTCGACTTGTATGTCTTTTGAAATTTTGGCAAAATAAATCGTTTATATCCTTAAGAAGACCTTTGAGTGCACTCTTTCCATTTGAATATATATATATATATATATATATATATATATATATATATATATATATATATATACACACACCCACATAAAGCAAATAGTGAACAGAGCACTCCTTAGGAAATTTTCTATTGTCTATTTAAGTAATCTTGATTACTTATTAAATACACGATTGAAAATTTCCTAAGGAGTGCTCCGTTCACTATTTGCGTTATGTTTGGCGCTGGAAGCACCCAGGTATTACAAGTTATATTTTTTAATGATGGTGAGTGTCGGAGGTCTGATTATATATATATACACAAACACGTATATATATATAATAATTATATGTATACATTTATGTAATATTTTTACATAATTAGGTCATTTTAATAATTACAATTTGCAGGACCTGCCTGACAACCCAGGCCGAAAGTCCAGGGAATTTAACCCCTTAAGGACACATGACATGTGTGACATGTCATGATTCCCTTTTATTCCAGAAGCTTGGTCCTTAAGGGGTTAATTTGCTAGCACTGTATTTAACCCTGTAACTTTCTATGACACCATAAAACCTGTACATGGGGGGTACTGTTTTACTTCGCTGAACACAAATATTAGTGTTTCAAAGCAGTAAAATGTATTACAACGATAATATCGTCAGTGAAAGTGACATTTTTCTACACACAAATGGCACTTACCCGGACGAGATAATTGTTGTGGTACATTTTACTGTTTAGAAACACACATTTTTGTGTTCGGCGAAGTCTCCTGAGTATAACAGCACCCCTCATGTACAGGTTTTATGGTTGTAACTGATCAACGGGCACCCTGACTGGGTACCTTTGTTGGAGGATGCTCTTAGCGCTTCCTGAGGGCTTCCAGCACTCCAGCCGACACCATAACCACCGTAGACTCCTTCAGAGAGCAAACCACGAACAAGCTCTTGCAAGAGTTTAGGAGTGATTATAGCAAGGGAATATGCAGAGCATAGCAATTCCTTGTAGCAGATTCCTCCAATAAGAGACGGGACTCAAATTGAGGGTGAAGAAGAACTGAAGCTTTTAATGAGACACTGCTTTTATGCACATATTGCACACATAGTACTGCACACAGGGTTTTGTAAAACAACCCATCAATACGTACAATACACATAGACACTCCCAGCAATTACAGACAACATGGGTTAATGTAATTATCACTGGCAGAGAAATAAAGTTTTTACACATGTACTATAACTTTAAAACTATACATTCAATATTCAAAAAAACATATTATTATTCAGCACACTTTAATTATAAACATAGTCAAAATTCAGCCAATTACATCCAGGGGTTTAAAAGTTAGCTGGAGGTCCCTTTATGACAGACCGCAAGCACATTTTCCTGCCCAAAACAGTTCCATAGATTTGGGCTGTGCGGTCGGTCAATTTCACACTGAAAAAAAGTCCCATTAGCTGCAAAATCATTGTGGGAGAAGGTAATGCTCAGCGGTGTTCGCGGAACTGTATAGCCGATTTCAGTTCCATGGATTTGGCTACACACACCGCTGACCGCATTGAATGAACAAAGATGGCCGCCGCCACGTGTTCGTTTGCACGAACGGCGGCCCCCCAGCCTTCTGCAATTTACCTCCAGCAGGCTCCCAGCCTGGGAGGTAAATTTATGGCACACTTCCACTTCTGGGTGGTCCGCCTGTGGTGTACCTGGTTCAGTAAGCCCCATTTACTGAACCAAGTGGAAAATAGCAATGAACAAAGGCTTTTAACAGTCTGGGGACAAAGTCTTAAAGGGGTATTGTTCCCAAAAGTCACAATATGCCCCCAGATGGTTCTTAAAGGGGCATACACAGTCCAATAAAAGTCCATTCACTGTGCTTAAAGGGCCAGTAGCCGCACAATAAAAATCTATTATGCCCAAATATGTTCTTAAAGGGCAATACATCACAGGGGCCGTAGTCACAGGGCAGGAGGCGGGCAAGCAGGCCCCTCCAAAAGCTCATGGCAAACTCCCTTAAAGGGGTGAGTTTGCTACAATGGTGTTTTCAAAAGTTATTGAGTCAAATATAAGGCTTGCGTTTCAGTTTTTTCACATTGAAATTAGCTAGATTGGTTCCGTTGCCTTTGAGACCGTATGGTAGCCCAGGAATGAGAATTACCCCGATGATGGCATACCATTTGCAATAGTAGACAACCCAAGGTATTTCAAAAGGGGCATGTCCAGTCTTTCTTAGTAGCCACTTAGTCACAAACACTGGCCAAAATTGGCATTCAGATTAGTTTATTGCATTTTTCACACACAATCAAATATTAACAATAACTTTGGCCAGTGTTTGTGACCAAGTGGCTACTAAAAAAGACCGGACATACCCCATTTTCAATACCTTGGTTTGTCTACTATTGCAAATGTTATGCCATAATTTTCATTCCTGGGCTACCATACGGTCACAAAGGCAACATAACCAATCTTGCGAATTTCAGTGTGAAAAATGTAACATGCTATATTTGACTCTGTAACTTCCCAAAACACCATAAAACCTGTACATAGGGGGTACTGTTATACACGTGAGACATCGCTGAATACATGTATGTGTTTTATTGCAGTAAAAGCAAACCGTATTATGACATTCACAGTTAAAATGTCATGCAGAAATAAAAAACTAAAAAATCTTATTTCCTCCCATTCTTTAATATATTATTCATATTAAATTATGTTTTATACCTGGCTGTGAATTACAGCTCCCAATCCCCCAAACATGAGCCCAGACTTCATGAAGGGGTAAAAACGGTCTGTTTAATGGTGGCCCCAGCTCAGTCTTTTATGCAGGTCCTCCAGCAAGGTATACTCCCACATGGACCTTTTTTCACAATGTTAATCACTTCCACAGAAACAGTAAAATCCCTCCCCTCTATCGTGGAGATAATTGGGTTAGGTAGCCATAGAAAACGTAAAGGATCACTATAGTGTCAGGAAAACAAAGCGGTTTTCCTGACTCTATAGTGCCCTGATGGGGGCCCACATAGACATAGAATACATAGATGCCACATTGACCGCTACTGCCTGCTGGGGCTGACACAAGTGGTGCAAGTGGCATGCCGCAGCTGTGATTTCAGAGCTGGAGCATAGACTCCTCGACCCTCTAATGCAGCCATTCTTCTAGTATAACAATCCAGCAGACTGTAAACTCTAAACCCCAGTCCCAGTTGGGGAATTATGGGATCTGGTCTCAGGTTGTAGGCAGCAACTACTATCACTTTCAGCCAGGCACTGTATTGGCATCTTGAACATTTTCCTAGGAAGAGGCAGAGGACTGACATTTAGGGGTAACACTGTTGAAGAACTCGGCCTTGGGTGATGGGAGTGGCCATCTGTAGCCTATTCACCGTATTCAACCTTGGGGTTTGGAATTTTCCTGATTTATTTTGATGAGCCACCACTGGCGGGAGTATCTGCAGTAACACAGGGTGTCTGGAGGGAGTATCTGCAGTAACACAGAGTGTCTGGAGGGAGTATCTGCAGTAACACAGGGTGTTTGGAGGGAGTATCTGCAGTAACACAGGGTGTCTGGCGGGAGTATCTGCAGTAACACAGAGTGTCTGGGGGGAGTATCTGCAGTAACACAGGGTGTCTGGAGGGAGTATCTGCAGTAACACAGGGTGTCTGGGGGGAGTATCTGCAGTAACACAGGGTGTCTGGAGGGAGTATCTGCAGTAACACAGGGTGTCTGGGGGAGTATCTGCAGTAACACAGGGTGTCTGGATGGAGTATCTGCAGTAACACAGAGTGTCTGGAGGGAGTATCTGCAGTAACACAGAGTGTCTGGGGGAGTATCTGCAGTAACACAGGGTGTCTGGGGGGAGTATCTGCAGTAACACAGGGGGTCTGGCGGGAGTATCTGCAGTAACACAGGGTGTCTGGAGGGAGTATCTGCAGTAACACAGAGTGTCTGGAGGGAGTATCTGCAGTAAACAGGGTGTCTGGAGGGAGTATCTGCAGTAACACAGGGTGTCTGGAGGGAGTATCTGCAGTAACACAGAGTGTCTGGAGGGAGTATCTGCAGTAACACAAAGTGTCTGGGGGGAGTATCTGCAGTAATACAGAGTGTATGGGGGGAGTATCTGCTTGTAACATTTATATGCACAAAAAAAGTAAAAAAATCCATCTTCACCCATGGAGGGCTCTGTGCCAGTGTGTATCAGGGATCCTTAGGATAGGTGTCAATCCATATCTGCCAAGTGACCCTATGTAGGGGGAACAGTCCCTATTCTCCTCTGTGTCAGTGTCTGGGGGGAGTATCTGCAGTAACACAGGGTGTCTGGAGGGAGTATCTGCAGTAACACAGGGTGTCTGGAGGGAGTATCTGCAGTAACACAGGGTGTGTGGAGGGAGTATCTGCAGTAACACAGAGTGTCTGGAGGGAGTATCTGCAGTAACACAGGGTGTCTGGAGGGAGTATCTGCAGTAACACAGGGTGTCTGGAGGGAGTATCTGCAGTAACACAGAGTGTCTGGAGGGAGTATCTGCAGTAACACAAAGTGTCTGGGGGGAGTATCTGCAGTAATACAGAGTGTATGGGGGGAGTATCTGCTTGTAACATTTATATGCACAAAAAAAGTAATAAAATTTTTTTTTTTTGAAAAAATAAAATAAAATGGTTGCAGCTTCCGAATTAATCTAAAATGGATGCTGTCCAGTAGGTGGGAGGGTCTGCTAGGGAGGGTGTGCTGCTGATTGGCTGGAATGTGTCTGCTGACTATGAGGTACAGGGTCAAAATTTACTCAATGATAAAGAAAAGGGGGCGGACATCACATGTGTTCGCCCATGTTGGCGAACGTGAACATGCTATGTTCGCCAGGAACTATTCGCCAGCGAACCGTTCGGGACATCACTAGTCAAGAACTATCAAATATTAAATGTCTAGTGGAACCAACAATATTAATTTTAAATGTAGCAGAATAAGCTATTGGAAACTAAGGGCCATTTTCTTACTGTTTGTCTTATTCGTCATAGACTATGTTAAATGAATGTCAAAGAAATAAATAGCCTAGTATGCTATTTTCGATCTATCTGCATGTTTGTTGCTACTGGGCAATAAATTCACAAAAGTCATTTAAATTGAATAAGGAAAATCCTCACTAAGTGTAAAAGAGAGTAGATTGGCAGTTGGAAGTGGATGTCAGGAAAACAATATTCATTTGGGAGAGTAAATATCCTCCGGAACATCTGTCTACCCAAACAAATGTTAAAATCTGTTAAATGTGTTTGCTATGAAACCTGGACAAAATGCATGTACAGGGAGTGCAGAATTATTAGGCAAGTTGTATTTTTGAGGATTCATTTTATTATTGAACAACAACCATGTTCTCAATGAACCCAAAAAACTCATTAATATCAAAGCTGAATATTTTTGGAAGTAGTTTTTAGTTTGTTTTTAGATATAGCTATTTTAGGGGAATATCTGTGTGTGCAGGTGACTATTACTGTGCATAATTATTAGGCAACTTAACAAAAAACAAATATATACCCATTTCAATTATTTATTTTTACCAGTGAAACCAATATAACATCTCAACATTCACAAATATACATTTCTGACATTCAAAAACATAACAAAAACAAATCAGTGACCAATATAGCCACCTTTCTTTGCAAGGACACTCAAAAGCCTGCCATCCATGGATTCTGTCAGTGTTTTGATCTGTTCACCATCAACATTGCGTGCAGCAGCAACCACAGCCTCCCAGACACTGTTCAGAGAGGTGTACTGTTTTCCCTCCTTGTAAATCTCACATTTGATGATGGACCACAGGTTCTCAATGGGGTTCAGATCAGGTGAACAAGGAGGCCATGTCATTAGATTTTCTTCTTTTATACCCTTTCTTGCCAGCCACGCTGTGGAGTACTTGGACGCGTGTGATGGAGCATTGTCCTGCATGAAAATCATGTTTTTCTTGAAGGATGCAGACTTCTTCCTGTACCACTGCTTGAAGAAGGTGTCTTCCAGAAACTGACAGTAGGACTGGGAGTTGAGCTTGACTCCATCCTCAACCCGAAAAGGCCCCACAAGCTCATCTTTGATGATACCAGCCCAAACCAGTACTCCACCTCCACCTTGCTGGCGTCTGAGTCGGACTGGAGCTCTCTGCCCTTTACCAATCCATCCATCTGGCCCATCAAGACTCACTCTCATTTCATCAGTCCATAAAACCTTAGAAAAATCAGTCTTGAGATATTTCTTGGCCCAGTCTTGACGTTTCAGCTTGTGTGTCTTGTTCAGTGGTGATCGTCTTTTAGCCTTTCTTACCTTGGCCATGTCTCTGAGTATTGCACACCTTGTGCTTTTGGGCACTCCAGTGATGTTGCAGCTCTGAAATATGGCCAAACTGGTGGCAAGTGGCATCTTGGCAGCTGCACGCTTGACTTTTCTCAGTTCATGGGCAGTTATTTTGCACCTTGGTTTCTCCACACGCTTCTTGCGACCCTGTTGACTATTTTGAATGAAACGCTTGATTGTTCGATGATCACGCTTCAGAAGCTTTGCAATTTTAAGAGTGCTGCATCCCTCTGCAAGATATCTCACTATTTTTGACTTTTCTGAGCCTGTCAAGTCCTTCTTTTGACCCATTTTGCCAAAGGAAAGGAAGTTGCCTAATAATTATGCACACCTGATATAGGGTGTTGATGTCATTAGACCACACCCCTTCTCATTACAGAGATGCACATCACCTAATATGCTTAATTGGTAGTAGGCTTTCGAGCCTATACAGCTTGGAGTATGACAACATGCATAAAGAGGATGATGTGGTCAAAATACTCATTTGCCTAATAATTCTGCAGTCCCTGTATACTTAGCATAATTCTTCTTTCCAACATTCACAAACTAACAATACAACTAAGGGTTACCATCATCATTTCTGATGAATCACACAGGTGACAGGTATGAGGTGTAGTAGGTGTGTCCACAGTGACAAAAATAAAGTAGTTTAGTTGATGCCCAATCTATCCCATCCCATATGCTGTACAATGGTCCTGCGTCTTTCTTTTGTCCCCAGTATGTGAATGAAGAAGGGGGTGATATAAGACTATAGGTCTGGGGACCACTAAGCTCACTTGCCCAAAATATATGATCCTAGTTGGGAGATCCATGATATAAGGCACCACTTATATTGGTACCACTTCAATTCAACATATGCCACCAACCATATGGTGTCCAGTTCCTGGAGAGAAGGTCTCCCCACATCATGTATCCCATGGAAATGTGGTGGTTGTTGTATCTAGACCTAGCTAAATATATTCTTCAAAGAAAGAGTTTTGATACATGGATATACTTTAATACATTTATCAACACCTCCCTTATAAAAATAAAGTACTACTGAGCCAGTGAAGATCCCTCAGTTAGTATTTTCATGTAAAAAGACTCACCAATCTGTTTATTCATCATCTTCTTTACCTGTTAATGACTTATAACATAATTTGAAATAAATCAAGTTCCCAAATAATATTTCTAAAAGGACATGTTTTAAATGGATAATACTCAATATAGGAGATGGTTTTAAACTCAGAACTAGCAATGATTTATTTTTTAACGCTAGTTTTAATTATTTTAGATTTATAGCACTCATATTTTTCTGTCAAATTCTTTATGCACTTTTTGACTTAAAATTATTACTCTATGTTAATTTATCTTTCTAATTTAATGGCATTGCAGTGAAAACTTTTTTTTTCTTGGCTCCTTTTCAAAATCCATGATAATTTGTCAAGTGTACCAGGTTTGCTTTAACATTTATCCTAGAGTATTTCATTAGTCAGAGATAAACATTGGCATTCGCTATCATTACTTTGATGACTTCTCAATAAAATGTGTCATTGTCTCTTTCTTTATTGGTATCCTAACCTGAGTGATCAGTAGCAAATCAAAATTTGTATAGCACTTTTTAAGTAGATTTTATTTTATTATATTTTATTTATTTATTTTGCATTTGGTGTTCAGTTTGACAGTGCACAGTGCTGCTGAAAGTCAAGTTAAAAAACAAGTTTTTAGGCAACATAAATATAGGATTAATTAATTCTGAATTGAGGAGACTTGACAAGAAATTGGTCTCTTTTTTGAACAACAATGGCAATGAATATATTTTTGGATGTTTTTAATATTGGAGATATTAACTGTATCTCACACTACATAAGTATTACCATCCTATTAAGTTCTGCGAAACATACTATGATGCTATATAAGCAATATATAATAGGGTTGTACATAATTCACAGAACTTGGGATCTATTAAAACTTTTAAAGGTGCACTGTAATAAACTGATGAATATATGTTCTAGGCAGGTGTAAGCTTTCTTTATGTTCACTACGTGTTTACAATATGCTGGTTTTATATGTACTATTGATAATAATAATTATAATTTAATCACATTAGAATGAGTGATACACATCATTAGTCGAGGAATTGGACTATAGTGTCCTAGTGGGAGAGTTAACATAAAAGGGAGGAGGAAAAGCCAAGGGGAGCCCTACCTTTATTGAACCTAAGGGAGAGAAACAATAGTAAAAAAGCCTTAAAACAGGGCAGGGTGAGGGAAAACTGGTTGTCAATATACCAGCGTATAAACATCCCAGCACTATGTGGAGGGGAAAGGGGATTGAAAACGTATATATATAACGAGCCAATACACTGCCCAAAACAAGAAAATGAGTAGGAAAAGTGTAAAGCCTAAGGAGACAAGTGGAGTTCCCAGAAAGCAATCCCTTTTACACCTGAATGCAAAAAACTGCTGTCCAGATACAAAAAACTAGAAGGGGGTCCCTTACGCAGCCCCAGTTCAGCTTGTCAGGAGTGCTGGACAAGTATACAGCTATTGCAGTGCTTAGTATAGTGCCATTGTCCAGGTACAGTCAGAGGTTAGGGTATAAAACACTAGAAGGGGTTCCATTACGCAGCCCCAGTTCAGCTTGTCTGGAATGCTGGACAAGTATACAGCTATTGCAGTGCTTAGTATAGTGCCAGTGTCCAGGTACAGTCAGAGGTTAGGGTATAAAGGCTAGGAGTAGGGAGTAACTACCCCAAAACAACCCCCCATTTATGCCTCCAGTCTCTAAACATAGACAAAAATCTCCCTATATTACCTTGGTACTCTGAATAAATCACTAGTGCCTACCTGAACCTCTCACCCTTCCTGTAGCAAAAGTAAAGAAAAATTAAATTAACAGAATAAGTACATAAGTGCTACCTAGTGCTAAAAAGGTGTAGAAAAATAAATAAACTAGCTATCTAGCTTGACGCGCGTTTTGGCGTGTCAGCACGCCGTCGTCAGGAGCAATGTCAAAAGCTCTGGCCACCAGTATCTATTTATATAAGTCCTACCTTGTCAATTAGTGATAAGCTGGAAAGGCTGAGTGGGGTGGGTGTAGTACTTGATATCACAGTATAGATTGGACTTAGCCAATCGGGGGCGGAGCTATAATGAGAATTCTATTAATTTATTGGACTTGTTAGATCGGGGGCGGGGTTACAGTGAGAGGTCTGTCTATCAAACCTGCACTGTAATGCCCTGTCCGTCCTATCATTGGATAACTTCCTTTAGGAGTGATGCCTGTGCAGATGCCTGTCCTTTCATTGGACAGCAACCTCCAAGGGCTGTCATTCCGTGCCATCCACGTAATCTAATAACACATGGACTTAATTTATAGCTTATAATCATCACCTTCAGGATTATAGAAAATAATTCAAGACTTCATGTATGAAGTAAGAGTAGGAGGATGTAGTTACATCTCTGCTCTGTGTCCCATGTAGTCAGATTCATTATTACCACATATGTGGACTATGATACATAAGATAAAAGGGAAATGGCTGCAGTCACAAAAGGGTTAACAAGGTGCATTACTTCTGCCCGCAGTGTCTTTAGGGCTGCACAAAAGCATATAAATACACTGCGAAAGTGCAGTGTCACGGGTTTGTGAGTCTATTGTGGTCATTACTTCAATCCTCCATTAGTCCTAATTGCAGGTGTGCTGAATGTAGTAACAGTATTCCCATTGTGTAGAGATTCCCCAATATAATGGACGCAGCCAGTCATATTGGGTAAAAACAGAAATCTGACTTTATTAGGCCACACTCTGCTTTATGTGCAGTGCCCCTAGCATTGGGTTTCTAATACAAAATCACAGGGGTTTCCTTCCCACAAGCCATTGTGTTTAAGAGATAATTGATGAATTAGCATGTGGCAACATTATAATTGGGGGAGATTTTAATTTCGTATTGGACCCAACACGGGATAAAAGTCATAAAAATACTAGAGATCACAAATCTGTAAATACCTATGTATCCGATTTTTCTGAATTTCTAGACAGGAATTCCCTATTTGATTGTTGGAGGACTTTGAATCCTAGTGAGAGAGATTATACTTTTTTTTCACATGTCCATCAGACCTTTTTCGAATAGATATGTTTCTGGTGAAAGCTGGGTTTTTAAGATCAATTATTAAATCCAATATTGGATCTATAGTTGTGTCTGACCCTGCACCAGTATTCATCAAGGTTAAGTTAAAAGGTGGTCTTAGACCAAGGACAAGGTGGAGACTAAATGAAATGTTAAAACATGAAAAAGAGTGTAACATTGATTTTTTCGTAATCTGAAATTGAATTTTTTTTACTAATAATGGCTATGGTATGGTGTACCTTTAAACGTTTTATAAGGGGATTATTGATTAAGCTTGGTTCTGAATTTAAAAGGAAGAAGGGAGAATCTTTGCAAGAGTTAAGAATAAAATTGGCAAATAAGGAACGTTTAAATAACAATATGGCGAATAAAGACTTAATTGAAGAAATAGCTAACTTAAGGGAAATTATCAAAGAGAATTTATGATATGGTCAATAAAATTATATTATTTCTTAAGCAAAGATGGTACCATAATAATAATAATAATAATAAAATAAATAAAGATCTTTCTAATAAAATTAGGAATAACCTTAAAGATAAATCTATAAAACGTCACTTAACGTCACCAAATGACATTGCAAATGCATTTGCGGAATTCTATAGATCCCTATATAATATAGAGGAGGCAGAGAAGAGTAGAGAAGAAATGGATACATTCTTGAGAAATCTTAAACTACCAGAAATATATCAAAGGAAGTTGGAAATGTTGAATGCCCCATTTTTATTATCAGTCGTAACCAAAGCAATAGATAACCTAAAACTGAATAAGGCACCAGGCCCCTGTGGTTTTTCAGCAATATTCTATAAAACTTTTTCTAGAATTATTTCCCCTATCCTTTTAGAGATGTTTATGAAGTTATCCATGGATACTGTCATGGAGTAACACTTCCGGGTTCGGCACTCAGCTGTGAGGAGCCGGACCCCGCCCCCCTCTGACTCAGCTCTGACGGTATTTAGGGAGACTGGGCCAGAGGGAGGGTGCTTGGTGATTGATTGTTTGAGCTAACGTGTGAGCTGCCTCTGCGAGACCGCAGGCTCCACAGGCTCAGCTACTGGAAACTACTTCCACCAGAGTTACCTTTCCACAAGCTGAGACAAGCCGTTCCAGCCTTTGAGCAAATGCAAAGATTGCTGCATGACATAATTGTCTGCAATATAATTTATTAATGAACTAATGCTTGCTTACTCAAATCTTCATTGCTACAAGTTACTAATCTCATGAAGGACAACTCCCATCATGCTTATTCACTATGCACTGTTTCTTGCTTTGCAATTACATTCAGTGCTTCAATCTACTAATTACATGAAGGACAACTCCCATCATGCTTATTCACTATGAACTGTTTCTTGCTTTGCAATTACATTCAGTGCTTCAAGTTACTAATCTCATGAAGGACAACTCCCATCATGCTTATTCACTATGAACTTGCTTTGCAAATATTCTTAGCTACTTGATTATTGTTCCTATTGAAGATTATTCTCATGAACTAATGTTACTTAATGCATCTCTGAATAAATACTTAATAATGAACTTTGCGTTCTTTACTTGCACTTCTTCTTATTGGATTATTGCCTAAATGCAATTCATTTAAGTTTTACACTTATTAAAACTTCGTTTGAATCAAGTTACCAGTGATTCTCTCTTTTCTTAAAGCTACAGTATTGATACTTAAGGATTCTCCATTTCTTCACTTTTGTAATTAGGGAGTTTACAAGCTGCAGTTGAGTTCCAACCCAAATCACCCCTAGTAGCGTAAAACAGATACCCCCTTTCCCAATGAGATGTTGTTGGCTTCAATTATTCCTATACCCAAAGTAGGGAAATATCTAACACTTATTGCTAACTATAGACCTATGTCTCTTATTAATTTAGATATGAAAATATTTTCTCAAATATTGTCTAATTGATTTAAAAAGGTAATTGGAGAACTGATTGGTGTTGATCAGTCTGGATTTGTGAGAGGGACAGGTACTACTGATAACACACACAGGATATTTAATTTAATACATAGAATTAATGAGCATAAATGCGGATCTGTTATTATGGCCCTCGATGCTGAGAAGGCCTTTGACAGAGTCAATTGGAGACTCCTTGACTCTGTCATGGGCCAGTTTGGCCTAGAGGGACAGTTCAGATATAAAACTATGCTGTTATATAGGAGCTCTACAGCCAAAATAGTTAATTCCTTTGTTGAGTCTGACCTCTTTGAGGTTAAAAATGGTACTAGGCTGGGTTGTCCTTTGGCTCCCCTGTTATATATCCTTACAATTGAACCTTTGGCCACTTTGATCAAATGTAAAGGGGGTCAAGTCTCTCAACGGGGAAATCAAGGTTTCCCTCTTTGCGGATGATGTCCTTCTTATCCTGACAGATCCGATGGTTTCAATTCCATCTGTATTGGATGCTATATCTATCTATAGCAGTTTTTCTAACTACAAGGTTATTATGAAAAAAAACCAAATCTTAACCTCTTTTCTATCTGAGGCTCAGAAAGATATTTTGACTGCACGCTTCCACTTTTTATGGGCAAAGGACACTATTGGCTACTTGGGGATTAAAATATCCTTTGATATTTATAGGATGATACAAACGAACTATGACATTCTATTAAAAGATTTGCAACAACAGGTAGACAAATGGAGGAAGATTGAGGCCTCATGGATAGGAAGATTAAATATGATCAAGGCATTCCTGATACCTAAACTTGTATACTATCTCAGGGCGATTCCTTATAGAGTGGGGAAAGGTATTCTTAACCACTTTCAAAATCTGATTTCTAAATATATTTGGGCAAATTAACCACCTAGGATAGCGTTTGATACTCTCCAAAGGAGTTATCAAAAGGGGGAAATAGCATTTCCAGATGTCGATAAAATCCATGAAGCATGTATGGCGACTCACCTTTTACAGTGGCTAGACAGGGACCAGGGAAATCAATCATGGCTCACTCTAGAACAGGAGGATAGCCCCAGATATAAATTGTCTGTTCTTTTTTTTGTTGGGTATTTTGAAACTAGGTGAATTGGACACCAAGCATTTTTCCAATAGAATATTGATAGATATGATTAATACCTCAAAAATCTTAAATAAAAAAATTAAATTGGACAAATTACTATATGGGGTTCCATTAGTGGTCCTACAACACGCAATGGATAATATAAATGTTCAACCCTGGAAACACCTAGGCATATTGAAGATCTCTGATTTATGGCATGGATCTAAACCCATCCCATTTATACAAATGCAAGTCAAATGTAATCTTCCCCCCAGAGACTTTTTTCAATATCTAAGGATTAAAATTTTACATTATCTAGGACTTTACTCAAGGACCATAATGGTAATCCTCTTATTGTACTTTATCAAAAGAAGGGAGGGATTTCTAGATTTATTAAATTGCTAGAATCAATGGAACAAGACTTCCATGCTTGTGTGATAACGTAGTGATGCTCACGCCGGGAGGGGAGGGGTCGAGAACGGAGGAGAGGTGAGGCGAGGCAACGAGCGGAGGTCGGAGATGGGATGCCATCTATCGCTGACCGGGTGAAACGCTGGCTGCAATCGCTGATAACGCCGGCTGTGAAAGATCGACGGCTCTGAGTAGAACTTAGGCGTTGCAGGCTTGGCGGATCATTCTGCTGCTTGGAGACTCCGGTGGACCTGGATTTGTTCTTTAGGGGGGTCCAGATCGACACCTTGAAATAGTATTGATACAGCCATTAATCCTCATACTGAAGGGGGTGAGTTAGTGAGGAGTCAAATATTTAAATACTAACAACTCAGCAGACGGTTGAACTCTATATAACCTAATGTTATGGATATATTCGGATAACACTCTGATATGGTTAACTTAAAGAGAACATTTTAGTCCACCGCTTAGTGGACCTATCTGCCATTGGACTTTCTTCCTTTTTTTATGCACACTGGGTCCCTGTAATATAAGGGGTAACATAGGACAACTGGACTAGAAGGAAAGAAGCAAGGAAGAAGAAAGAGGGAGAAGGAAAATAAAGACAAAAAGAAAGAGGGAAGAAGGGGTAGAATCTGAGGGCCTTTGTGGCTAACACCCTCCCAAACTTTAAATTTCTCCTGATTGTTAAATCACTCTCTAGATATCTTTGTATTTTTCCTTAAAGAGAAATGTCTTCAAAAAAAAAAAAAAACACAAGACAGTAAAGCGTCTGCTAAGGCAGATAAAAAAGGCCAGAAACAAGAAAAGAGACTCTCAGCCTTTTTTGTCCCGCAAGATAATCAAGATGGCTTAGAAAAATCAATTATAGAGCCTTTAAATATAGGGACGTCCTCCTCCCCTACGGGGACAGACAAAGATATAATAACTCCTATCATACTTAAAGGACCACTCTAGTGCCAGGAAAGCATACTCGTTTTCCTGGCACTAGAGTGCCCTGAGGGTGCCCCCACCCTCAGGGACCCCCTCCCGCCCGGCTCTGGAAAGGGGAAAGGGGTTAAATCTTACCTTTTTCCAGCGCTGGGCGGAGAGATCTCCTCCTGCTCTCCTCCTCCGATCCTCCTCTTCTACTCCCCGTCGGCTGAATGCGCTCGCGCGTCAACAGCTGCGCGCGCATTCAGCCGGTCACATAGGAAAGCATTCATAATGCTTTCCTATGGACGCTGGCGTGCTCTCACTGTGAAAATCACAGTGAGAAGCACGCAAGCGCCTCTAGCGGCTGTCAATGAGACAGCCACTAGAGGACATAGGGGGAAGGCTTAACCCATTCATAAACATAGCAGTTTCTCTGAAACTGCTATGTTTATGAAAAAATGGGTTAACCCTAGAAGGACCTGGCACCCAGACCACCTCATTAAGCTGAAGTGGTCTGGGTGCCTAGAGTGGTCCTTTAACCCCTTAAGGACCAAACTTCTGGAATAAAAGGGAATCATGACGTGTCAGACATGTCATGTGTCCTTAAGGGGTTAAGAAATGTCTGGAAGATATCTCAATAGACATTAAAAAGGAATTGAACAGCAAATTCTCTGATATTAAAGCCGACTTAGCCATATTAAACGGACGCATCCAGATAATTGAAGAAAAGGAAGAGGCCTTAGAGTTTCAGCTTAAAGAAGTAAAGGACTCTCAAACAAAAGTGGTAATCAAAACGAAAGAATTGGAAGACAAACTGTGCGACTTAGAGGACAGGTCAAGGAGACTGAATCTACGGTTCAGAAATATACCGGAGAAAGTGTCTGATGCACAATTATATGATTTCTTGCTGGAATTCTTTGGGAGCCTGGGGATTACAATGCCACAGGAAGATATAAAAATACCCCGATTCCATCGGCTCTCACAGAGAAAGCAAGATCAACCTTATCCCCGAGATGTGATAGCGGCGTTCGCGTCATTTGAGTTGAAGACACAGATTTTTCAGTTGGCGAAGAAGACGAGGTCAAACGAAAAATTTAAAGCTATAAAAGTTTTAGCAGATGTCTCCTTTATAACGTGACAAAGAAGAAATCTTTTCTCCTCAGTTTTCCCCTGTTTAACCCCTTAAGGACACATGACGTGTCTGACATGTCATGATTCCCTTTTATTTCAGAAGTTTGGTCCTTAAGGGGTTAAAGAAACACAATTTAAAGTTTAGGTGGAACTCCCAATCTGTGTTATACATTTGCTATAGGGATACTTGGTCCCCTTTTAAGTCTGTGGATCTTCTTCAAGCGTGGTTAAAAGATAATGATCTGTAATGTATTTTCTTATGCTGTTTGGCGGTAGACGTTATTTTTTTTTTTATGTGGTTCGTGATATAAGCATTACTTCCTATCAGACACTCACTTTTATAATTTTTATTTTTTTTAACTCACCATTTATCAGAGATGGTTAAATACATATTTATGGTTTTGTTTGTTTGGTGGATGATACACTTTTAAGTGAAGGAGTATAAACTCATGATATAATTATGCTCACTACTTTAGACCTACACTCATTCAGTGTCACTGATTTGAAGAGTTATTCTAATTTACCTGATTTTTTTTCTTTCTTTCTTTCCTCTCCTCATTGAAAGGTGTGGTTTGAAATATAAGCACTATATATTTACTATTATAACTTTTATTAATTCACCATTTAGTAGAGATGGCTAATGATATTTACACTGTCTGATTGTTTGGTGGGCGGTACATTTTCGTTATAGTTCTATCGGAAGGAGTATACACTCGTAAAATAACTATGCTTATTATTTTAGATTTATACTCACTGAATGGCAATGTAATCACATCATGTAATAGAGTTGGCTAAAAAAGGAATAATGTACTTTCTGGTTGTCAGAAAGTGGAAAAGGGAGAAGAAAGGGAAAAATAAGAGAAAAAGGTGAATGGGAAGAGAGATGGGGAAAGGGTGACAATTTTTTTTTTTTTTTTATGTGGTTCGTGATATAAGCATTACTTGCAATTAGATATTCACTTTTATAATTTTTATTTTTATTTACCCACCACTTATCAGAGATGGTTAAAGATATACTCACTGTTTGATTTTTTCGTGGATGATACACTTTTAAATGATGGAGTATAAACTCTTGATATAATTATGCTCACTTCTTTAGACCGACACTCACTGAGTGTCACTGATTTGATAACATTTTTAGTTTTAAAATTACTTCCAAACCATTAATTGGATAATGATATCTATTCGCGATAGTTATAGTTTTCAATGGTGAAGTATAGTATCTTCACTTACACGGGGTTTAATATTTTGGACTTATATTAACGAGAGGCATAGTTACGTTTAGTGAATTCTTCTTCCTCTAATATGAGATTCATCTACTATGATAAATAATATACTATATTAATTAAAAATACTCTATTTTATTAGAGTTGGATAAAAAATTATATTCTCTGCTTGGCAAGGGGAGATAAGGGAAAGAGAGAACCAAAGGGGAGAATTAAGGGTGAAAGGGAGGATAAGTGTTTTTTTTTTTTTCATTTCTTTTATTTATTTATTTTTTTTAATTTTTTTTCCTCTCTTCTCCTTCTCTAGCTGCCTCGCTGGTACATGACCCTCCGTAAATTTACGACCCTCCCTGTGGGAATTTGTATGATTCCCGGCTCTTGGAAAAAGGAAAAAAGCTTTTCTTTTCTCTTTTTTTCCAGGCTATTTGTTGTTATGACTGTATATATGTGGTATTTTGTGATGTGTTTTGTCTTCAATTGGTCTTACATGAGGAATTTTTTTTTTATGTCAAAGAGCCCTATAAAGGACGGAATAGGTTTAAACAGATCGACTTATGGTCTGAGTGATCTCTATTAATGCCCAAGGCCTTAACTCTCCCATCAAAAGAGGCTATTTGTATAATACTTTTATTACTCAGAAAATACAAATTGGTTTTGTTCAAGAAACCCACTGGATGGGGGAGTTTAAAAAACTGTGGTCTTATAGGAAATATCCAACTATCTACTCTGCTGCCTTACAGGAAAAAAAAATGTGGGGTTTCTATAATCTTTTCTAAAGAAGTTTCCTTTGAATGCAATTGTAACCATTCGGACCCGGAAGGGAGATTTATCATTTTGGTGGGACAATTAAATGGGTTGGACTACACACTAGTCAATGTGTGCTTACCCAATAAAGATCCGATTAAAACCCTGAGTAAAATTTTGAGGTTGCTGGAACAGGTTAAAAAAGGCCGACTTTTGATCGCAGGTGATTTTAACTGTATATGCGACACCTTATTGGATAAACAATTGTCAAAGAATCAGCAGATAGACAAATCCCTGAAACGGCAGGCAGCATCACTTAGTAGGATAATAAAGAAAGCGGAGCTATTCGACTGTTGGAGACTTTTCCATCCTAATGAAAAGAATTTCACGCATAGATCTATCCCCCATTGTTCGGCTGCTAGGATAGACCTGATTTTAGGTAACTTAGAATTAGTTAAGGCGATTTCTTCAATCTCTATTGTTGAAAATACTTGGTCTGATCATGATATGATAATTGCTGAGCTGGTGATGACCAATATTAGATCCCCTCCGACATGGAGACTTGCAGATTACTTATTAAAAAAATAAAAATAATATTGACCATTTAGATAACTTAATTGATCTATTTATTAAAGAAAATTCGTCTGACGAGATTTCTAAGGAATGTCTTTGGTGTTCCTGCAAAGCAGTCATTAGAGGATATTGGATCAAATTAGCAAGCCAGCAGAAAAAAAACTTAAATAATTCTCTGTCCGATTTATACATTGAATTTTACAATCTTTCTAAAGCCAACAAACATTCCTATTCTGATCAGAGAGCCTTATCTATTAACCAATGTCAAGAAAAAATGAATGCTCATATTAAGATTAGGATTGAGCGCAACATTAATAAGCTCAACATTAAATACTATTCTAACAAAAAAGTTTAAAAAAAGAGTGGCTGATCAAAAGATCTCTAAATCGGTAGATGGAAACAAATGTATTTATAGGCCAGATGAAATTGCTGATAAATTCAGATCTTTTTATGCGAGCTTATATAATTTGGGAACAACTCCTGATATAGTTAAGATGGAGACCTATTTGAATAACTCTAGGTTACCAGAACTGTCTATTGATCAGAAGGCAATGTTAAATAAAATCATCTCTCAAAGTGAAGTAGAAGCAGCAATTAATAAACTTGCTAACAATAAAGCTCCTGGCCCGGATGGCTATACAAACCTTTTTTTTAAGATTTTTAGAAAACATCTAATCCCCCTTCTAACTGACACCTTTAATGAAATGGCGTCTAAAGGCTCCCATCTCCTGAGCTATTAAGGGCACATATCACTCCAATTTTGAAACAGGGAAAAACACCCTTTGATGTGAACAACTATTGCCCTATTTCTTTAGTTAATGTAGACGCCAAACGTTATGCAGCAATTTTGGCCGAACGGCTAAAAAAAATCCTACCCCCTCTGATTCATGATGATCAGATAGGGTTTATAACGGGACGTCATTCTTCCAACAATACTCGCAGGATGCTCGACCTACTGGATTGGGCTAGACAGGAAGGTACTCCCCTCTTGACCCTGTCGGTGGACGCTGAGAAAGCTTTCGACAGGGTCGGGTAGGAATTCATGAAGAGAACCCTTTCCCAGTTTGGCTTTGAAGGGTGGTTTATGACTGCTGTAGGTGCTTTATATTTGAATCCTACTGCCCGAATTGTAGCCCGTGACCTATGTTCGGAGTGGTTCTGTATTTCTAATGGGACAAGACAGGGCTGTCCCCTCTCCCCCTTACTTTATGTCTTGTCTATTGAACCACTGGCGAACAATATTAGACTCAACCCACAGATTAAGGGTATGGGACTTCAGGAGGATGTGTGGAAGCTGTGTTTATACGCGGACGATATTTTAATTTCTATTACTGATCCCCTCAGCTCCCTCCCGTATCTAATGCAAGAATTTGTTAATTATAGTAGTATATCTAATTATAGTTTAAATTTGAATAAAACAGTAGCTATGGCTGTCAATATTAAAAAACATAACCTAACGTTTTTAAAAAGCGCTTATAATTTCAAATGGACGAACAAAGAGATCAATTATTTGGGGCTGATTATCCCCGCGGATATAACGTGGACTATGGAAATAAATTTTCTGAAATTACTAAAAGAGACCAATGCCTTATTGAAGGACTGGAGAGCTCATGAGATCTCTTGGTGGGGAAGAATAAATACTATTTAAGCCTACATAATTCCCAAATGGGCCTACCTTTTTAGAATGCTTCCCTTCTCGATCTCTCGCTTTTGGCTGAATATGGTCCAAAGTAGTATTACATCATATATATGGAAGGGGAAACGTCCTAGAATTAATACATATACCTTATCTAGGAAGACCCAACAGGGCGGATTGGGATACCCCCTGATTATGCAAATTTATCAGGCTAATATGTTGGTGCATGCTTCCCATTTACAAATAAGTGACTCAAGAAATCAAGCCTGGTATAAAATCGAATCAGCCAGAATTGGTCTGGATAATCTGGAGCTCCTTTTGTGGAGAGAAGCAAGCCAGAATAAAGTTCTGCATGATATCTCAGTCCATCATGTTTTGTCCTTATCTCAAACACTTAAAGAATGTTCATATTTAAA
Source organism: Pelobates fuscus (assembly GCF_036172605.1). NCBI lineage: Eukaryota > Metazoa > Chordata > Amphibia > Anura > Pelobatidae > Pelobates > Pelobates fuscus. The sequence goes on along the minus strand of NC_086321.1, from coordinate 103,830,341 downwards.
AAATATCTTGAAAATTAAAAAAAGACTTTGTGAGAATCTCACTATAAGTTCTTTAGAACAGTTTATGTTAGAGATAAACCTACAGCACTGGCATAAAAAGGGTAACTATAAGATAAAAGATCTCTTTGATGGTCAGCATATGAAAAGTTTTTAAGCTCTTAAGTCGCAGCTGGATATACCCTCTAAAGAGATATTTAATTACCTACGTCTCAAAAGTTTTCTTAAAGATCATATTGTTTCTTTAGTTGGCGATAAGGACAAATTGTTCAGGACGATTCTTTCTGGCTTAGATGTAAAGAAGGTATTCTCTCTTGCGATAGACTTGATAAAACCCACGGGGGTCCCGGATATACCTAAAGCTCTAACTAAATGGGAACAAGACTTGGGTATTTCCATTCCTTACAATAATTGTTGTAAAGCATTTCTGATGACAAGGAAACACATACACAATCTGAATATTCTTGAGACTTTCACAAAAAATTAGTTTAGATGGTATTTGGTCCCTGACTTTCTAAAATATCCATCTCCAATCCCTCAAATTGTTGGCGATGCTTCGACCCTGAAGGGACTTTTCTCCACATTTGGTGGACTTTTCACAGAATTAAACCTCTCTGGAATATTATATTTGATCTTATTTTTAGAATTGGAGGTATACGCCCTGAGTTTAAAGCGGATCTTGCACTACTCCACCTCTTTGGCTCAGAAATACAAGGTAACTTAAAATTGATTTTGGTTCATTGTTTAATGGCAACTAAAACTTTAATTGCGAGATTTTGGAAAAATATGGAGATCCCAAAAAAAGGCCAACTCAAAGCACAACTATTATGCCAACTGGAGGGGCTTACTTCGGAGTAATAACTTCCATAACGAGGGACTTTGTGAGTTTTATTCTAAATTTATTGTAGATATTGCAGACTGGTAAAGGGTTGGAATTTGGGTTATGGACATATTAATTCCCGTCAAGCTGGTTTGAAAGCTAGATTAGGATAGCTTCATATGAGTTCTCTGATCCTTTAGTAGATATATAAACAACTTTATGCATGGGTAATTTGACTTTTTTTTTTCTCATGTAAGACCAATTGTGTGTGTCCGGTCTACTAGCTATAGCCTATCTTTGTCTTCTTGTGTAGATGCGGTTGTGGCTATTATCTGCTATTATTGAATTTAATAATGTAAATTTACATTTTATGTCTTAAATTATGTGTGTATTTGTATGGTATGTTATTTCCGGGTTAAAATGCCTTCTTTGTCTGTGGCATCTTGCCCGTCTATGTGACACATTTGTCTTTTTGTATTCCATTATAAAAAAAGAAAAAAAAAAATTTCAATAAAAAATAAACAAGCAAAAAAAAAAAAAAGACTCCCATGCTAGCTCCTTTACTAAATGGGAACGAGATATTGGGGAATCTTTTCCACTTCTGGAATGGACTAAAGCTACACTCCTAGTTAAGAGCTGTATACATAGTGTCTCTCTCAACGAAACACATCTAAAGATAATATATAGATGGTATATGGTACCTAGACTCTATAAAATATCATCTGTATATTCTAGGAATTGTTGAAGATGTGGAAATGAGGAGGGCACTATTTACCATATATGGTGGGAATGTCAGGGACTTAATAACATAAAAATACAAATGCTTGGTCTTGTTAACTCTATTTTCAAGGAAATAAAAGAAATTAGCCCTCAACTTTTCCTTTTTAATATTGGTTTTCCTTTGCAAGATAAATATCAAAAATATCTTCTGACCCATATTTTTTTTTTCATTAAAATATGCATAGCTATGGCTTGGAAATCTTCTATCCCATTATCATGGCATAATATTATGGAGCAAATAGACTATCAGCACAGGATGGAATCAAACCCCTTCTTTGGCACTAGGAATTTGGTCAAACTATGGTTACCCTGGACAAATAGACACTATATAGACAACAAAGATTGTGATCCTTTTGAAGTCCCATGTCGAGCCTCAGGAATTTAATTTATTTTTATTATAACTTTTTTTTATCATTGGTAAATTGATTATGTTTATCAATGTAACAGCTATACTGTGGAAAATCTTTGGTATGAGCTTTTTTAATAATGGTTGGTTATCAAACAAATATAGTATGATTGGAAGATATACCGTATATACATATCTGATGGTTTTCACTGAATATTGTATTCTATATAGAAACTTTCGGTATTTAATTCTATATAATATCTCTATTGTTATATATTACCACTATGTCTGTTTAAAGCAGCTAAATTAATGTATTGTTTTTTGGTTTGTTTTGTTCTTTTTTTCTTCTTTAAGTCAAATGCTATAAATTGAATAAATAAAATAAATTTACAAAAAATAGATAATTGAGCTCCAATTAAGCTAATCAAATTATCTCTCAAATAGGAAAACTTACATACAAATTTTACATATCACAAAAATACATGACAACAGCATGGGAATCCCTCCAAAAATTATATTCCAAATAATGATCCAAATAAATGATCTGAGCGCACACAATATCCAAAAAGTGCTCAGATCAGTTTGGTAAAACAAAAGTTATGTTCGTGCAAAGTTTTGACCAAGGTGATAGCCCAAAACTGTTCCAGAGAATTGGTCAGGCTGGCCGATCACTTTCAGGAGTTCCATACGAACAAATTGATGAACGCATCCCCTGGCTGGTAAGAAATTAATGTTTCCCTCGTTCGGTAGTTTCTTACTCCCAAACAACGTTCTCCTAGCTGGTCGGGAAGTTGAATGGGCAGGGGTACAAGTTCCAGCGGGGTTCGCAAACTCACATAGCCGAAAACCATTCACTGGGTGGCCACCATTCAATATACAAAAGCACATGTACAAACAAATGGAGGCCACCCAGGGAGAGCTTATTTTGTGGTTAACAGCCAGGGGTTGTCGGTGATTATAAGGTGTTAACAAGGGACACACACAGAATCTGTTTGGCGATGGAACAAAAAGGAAACAATTCCATTTGAATGCAGGGAAACATTAGATGATACAAAGTATAATTAAACTGTGAGTCACAAGAAGCCTGTAGTCTTTATAGCAGATCATATCAAACTTCTCTCCCTTATCTTAGCCTTTAATAACCTTATAGCCATATGCTAGCTTTTGAAAAAAGTCATATTGAACCTATTGCAGGGACTGGATCCTTGGTGTTGCCAATGAATGAGGGAGAGCTGCTTGCTGTGTGTGTTTGTGTATTCAGCAGTGAGTGTATGTATTCAGCAGTGAATGCATGTATTCAACAGTCTTTTGTGTGTGTATTCAGCAGCATGTGTGTATGTATTTAGCAGAGTGTATGTGTGTATGAGCAGTGCATATATGTATTCAGCAGTCTGTGTGTGTGTATTCAGCAATCTGCATGTGTATATTCAACAGCCAAAAAACAAACAAGAGTCCTGCGCATCCAGTATAGGTGTGCACACCCAGGTGCTACCTCAATTTATTTGAGGACAAAGTTTAAGCAGCAAACACATGTGTATATTCAGCAGTCTGTGTGTGTGTGTTCAGCAGTCTGTGTGTGTTTGTGTATATTCAGCAGTTTCTGTTTGTGTATTTAGCAGTCTGTGTACTCAGCAGTCTGTGTGTGCATATATTCAGCAGTCTAGAGGTGGGGAGCAGAAACACAGAGGGAATGCAGAAGACAATGAAAAAGAGAGGGGCTGAGGAAAGGGACAATTACACACACTGAGGGTCTGGGAAGGGGATATGAACACAGAGGGGCTGGAATAGAGGACAATTACAGACAAAGGAGCTAGGTATGGGGGCAAGGACACAGAGAGGGGCTTGGAAAGGGACAATATCACACACTGGGAGGCTGGGAAGGGACACACAGAGGCGCTGGAGATGAAAACAATGACACATGAATGAGCTGGGGATGGGGGTAGGGACACACAGAGGGACTGAGGAAGGGGGCAATAACACACACAGAGGAGCTGGAAAAGGAGACAGTGACACAGAGGGGCTGGGAAGAAGATCAAGAGACACACAGGGGAACTGGGGAAGGGGACACTGACACACAAAGGGGCTGGGGGAAGAAATAGACACACAAAGGGGCTGGGGGGAAGTAAAACACACAAAGTGGAAATTAAGAGACACACAAAAGGGGTGTGAGACACAAAGGGGAGAAATGGAGGATAAAGTAAACTAAAAGGGTAGATACACTAAAAGGAGTAGGACATCCAGAAGATGGGATATGAAACACAAAACGGGGGTTAAGAGACACACTCAAATCTGACAATGGCAACTTAATTATTTAATTAATATTTTGCATCAGGTTTATCAAATCCTTTGCATGCCTGCGCTTTATGTGATAATGACTATGCCCCTCCCCTTCATGACACTGTCAAAAAGGGGCAGAGCATGAATGTCATTACAGTTATAACCCCTCCTCCCCCCCCCCCCCCCCGGAAAATTTCCTGCGGATGCCCATGTGGCCATGTACATATTTCCATGATGTTTTCATATTCCTTCTTAGATATCCTTTTTCTAGAGTAGCATATTTAGTTTTTCTCCAAAAACTATCACCTCCCTTATCATTTGTGAATGTGTAGCCAGCTTACACACTTTCCAGTACAGAAATCTTTTTTTGAAAACCATTTTACAAATTGTACTTTATATTGATGGATTTAAAAAAAAAAAGAAAATAAACATATATTCACTTTTTTCATGACTGCCGACTCGCATTGGTCTGTTGCAACCGTTAAAACGTCCTTCTCATTTTAATGCTATGAGTGATCCCAACTTATGGAATAAACTGCATGCTTAGTTACATTTTTTTTTTTTATACACATTTACCAACACTAATTTTACCTGCCACTTGGCTGCTCAATTTCCTAAATGATTCAAATTCCTCTGTAAAGAAGTACAATCTGTCCATATGTATCACCTACAAACACTAACACATGAGCTCTTATGATAGAAAAAAGGAGGTGCAAACTCAGAACTCTAAATCATACCCCCCAACAACATTGTCCCTGATGTCGTCTATCTTCTGGGCAGGTCCATCTGAAGAACTTGCAGGTCAGGCTGGCCTAAATGCATTCCAGGCTACCTGTGTATCATCCAGGCTAGCCTACTGAAGGTGGACAAAGGAGTGGGCAGTTTTTCAGTGCTCTTAGCAGGATCCAAGTGCCCATAGTGAAGCACATGTTATTATGCACTGTCATTATTGGGTACAATTTCCTGGTGTCCCAAAATTGGGGCACCAGTGAACAAACTCAGAACAGTGGGACAGAATCCTAAATTTAGGGCTGTTCTGCTGAAATCAGGATGGTTGAAAGGTTCGTTTGGATTGTGTATATTGACTAGCGCAGTCCTTCAAGCATAACAAAAATTAAAAGCTCATACTTGCAGTCCTTCCCTTATTATAACACAGCTGTTTTGATATTTCCCACAATAGAATAACTCTTGTGTTTTCCTTAATGCTTAGGCTGAGTTGGTTGAAGCTCATACCACCTAAGCAATTGATGGTGTGTTTTTTTTTCTCCGAGTCTGAATTGTATTGTATACATAATTTAAACAGGCAGATTATGTAATTATTTATAACATTCTCTGTTGCATAGTGGTTAATGTGTTGAAAAAACTGCATTGCGCATCTGACTGATAATGTACAATATGGGTCTGTCAGTCCTTGGGCATCCCCAGTATATACATATACACCCAAATTTGGTGGGAGTTAGACTCCTATGTAAAAGCCATTATATGTAGCCACTGTTCTTAATTCAGCCTCTCTCCTCTTAATATGTTAGCAGAGAGGTTGTGGAGTCAGAGGCAGTGTGTTTATCTATCTCTGTAACCTAGCTTTCATAGTAAATAATTGATAATGTCTGCAGGGCTGCCATCAGAGACATGCAGCCAATCTGCGATGAAACACATGAAGCCACATGAAGAAGGCATCACTGCCAGAGTCTGTTACCCTTAAACTCAGGCTCTGATCATGCCTCCCTCCTTGATGCTGCTTGGATATTTAATGGCTGGCTCTGGCCATGGTTCCTCACAGTTCCAGCCCTCTTTGAGGGAGTCAGAGTACAGGTGCAGGGTTTCCCTGCCTGCGTTCCGACATCCTTACAGAGCTCCAGAATGGAAGACATAGCATGCAGCTGCATCAGCAGCCCACTATACCACCAGGGAGTCTAAAGGGTTACCAGAGACCTCACTGGGCCACCAGGAGATGACTTAGTGCCCATCTTCCTGCAAAAGGCATTACAGGTCGGCAGGGCCGGTGCAAGAAATTTTGGCTACACAGGCAAAGATGCATTTTGCCGCCTCCCCACCCCCTGAAAATAAAATTGCGTCTTCACCTGTGTGTAACCTCTGTTTTTAATTTCTTACCCTCTTTAGCATATTTTATCCCTCCTTTACTATGTCTTACACCTTCTTGTGTGTCTCTTACAACTCCCCTTGTGTATCTCTTACTTTGCCCAGCCCCTTTGTGTGTCTCTTTCTCCTCCCAGCCTCTTTGTGTGTCTCTTTCTTTCCTCCAGCCCCTTTCTGTCACTTGCTCCCCTCAGTCTGTTTTCTGTGTCCCTTCTCCCCCAGGGCCCTTTGATTGTCTTCTTTCCCCATGCCTAATAGACATAGATATATAGCAACGCACAGTCATACAAGCACACAGTCATACCAATCTAAACATATAAGTACGTAATACAAACAAAGACATACACACACACATACACAGATATTCAGACACTGTCAAACAGAGACATTCAGACAGTGGTGTACATACCGCGGTCACAGGGGTTGTGGCTGCGACCGGGCCCGTCACTCCAGGGAGCCCGGCTGCCCTGCGGACCCCTGCAACTGGGTACCCCCCGCTATCTTTTGCTGCCCCGGCCCGCGCGGCAAACCACCGGGGCCGCTCTCCAAGGGGTCCTTCGGGTGGCCCATGCTGTTAGAGCCACCCGATGGAGATGGATTGTCAGGGGGCCCGGTCAGCGCTGGGCACTTTAACAACGCTAGCGGGCCCCCTATGATGACATCACACGCTGGGAGGGAGTGACTGAAGAGGAGTGTACAAGAGTAGTAGTGGGGCTGCTTAAAAGGCAAAAATTACCCCCTCCCTGAAGCTTACTTTGGGCCAGCAAGGGGGGACAGGATCTGTAGCCTGGAGCCACCTGGAGCCTGCTGCAGCCTTCAGCCAGTGAAGTCGGCCGGCCACTCCTGATGATGTGGGCGTGACTTACACTGCTCTTCTCCAAGACTCCCCAGCGGTCTGGGATGGATGAGGGGACGGCCGACTCCACTGACTGCAGGCTGCAGGGAGAGTAAGGTGAGTTGAGAAATCCGAGTCCCCAGCCAGAGGCAGGGCCAGAGCCAGAGGCAGGGGATTCAGATTTTTGTTCCCCCATGCTCTGGCACCAAAAACCGGCCAATGGTGTCGCCTTATGGATGCACCGGTGTGGTGGAATCTCGGTAAAAATAAATTTAGTAGGCCGAGATTACCACGTGGCATGTGTACGTGCATATGCTGACGTATCGGTCGGTTGGTTGCACGTGGCAAAGATACGATCAGTAGTGTACGGAGCATGTGCAAGAATACCGGATGTAGTATTCCCCTCCTCCATTGTGCTGGGCAAGCCATGCAGTCAAGCAGGAAGTTAGTTCTTGTTCGTTTTGATTGGTTATGAGAATGTGCGGGTGGAGCTTAATATGGGAGGAGTTATGTGCCTATATAAGGAGCCTGCACTATTGTCAGGGGCTCAGAACTTGTTGTATTTTGGTGACATTAGTCCCTCTGAGTCCCGATCGGTGAACCGAATAAAGAATCTCTTCCTTCCTGAAGAAACCTGTGTCCATCTCTCCGGTATCATTTGGTGCATTGGCCGGGAAGCTCATCGTTCAACGGTAGCTGAGAAGCAGAGGCGTGAGACCGTCTATCTTTGCCCACGTTCTCTATGGCTGCACCCCTGAACTTCTGTGTGGACCTCACTTTGTCTCGGCGCCACTGGTCTGTTGTCCAGGAGATCATCGGCCTCTACGTAGTAAGTGCTGGGGTGTCCCCGTCGATGAGTGTGAACTCAGGTTCAGGAACGAGGAGGTAAGACGACCGCTGTTTTAGACGGCGGACCCACTAGGGGTATACCGATTGTGCGGTAGGCCCATAAGGGGTTATTTGTGTACGGAATCTGCCCCCTCTGTCGGAGGGAAGGAGCGAAGGCGCACCGCTCAATTGAACGCTCTTTAGTGAGACCATTTAATTTGGTTTGGAGTCAGGCGGGGTTCTGTGTAAATAGCCCTAGCCGGACACCGGTGTCTTGTCTAGACTAGCGTTCTAGGGTGTACAATTTGTTCGCTAGGTCGGAGGGACCGGGAGACTAAGCGGCGTCTGTGTAAATTCGGTCCGCTAGCTCTCAACCTATCTTGGCTAAATGGGAAGGCGTGTAAATTTGGAACCCACTAGACTTTTGATAGAGTAGATAGACTAAAAGGGTTCTGTTGTAAATTCCGCCCTCTAGTTCGCTATATGTGGTGCTTGGGCAGTGTGGCTAACCAAAACGGATGTAGATAGTTTTAGGTAGTCCATCAAGGTACTGGCCAATAGATTAGTTGGGATTGTATATGTGTTAAAGATTGTTTAGTAGCGTGTATATCTTGCTAGATAGCGTGAGCTCTGCCGTCTAGCGAGAGTGTTAATAGTGTGTAGCTGTATTATAGTGCACGGTACCATAACCCTGTATATTTACTGACACTGTATATAAATACTAATAATTGTCGTCTATTGCATGTCTAACACCATAACCACTAATAATTGTATTGTGACCTTAAATTGTACTTGACCTATGCTAACCGTACTGTAACTACTGTTTGTAAAGACGATGTTACTGGGGTATGTTATAGACGGGTAATTCATATATAGGAATTATAGCGTGGGTGACGGTATAGTTTCGCCAAAGGGCATAGTATCAGTTATTTAGTGACTGGTGTAACAGCTGTGTGTGTACGGGAATTCCCTGAGTGTTTTTATTGTGTACGTTTCACTTGGTAACTGTACCACGTGGTGCTGTTGCCGAGGGAACGGGTGTGACCGTTGAATAGAGTGTGTGTGTAGTATTCGTTGGAAACGACGCTCCATTGCTAAGTATGGGCGCGTCGGACTCGACGATTTTGGATCCCTTAGGATGCATGTTAAAGAATTTTAAAAAGGGATTTGCAAAATGTGATTTTGGGGTTAAAATGTCTCCTGCACGTTTGATCACTTTGTGTATTAGGGAATGGCCTACTTTGGTTGCCGCATGGCCGCCACGTGGCAGTTTAGATCCAAATCTGGTACAGCGTGTACACGTGGCTGTATCAGGTAGGCCTGAACTTTACGGACAGTTTCCATACATTGATTGTTGGAGGCAGGCCGTAAACGACTCGCCAAGATGGATCCGAATATGCCACGAGGAGCAATGTCGCCTCATGGTGGCCAGGACTCGTTTGTCCACTAGGGCCATGGTTACGCCCATTTTGGACAAGCCCCCTGAGTCTGAAATCCTTATGCCTCCCCCTTACTCCTCCTCAGGAAGAGGAAGGGGAAGTGATACAGGAAGTTCTACACCCCTTTCCCCGTTGTCCCCATCCGCTTCCTCCTCTAGCTCAGAGTCCATCCCCCTCATTGCTAAACCTCCCCTTCCGGTACCAACCCCCGTTAAAACCACATATCCTGATTTGGCGCCATATCAAGCTTCCGGTCAGGCTTCCTCTAGCCCGGCCCGGAATATTTTATTCACCGACCTTCCCCATAATAAAGCTTCCACATCCCCATGCCTTACTACCCCTTGACTGGAACCCCTAACCGACGCACCTCAACGAACCCCTATACTAACCCGACAACTGACTGGTACCCTAAAACCTAGGCATTATCAAATGCCACTTCGTTTGACTCCCGGCGCAGCATACCTTAATGATGAAGGTCAAATGGTACATGCTGACTCAGTCTTCGTATATGTCCCATTCACAACTACCGATCTCTTGAATTGGAAAACCCATAATTCCTCGTACACTGATAAACCACAAGCCATGACCGACCTGTTCACCTCAATAGTCCAGACGCATAATCCTACTTGGGCTGATTGCCAGCAATTACTAATGACATTGTTTAACAACGAGGAGAGGACTAGGATAAACCAAGCTGCCATTAAAGCGCTGGAAGAAGAAGCCCGTACATTAAATCAAGCTAATCCAGCAGCATGGGCCGCAACTCATTATCCTAATGCTGATCCCGAATGGAATGTTAATGGCACAGATATGGTTCATCTAAAAGCCTATAGAGACGCTATAATTGCTGGCATGAAAGCCGGAGGGAAGAAAGCCATAAATATGTCTAAGACGGCTGAGGTGATACAGAAAAGTGATGAAGCGCCCAGTGTCTTTTATGACCGATTATTGGAGGCATACCGCTTGTATACCCCCTTTAATCCGGAAGCCCCTGAGAATTCCCGAATGATAAACTCTGCCTTTGTCAGCCAAGCCTACGGAGATATTAAGCGCAAGCTACAAAAGTTAGAAGGGTTCGTAGGGATGTCCATCACCCAACTAATGGAGGTAGCTAATAAGGTTTACATGAATAGGGAATCAGAGAGTAAGAAAGAGGAAGAGCGCAAGATGCGTAAAAAGGCGGATATGCTAGCGGTAGCGATCGCAGGCGTAGATAGACGGGGCCCGGATAGAGGCGATAGTAAGTGGAATAGGGAACCCCTGAGTAGGAATCAGTGCGCATACTGTAGAGAAGAAGGGCATTGGAGAAGCGAGTGTCCAAAAAGAGAGCAGTACGAGAGAGACCCACCCAGGGCAGGATATGGAAACTTTAGAGGTAGAGCGAGAGGTAGAGGAGGTCCCAGAGGGAGTAATGGTAATGACAGAGGTAGTGTTAGGGAAGACAGATATTACCCCGCAGCGCAAAGGTCCTGCGATAGAGAAGATAGGGACTTTGTAGGATTGGCTGACACGGTCATGGATGACTATTGATACCGACCGGGCTCCATCCCCCTTGGCCGAGCGGAGCCTATGGTCGAAGTATCAATAGGGGGAAAAAGGAGTGCATTCATGATTGATACTGGTGCTGAACATTCGGTGGTGACTGACCTAGTTGCTCCTCCATCTGGAAGAACTATCACCGTAATAGGAGCAACTAGAAGAAGTGCTGCAAAACCGGTTCTTAAAAGTCGACAATGTACATTGGGAGGCCACGTAGTAAAACATCAATTCCTTTATATGCCTGAATGTCCAGTCCAATTGCTGGGACGTGATTTGCTATCAAAACTACAAGCGCAGATAACGTTCCTACCAAATGGAACAACATCCTTAAAGTTTAATGGACCTTCAGGTATTGTGACATTATCTGTACCAAAGGAAGAAGGGTGGCGACTTTATACAGCGTTGACTAGCCAAAACCCTAAGAGTGATGAATCCTTATTCAACATACCAGGAGTTTGGGCAGAGAACAACCCACCAGGACTGGCCCGCAATATTCCACCTATTCAAATTGAACTAAAACTTGGGGTTTATCCAGTGAGCCTACGGCAATATCATATCCCGCAGAAGGCTAAGAAGAATATCTAATCTTATCTGGATAAGTTCATACGGTATGGTATCCTAAAATTCTGTACTTCCCCCTGGAACACCCGATTGCTGCCTGTTCAAAAGCCCGGTACAGATGAGTATCGTCCTGTGCAGGACTTGAGAGCAGTCACTGATACGGTTGTAAGTATACACCCAGTTGTGCCCAATCCGTATAACCTGCTTGCTTTAATTCCGGGTGGGGCTATCTATTTTACAGTCTTAGACCTCAAAGATGCCTTCTTTTGCCTTCCGAATTGCTGCAGAAAGCCAATGTATCTTCGCTTTCCAATGGGAAAATGCTGTAACGGGCTCGAAACGCCAGATGACTTGGACAAGACTACCCCAAGGGTTTAAAAATTCACCTACCCTATTTGGTTCAGCTTTAAGTCAAGACTTACTGGATTTCAAGTCCATCCCAGGAGAGTGTGTATTATTACAATATGTAGATGACTTGTTGATAGCCGCAGTCACAAGAGAAATATGTCAGCAAGCAACACACGATTTACTACACATTCTCTGGAAGGCAGGATACAAGGTGTCTAGGAAGAAGGCTCAGTTGTGTCTGCCAACTGTCAAATATCTGGGATTCCATATCTCTGAAGGTCAAAGAATAATGGGGCCAGAGAGAAAAGAAGCTGTGTGCCAAATACCAATACCCAAGAATAGAAGACAAGTGCGAGAATTCTTGGGGGCAGCAGGCTTCTGTAGGATATGGATTCCCAGTTACACGATATTGGCGAAGCCTCTGTATGCAGCTATCAAGGGTACCGAACACGCCCCCTTCTTATGGACCTCACTTTGTCTCGACGCCACTGGTCTGTTGTCCAGGAGATCATCGGCCTCTACGTAGTAAGTGCTGGGGTGTCCCCGTCGATGAGTGTGAACTCAGGTTCAGGAACGAGGAGGTAAGACGACCGCTGTTTTAGACGGCGGACCCACTAGGGGTATACCGATTGTGCGGTAGGCCCATAAGGGGTTATTTGTGTACGGAATCTGCCCCCTCTGTCGGAGGGAAGGAGCGAAGGCGCACCGCTCAATTGAACGCTCTTTAGTGAGACCATTTAATTTGGTTTGGAGTCAGGCGGGGTTCTGTGTAAATAGCCCTAGCCGGACACCGGTGTCTTGTCTAGACTAGCGTTCTAGGGTGTACAATTTGTTCGCTAGGTCGGAGGGACCGGGAGACTAAGCGGCGTCTGTGTAAATTCGGTCCGCTAGCTCTCAACCTATCTTGGCTAAATGGGAAGGCGTGTAAATTTGGAACCCACTAGACTTTTGATAGAGTAGATAGACTAAAAGGGTTCTGTTGTAAATTCCGCCCTCTAGTTCGCTATATGTGGTGCTTGGGCAGTGTGGCTAACCAAAACGGATGTAGATAGTTTTAGGTAGTCCATCAAGGTACTGGCCAATAGATTAGTTGGGATTGTATATGTGTTAAAGATTGTTTAGTAGCGTGTATATCTTGCTAGATAGCGTGAGCTCTGCCGTCTAGCGAGAGTGTTAATAGTGTGTAGCTGTATTATAGTGCACGGTACCATAACCCTGTATATTTACTGACACTGTATATAAATACTAATAATTGTCGTCTATTGCATGTCTAACACCATAACCACTAATAATTGTATTGTGACCTTAAATTGTACTTGACCTATGCTAACCGTACTGTAACTACTGTTTGTAAAGACGATGTTACTGGGGTATGTTATAGACGGGTAATTCATATATAGGAATTATAGCGTGGGTGACGGTATAGTTTCGCCAAAGGGCATAGTATCAGTTATTTAGTGACTGGTGTAACAGCTGTGTGTGTACGGGAATTCCCTGAGTGTTTTTATTGTGTACGTTTCACTTGGTAACTGTACCACGTGGTGCTGTTGCCGAGGGAACGGGTGTGACCGTTGAATAGAGTGTGTGTGTAGTATTCGTTGGAAACGACGCTCCATTGCTAAGTATGGGCGCGTCGGACTCGACGATTTTGGATCCCTTAGGATGCATGTTAAAGAATTTTAAAAAGGGATTTGCAAAATGTGATTTTGGGGTTAAAATGTCTCCTGCACGTTTGATCACTTTGTGTATTAGGGAATGGCCTACTTTGGTTGCCGCATGGCCGCCACGTGGCAGTTTAGATCCAAATCTGGTACAGCGTGTACACGTGGCTGTATCAGGTAGGCCTGAACTTTACGGACAGTTTCCATACATTGATTGTTGGAGGCAGGCCGTAAACGACTCGCCAAGATGGATCCGAATATGCCACGAGGAGCAATGTCGCCTCATGGTGGCCAGGACTCGTTTGTCCACTAGGGCCATGGTTACGCCCATTTTGGACAAGCCCCCTGAGTCTGAAATCCTTATGCCTCCCCCTTACTCCTCCTCAGGAAGAGGAAGGGGAAGTGATACAGGAAGTTCTACACCCCTTTCCCCGTTGTCCCCATCCGCTTCCTCCTCTAGCTCAGAGTCCATCCCCCTCATTGCTAAACCTCCCCTTCCGGTACCAACCCCCGTTAAAACCACATATCCTGATTTGGCGCCATATCAAGCTTCCGGTCAGGCTTCCTCTAGCCCGGCCCGGAATATTTTATTCACCGACCTTCCCCATAATAAAGCTTCCACATCCCCATGCCTTACTACCCCTTGACTGGAACCCCTAACCGACGCACCTCAACGAACCCCTATACTAACCCGACAACTGACTGGTACCCTAAAACCTAGACATTATCAAATGCCACTTCGTTTGACTCCCGGCGCAGCATACCTTAATGATGAAGGTCAAATGGTACATGCTGACTCAGTCTTCGTATATGTCCCATTCACAACTACCGATCTCTTGAATTGGAAAACCCATAATTCCTCGTACACTGATAAACCACAAGCCATGACCGACCTGTTCACCTCAATAGTCCAGACGCATAATCCTACTTGGGCTGATTGCCAGCAATTACTAATGACATTGTTTAACAACGAGGAGAGGACTAGGATAAACCAAGCTGCCATTAAAGCGCTGGAAGAAGAAGCCCGTACATTAAATCAAGCTAATCCAGCAGCATGGGCCGCAACTCATTATCCTAATGCTGATCCCGAATGGAATGTTAATGGCGCAGATATGGTTCATCTAAAAGCCTATAGAGACGCTATAATTGCTGGCATGAAAGCCGGAGGGAAGAAAGCCATAAATATGTCTAAGACGGCTGAGGTGATACAGAAAAGTGATGAAGCGCCCAGTGTCTTTTATGACCGATTATTGGAGGCATACCGCTTGTATACCCCCTTTAATCCGGAAGCCCCTGAGAATTCCCGAATGATAAACTCTGCCTTTGTCAGCCAAGCCTACGGAGATATTAAGCGCAAGCTACAAAAGTTAGAAGGGTTCGTAGGGATGTCCATCACCCAACTAATGGAGGTAGCTAATAAGGTTTACATGAATAGGGAATCAGAGAGTAAGAAAGAGGAAGAGCGCAAGATGCGTAAAAAGGCGGATATGCTAGCGGTAGCGATCGCAGGCGTAGATAGACGGGGCCCGGATAGAGGCGATAGTAAGTGGAATAGGGAACCCCTGAGTAGGAATCAGTGCGCATACTGTAGAGAAGAAGGGCATTGGAGAAGCGAGTGTCCAAAAAGAGAGCAGTACGAGAGAGACCCACCCAGGGCAGGATATGGAAACTTTAGAGGTAGAGCGAGAGGTAGAGGAGGTCCCAGAGGGAGTAATGGTAATGACAGAGGTAGTGTTAGGGAAGACAGATATTACCCCGCAGCGCAAAGGTCCTGCGATAGAGAAGATAGGGACTTTGTAGGATTGGCTGACACGGTCATGGATGACTATTGATACCGACCGGGCTCCATCCCCCTTGGCCGAGCGGAGCCTATGGTCGAAGTATCAATAGGGGGAAAAAGGAGTGCATTCATGATTGATACTGGTGCTGAACATTCGGTGGTGACTGACCTAGTTGCTCCTCCATCTGGAAGAACTATCACCGTAATAGGAGCAACTAGAAGAAGTGCTGCAAAACCGGTTCTTAAAAGTCGACAATGTACATTGGGAGGCCACGTAGTAAAACATCAATTCCTTTATATGCCTGAATGTCCAGTCCAATTGCTGGGACGTGATTTGCTATCAAAACTACAAGCGCAGATAACGTTCCTACCAAATGGAACAACATCCTTAAAGTTTAATGGACCTTCAGGTATTGTGACATTATCTGTACCAAAGGAAGAAGGGTGGCGACTTTATACAGCGTTGACTAGCCAAAACCCTAAGAGTGATGAATCCTTATTCAACATACCAGGAGTTTGGGCAGAGAACAACCCACCAGGACTGGCCCGCAATATTCCACCTATTCAAATTGAACTAAAACTTGGGGTTTATCCAGTGAGCCTACGGCAATATCATATCCCGCAGAAGGCTAAGAAGAATATCTAATCTTATCTGGATAAGTTCATACGGTATGGTATCCTAAAATTCTGTACTTCCCCCTGGAACACCCGATTGCTGCCTGTTCAAAAGCCCGGTACAGATGAGTATCGTCCTGTGCAGGACTTGAGAGCAGTCACTGATACGGTTGTAAGTATACACCCAGTTGTGCCCAATCCGTATAACCTGCTTGCTTTAATTCCGGGTGGGGCTATCTATTTTACAGTCTTAGACCTCAAAGATGCCTTCTTTTGCCTTCCGAATTGCTGCAGAAAGCCAATGTATCTTCGCTTTCCAATGGGAAAATGCTGTAACGGGCTCGAAACGCCAGATGACTTGGACAAGACTACCCCAAGGGTTTAAAAATTCACCTACCCTATTTGGTTCAGCTTTAAGTCAAGACTTACTGGATTTCAAGTCCATCCCAGGAGAGTGTGTATTATTACAATATGTAGATGACTTGTTGATAGCCGCAGTCACAAGAGAAATATGTCAGCAAGCAACACACGATTTACTACACATTCTCTGGAAGGCAGGATACAAGGTGTCTAGGAAGAAGGCTCAGTTGTGTCTGCCAACTGTCAAATATCTGGGATTCCATATCTCTGAAGGTCAAAGAATAATGGGGCCAGAGAGAAAAGAAGCTGTGTGCCAAATACCAATACCCAAGAATAGAAGACAAGTGCGAGAATTCTTGGGGGCAGCAGGCTTCTGTAGGATATGGATTCCCAGTTACACGATATTGGCGAAGCCTCTGTATGCAGCTATCAAGGGTACCGAACACGCCCCCTTCTTATGGACCTCACTTTGTCTCGGCGCCACTGGTCTGTTGTCCAGGAGATCATCGGCCTCTACGTAGTAAGTGCTGGGGTGTCCCCGTCGATGAGTGTGAACTCAGGTTCAGGAACGAGGAGGTAAGACGACCGCTGTTTTAGACGGCGGACCCACTAGGAGTATACCGATTGTGCGGTAGGCCCATAAGGGGTTATTTGTGTACGGAATCTGCCCCCTCTGTCGGAGGGAAGGAGCGAAGGCGCACCGCTCAATTGAACGCTCTTTAGTGAGACCATTTAATTTGGTTTGGAGTCAGGCGGGGTTCTGTGTAAATAGCC
The DNA here is from genome assembly GCF_036172605.1 of Pelobates fuscus. Taxonomy (NCBI): domain Eukaryota; kingdom Metazoa; phylum Chordata; class Amphibia; order Anura; family Pelobatidae; genus Pelobates; species Pelobates fuscus. The sequence continues at coordinate 103,813,284 of NC_086321.1, read as the reverse complement.
CTAGCCGGACACCGGTGTCTTGTCTAGACTAGCGTTCTAGGGTGTACAATTTGTTCGCTAGGTCGGAGGGACCGGGAGACTAAGCGGCGTCTGTGTAAATTCGGTCCGCTAGCTCTCAACCTATCTTGGCTAAATGGGAAGGCGTGTAAATTTGGAACCCACTAGACTTTTGATAGAGTAGATAGACTAAAAGGGTTCTGTTGTAAATTCCGCCCTCTAGTTCGCTATATGCGGTGCTTGGGCAGTGTGGCTAACCAAAACGGATGTAGATAGTTTTAGGTAGTCCATCAAGGTACTGGCCAATAGATTAGTTGGGATTGTATATGTGTTAAAGATTGTTTAGTAGCGTGTATATCTTGCTAGATAGCATGAGCTCTGCCGTCTAGCGAGAGTGTTAATAGTGTGTAGCTGTATTATAGTGCACGGTACCATAACCCTGTATATTTACTGACACTGTATATAAATACTAATAATTGTCGTCTATTGCATGTCTAACACCATAACCACTAATAATTGTATTGTGACCTTAAATTGTACTTGACCTATGCTAACCGTACTGTAACTACTGTTTGTAAAGACGATGTTACTGGGGTATGTTATAGACGGGTAATTCATATATAGGAATTATAGCGTGGGTGATGGTATAGTTTCGCCAAAGGGCATAGTATCAGTTATTTAGTGACTGGTGTAACAGCTGTGTGTGTACGGGAATTCCCTGAGTGTTTTTATTGTGTACGTTTCACTTGGTAACTGTACCACGTGGTGCTGTTGCCGAGGGAACGGGTGTGACCGTTGAATAGAGTGTGTGTGTAGTATTCGTTGGAAACGACGCTCCATTGCTAAGTATGGGCGCGTCGGACTCGACGATTTTGGATCCCTTAGGATGCATGTTAAAGAATTTTAAAAAGGGATTTGCAAAATGTGATTTTGGGGTTAAAATGTCTCCTGCACGTTTGATCACTTTGTGTATTAGGGAATGGCCTACTTTGGTTGCCGCATGGCCGCCACGTGGCAGTTTAGATCCAAATCTGGTACAGCGTGTACACGTGGCTGTATCAGGTAGGCCTGAACTTTACGGACAGTTTCCATACATTGATTGTTGGAGGCAGGCCGTAAACGACTCGCCAAGATGGATCCGAATATGCCACGAGGAGCAATGTCGCCTCATGGTGGCCAGGACTCGTTTGTCCACTAGGGCCATGGTTACGCCCATTTTGGACAAGCCCCCTGAGTCTGAAATCCTTATGCCTCCCCCTTACTCCTCCTCAGGAAGAGGAAGGGGAAGTGATACAGGAAGTTCTACACCCCTTTCCCCGTTGTCCCCATCCGCTTCCTCCTCTAGCTCAGAGTCCATCCCCCTCATTGCTAAACCTCCCCTTCCGGTACCAACCCCCGTTAAAACCACATATCCTGATTTGGCGCCATATCAAGCTTCCGGTCAGGCTTCCTCTAGCCCGGCCCGGAATATTTTATTCACCGACCTTCCCCATAATAAAGCTTCCACATCCCCATGCCTTACTACCCCTTGACTGGAACCCCTAACCGACGCACCTCAACGAACCCCTATACTAACCCGACAACTGACTGGTACCCTAAAACCTAGGCATTATCAAATGCCACTTCGTTTGACTCCCGGCGCAGCATACCTTAATGATGAAGGTCAAATGGTACATGCTGACTCAGTCTTCGTATATGTCCCATTCACAACTACCGATCTCTTGAATTGGAAAACCCATAATTCCTCGTACACTGATAAACCACAAGCCATGACCGACCTGTTCACCTCAATAGTCCAGACGCATAATCCTACTTGGGCTGATTGCCAGCAATTACTAATGACATTGTTTAACAACGAGGAGAGGACTAGGATAAACCAAGCTGCCATTAAAGCGCTGGAAGAAGAAGCCCGTACATTAAATCAAGCTAATCCAGCAGCATGGGCCGCAACTCATTATCCTAATGCTGATCCCGAATGGAATGTTAATGGCACAGATATGGTTCATCTAAAAGCCTATAGAGACGCTATAATTGCTGGCATGAAAGCCGGAGGGAAGAAAGCCATAAATATGTCTAAGACGGCTGAGGTGATACAGAAAAGTGATGAAGCGCCCAGTGTCTTTTATGACCGATTATTGGAGGCATACCGCTTGTATACCCCCTTTAATCCGGAAGCCCCTGAGAATTCCCGAATGATAAACTCTGCCTTTGTCAGCCAAGCCTACGGAGATATTAAGCGCAAGCTACAAAAGTTAGAAGGGTTCGTAGGGATGTCCATCACCCAACTAATGGAGGTAGCTAATAAGGTTTACATGAATAGGGAATCAGAGAGTAAGAAAGAGGAAGAGCGCAAGATGCGTAAAAAGGCGGATATGCTAGCGGTAGCGATCGCAGGCGTAGATAGACGGGGCCCGGATAGAGGCGATAGTAAGTGGAATAGGGAACCCCTGAGTAGGAATCAGTGCGCATACTGTAGAGAAGAAGGGCATTGGAGAAGCGAGTGTCCAAAAAGAGAGCAGTACGAGAGAGACCCACCCAGGGCAGGATATGGAAACTTTAGAGGTAGAGCGAGAGGTAGAGGAGGTCCCAGAGGGAGTAATGGTAATGACAGAGGTAGTGTTAGGGAAGACAGATATTACCCCGCAGCGCAAAGGTCCTGCGATAGAGAAGATAGGGACTTTGTAGGATTGGCTGACACGGTCATGGATGACTATTGATACCGACCGGGCTCCATCCCCCTTGGCCGAGCGGAGCCTATGGTCGAAGTATCAATAGGGGGAAAAAGGAGTGCATTCATGATTGATACTGGTGCTGAACATTCGGTGGTGACTGACCTAGTTGCTCCTCCATCTGGAAGAACTATCACCGTAATAGGAGCAACTAGAAGAAGTGCTGCAAAACCGGTTCTTAAAAGTCGACAATGTACATTGGGAGGCCACGTAGTAAAACATCAATTCCTTTATATGCCTGAATGTCCAGTCCAATTGCTGGGACGTGATTTGCTATCAAAACTACAAGCGCAGATAACGTTCCTACCAAATGGAACAACATCCTTAAAGTTTAATGGACCTTCAGGTATTGTGACATTATCTGTACCAAAGGAAGAAGGGTGGCGACTTTATACAGCGTTGACTAGCCAAAACCCTAAGAGTGATGAATCCTTATTCAACATACCAGGAGTTTGGGCAGAGAACAACCCACCAGGACTGGCCCGCAATATTCCACCTATTCAAATTGAACTAAAACTTGGGGTTTATCCAGTGAGCCTACGGCAATATCATATCCCGCAGAAGGCTAAGAAGAATATCTAATCTTATCTGGATAAGTTCATACGGTATGGTATCCTAAAATTCTGTACTTCCCCCTGGAACACCCGATTGCTGCCTGTTCAAAAGCCCGGTACAGATGAGTATCGTCCTGTGCAGGACTTGAGAGCAGTCACTGATACGGTTGTAAGTATACACCCAGTTGTGCCCAATCCGTATAACCTGCTTGCTTTAATTCCGGGTGGGGCTATCTATTTTACAGTCTTAGACCTCAAAGATGCCTTCTTTTGCCTTCCGAATTGCTGCAGAAAGCCAATGTATCTTCGCTTTCCAATGGGAAAATGCTGTAACGGGCTCGAAACGCCAGATGACTTGGACAAGACTACCCCAAGGGTTTAAAAATTCACCTACCCTATTTGGTTCAGCTTTAAGTCAAGACTTACTGGATTTCAAGTCCATCCCAGGAGAGTGTGTATTATTACAATATGTAGATGACTTGTTGATAGCCGCAGTCACAAGAGAAATATGTCAGCAAGCAACACACGATTTACTACACATTCTCTGGAAGGCAGGATACAAGGTGTCTAGGAAGAAGGCTCAGTTGTGTCTGCCAACTGTCAAATATCTGGGATTCCATATCTCTGAAGGTCAAAGAATAATGGGGCCAGAGAGAAAAGAAGCTGTGTGCCAAATACCAATACCCAAGAATAGAAGACAAGTGCGAGAATTCTTGGGGGCAGCAGGCTTCTGTAGGATATGGATTCCCAGTTACACGATATTGGCGGAGCCTCTGTATGCAGCTATCAAGGGTACCGAACACGCCCCCTTCTTATGGACCTCACTTTGTCTCGGCGCCACTGGTCTGTTGTCCAGGAGATCATCGGCCTCTACGTAGTAAGTGCTGGGGTGTCCCCGTCGATGAGTGTGAACTCAGGTTCAGGAACGAGGAGGTAAGACGACCGCTGTTTTAGACGGCGGACCCACTAGGAGTATACCGATTGTGCGGTAGGCCCATAAGGGGTTATTTGTGTACGGAATCTGCCCCCTCTGTCGGAGGGAAGGAGCGAAGGCGCACCGCTCAATTGAACGCTCTTTAGTGAGACCATTTAATTTGGTTTGGAGTCAGGCGGGGTTCTGTGTAAATAGCCCTAGCCGGACACCGGTGTCTTGTCTAGACTAGCGTTCTAGGGTGTACAATTTGTTCGCTAGGTCGGAGGGACCGGGAGACTAAGCGGCGTCTGTGTAAATTCGGTCCGCTAGCTCTCAACCTATCTTGGCTAAATGGGAAGGCGTGTAAATTTGGAACCCACTAGACTTTTGATAGAGTAGATAGACTAAAAGGGTTCTGTTGTAAATTCCGCCCTCTAGTTCGCTATATGCGGTGCTTGGGCAGTGTGGCTAACCAAAACGGATGTAGATAGTTTTAGGTAGTCCATCAAGGTACTGGCCAATAGATTAGTTGGGATTGTATATGTGTTAAAGATTGTTTAGTAGCGTGTATATCTTGCTAGATAGCATGAGCTCTGCCGTCTAGCGAGAGTGTTAATAGTGTGTAGCTGTATTATAGTGCACGGTACCATAACCCTGTATATTTACTGACACTGTATATAAATACTAATAATTGTCGTCTATTGCATGTCTAACACCATAACCACTAATAATTGTATTGTGACCTTAAATTGTACTTGACCTATGCTAACCGTACTGTAACTACTGTTTGTAAAGACGATGTTACTGGGGTATGTTATAGACGGGTAATTCATATATAGGAATTATAGCGTGGGTGATGGTATAGTTTCGCCAAAGGGCATAGTATCAGTTATTTAGTGACTGGTGTAACAGCTGTGTGTGTACGGGAATTCCCTGAGTGTTTTTATTGTGTACGTTTCACTTGGTAACTGTACCACGTGGTGCTGTTGCCGAGGGAACGGGTGTGACCGTTGAATAGAGTGTGTGTGTAGTATTCGTTGGAAACGACGCTCCATTGCTAAGTATGGGCGCGTCGGACTCGACGATTTTGGATCCCTTAGGATGCATGTTAAAGAATTTTAAAAAGGGATTTGCAAAATGTGATTTTGGGGTTAAAATGTCTCCTGCACGTTTGATCACTTTGTGTATTAGGGAATGGCCTACTTTGGTTGCCGCATGGCCGCCACGTGGCAGTTTAGATCCAAATCTGGTACAGCGTGTACACGTGGCTGTATCAGGTAGGCCTGAACTTTACGGACAGTTTCCATACATTGATTGTTGGAGGCAGGCCGTAAACGACTCGCCAAGATGGATCCGAATATGCCACGAGGAGCAATGTCGCCTCATGGTGGCCAGGACTCGTTTGTCCACTAGGGCCATGGTTACGCCCATTTTGGACAAGCCCCCTGAGTCTGAAATCCTTATGCCTCCCCCTTACTCCTCCTCAGGAAGAGGAAGGGGAAGTGATACAGGAAGTTCTACACCCCTTTCCCCGTTGTCCCCATCCGCTTCCTCCTCTAGCTCAGAGTCCATCCCCCTCATTGCTAAACCTCCCCTTCCGGTACCAACCCCCGTTAAAACCACATATCCTGATTTGGCGCCATATCAAGCTTCCGGTCAGGCTTCCTCTAGCCCGGCCCGGAATATTTTATTCACCGACCTTCCCCATAATAAAGCTTCCACATCCCCATGCCTTACTACCCCTTGACTGGAACCCCTAACCGACGCACCTCAACGAACCCCTATACTAACCCGACAACTGACTGGTACCCTAAAACCTAGGCATTATCAAATGCCACTTCGTTTGACTCCCGGCGCAGCATACCTTAATGATGAAGGTCAAATGGTACATGCTGACTCAGTCTTCGTATATGTCCCATTCACAACTACCGATCTCTTGAATTGGAAAACCCATAATTCCTCGTACACTGATAAACCACAAGCCATGACCGACCTGTTCACCTCAATAGTCCAGACGCATAATCCTACTTGGGCTGATTGCCAGCAATTACTAATGACATTGTTTAACAACGAGGAGAGGACTAGGATAAACCAAGCTGCCATTAAAGCGCTGGAAGAAGAAGCCCGTACATTAAATCAAGCTAATCCAGCAGCATGGGCCGCAACTCATTATCCTAATGCTGATCCCGAATGGAATGTTAATGGCACAGATATGGTTCATCTAAAAGCCTATAGAGACGCTATAATTGCTGGCATGAAAGCCGGAGGGAAGAAAGCCATAAATATGTCTAAGACGGCTGAGGTGATACAGAAAAGTGATGAAGCGCCCAGTGTCTTTTATGACCGATTATTGGAGGCATACCGCTTGTATACCCCCTTTAATCCGGAAGCCCCTGAGAATTCCCGAATGATAAACTCTGCCTTTGTCAGCCAAGCCTACGGAGATATTAAGCGCAAGCTACAAAAGTTAGAAGGGTTCGTAGGGATGTCCATCACCCAACTAATGGAGGTAGCTAATAAGGTTTACATGAATAGGGAATCAGAGAGTAAGAAAGAGGAAGAGCGCAAGATGCGTAAAAAGGCGGATATGCTAGCGGTAGCGATCGCAGGCGTAGATAGACGGGGCCCGGATAGAGGCGATAGTAAGTGGAATAGGGAACCCCTGAGTAGGAATCAGTGCGCATACTGTAGAGAAGAAGGGCATTGGAGAAGCGAGTGTCCAAAAAGAGAGCAGTACGAGAGAGACCCACCCAGGGCAGGATATGGAAACTTTAGAGGTAGAGCGAGAGGTAGAGGAGGTCCCAGAGGGAGTAATGGTAATGACAGAGGTAGTGTTAGGGAAGACAGATATTACCCCGCAGCGCAAAGGTCCTGCGATAGAGAAGATAGGGACTTTGTAGGATTGGCTGACACGGTCATGGATGACTATTGATACCGACCGGGCTCCATCCCCCTTGGCCGAGCGGAGCCTATGGTCGAAGTATCAATAGGGGGAAAAAGGAGTGCATTCATGATTGATACTGGTGCTGAACATTCGGTGGTGACTGACCTAGTTGCTCCTCCATCTGGAAGAACTATCACCGTAATAGGAGCAACTAGAAGAAGTGCTGCAAAACCGGTTCTTAAAAGTCGACAATGTACATTGGGAGGCCACGTAGTAAAACATCAATTCCTTTATATGCCTGAATGTCCAGTCCAATTGCTGGGACGTGATTTGCTATCAAAACTACAAGCGCAGATAACGTTCCTACCAAATGGAACAACATCCTTAAAGTTTAATGGACCTTCAGGTATTGTGACATTATCTGTACCAAAGGAAGAAGGGTGGCGACTTTATACAGCGTTGACTAGCCAAAACCCTAAGAGTGATGAATCCTTATTCAACATACCAGGAGTTTGGGCAGAGAACAACCCACCAGGACTGGCCCGCAATATTCCACCTATTCAAATTGAACTAAAACTTGGGGTTTATCCAGTGAGCCTACGGCAATATCATATCCCGCAGAAGGCTAAGAAGAATATCTAATCTTATCTGGATAAGTTCATACGGTATGGTATCCTAAAATTCTGTACTTCCCCCTGGAACACCCGATTGCTGCCTGTTCAAAAGCCCGGTACAGATGAGTATCGTCCTGTGCAGGACTTGAGAGCAGTCACTGATACGGTTGTAAGTATACACCCAGTTGTGCCCAATCCGTATAACCTGCTTGCTTTAATTCCGGGCGGGGCTATCTATTTTACAGTCTTAGACCTCAAAGATGCCTTCTTTTGCCTCCGAATTGCTGCAGAAAGCCAATGTATCTTCGCTTTCCAATGGGAAAATGCTGTAACGGGCTCGAAACGCCAGATGACTTGGACAAGACTACCCCAAGGGTTTAAAAATTCACCTACCCTATTTGGTTCAGCTTTAAGTCAAGACTTACTGGATTTCAAGTCCATCCCAGGAGAGTGTGTATTATTACAATATGTAGATGACTTGTTGATAGCCGCAGTCACAAGAGAAATATGTCAGCAAGCAACACACGATTTACTACACATTCTCTGGAAGGCAGGATACAAGGTGTCTAGGAAGAAGGCTCAGTTGTGTCTGCCAACTGTCAAATATCTGGGATTCCATATCTCTGAAGGTCAAAGAATAATGGGGCCAGAGAGAAAAGAAGCTGTGTGCCAAATACCAATACCCAAGAATAGAAGACAAGTGCGAGAATTCTTGGGGGCAGCAGGCTTCTGTAGGATATGGATTCCCAGTTACACGATATTGGCGAAGCCTCTGTATGCAGCTATCAAGGGTACCGAACACGCCCCCTTCTTATGGACCTCACTTTGTCTCGACGCCACTGGTCTGTTGTCCAGGAGATCATCGGCCTCTACGTAGTAAGTGCTGGGGTGTCCCCGTCGATGAGTGTGAACTCAGGTTCAGGAACGAGGAGGTAAGACGACCGCTGTTTTAGACGGCGGACCCACTAGGGGTATACCGATTGTGCGGTAGGCCCATAAGGGGTTATTTGTGTACGGAATCTGCCCCCTCTGTCGGAGGGAAGGAGCGAAGGCGCACCGCTCAATTGAACGCTCTTTAGTGAGACCATTTAATTTGGTTTGGAGTCAGGCGGGGTTCTGTGTAAATAGCCCTAGCCGGACACCGGTGTCTTGTCTAGACTAGCGTTCTAGGGTGTACAATTTGTTCGCTAGGTCGGAGGGACCGGGAGACTAAGCGGCGTCTGTGTAAATTCGGTCCGCTAGCTCTCAACCTATCTTGGCTAAATGGGAAGGCGTGTAAATTTGGAACCCACTAGACTTTTGATAGAGTAGATAGACTAAAAGGGTTCTGTTGTAAATTCCGCCCTCTAGTTCGCTATATGTGGTGCTTGGGCAGTGTGGCTAACCAAAACGGATGTAGATAGTTTTAGGTAGTCCATCAAGGTACTGGCCAATAGATTAGTTGGGATTGTATATGTGTTAAAGATTGTTTAGTAGCGTGTATATCTTGCTAGATAGCGTGAGCTCTGCCGTCTAGCGAGAGTGTTAATAGTGTGTAGCTGTATTATAGTGCACGGTACCATAACCCTGTATATTTACTGACACTGTATATAAATACTAATAATTGTCGTCTATTGCATGTCTAACACCATAACCACTAATAATTGTATTGTGACCTTAAATTGTACTTGACCTATGCTAACCGTACTGTAACTACTGTTTGTAAAGACGATGTTACTGGGGTATGTTATAGACGGGTAATTCATATATAGGAATTATAGCGTGGGTGACGGTATAGTTTCGCCAAAGGGCATAGTATCAGTTATTTAGTGACTGGTGTAACAGCTGTGTGTGTACGGGAATTCCCTGAGTGTTTTTATTGTGTACGTTTCACTTGGTAACTGTACCACGTGGTGCTGTTGCCGAGGGAACGGGTGTGACCGTTGAATAGAGTGTGTGTGTAGTATTCGTTGGAAACGACGCTCCATTGCTAAGTATGGGCGCGTCGGACTCGACGATTTTGGATCCCTTAGGATGCATGTTAAAGAATTTTAAAAAGGGATTTGCAAAATGTGATTTTGGGGTTAAAATGTCTCCTGCACGTTTGATCACTTTGTGTATTAGGGAATGGCCTACTTTGGTTGCCGCATGGCCGCCACGTGGCAGTTTAGATCCAAATCTGGTACAGCGTGTACACGTGGCTGTATCAGGTAGGCCTGAACTTTACGGACAGTTTCCATACATTGATTGTTGGAGGCAGGCCGTAAACGACTCGCCAAGATGGATCCGAATATGCCACGAGGAGCAATGTCGCCTCATGGTGGCCAGGACTCGTTTGTCCACTAGGGCCATGGTTACGCCCATTTTGGACAAGCCCCCTGAGTCTGAAATCCTTATGCCTCCCCCTTACTCCTCCTCAGGAAGAGGAAGGGGAAGTGATACAGGAAGTTCTACACCCCTTTCCCCGTTGTCCCCATCCGCTTCCTCCTCTAGCTCAGAGTCCATCCCCCTCATTGCTAAACCTCCCCTTCCGGTACCAACCCCCGTTAAAACCACATATCCTGATTTGGCGCCATATCAAGCTTCCGGTCAGGCTTCCTCTAGCCCGGCCCGGAATATTTTATTCACCGACCTTCCCCATAATAAAGCTTCCACATCCCCATGCCTTACTACCCCTTGACTGGAACCCCTAACCGACGCACCTCAACGAACCCCTATACTAACCCGACAACTGACTGGTACCCTAAAACCTAGGCATTATCAAATGCCACTTCGTTTGACTCCCGGCGCAGCATACCTTAATGATGAAGGTCAAATGGTACATGCTGACTCAGTCTTCGTATATGTCCCATTCACAACTACCGATCTCTTGAATTGGAAAACCCATAATTCCTCGTACACTGATAAACCACAAGCCATGACCGACCTGTTCACCTCAATAGTCCAGACGCATAATCCTACTTGGGCTGATTGCCAGCAATTACTAATGACATTGTTTAACAACGAGGAGAGGACTAGGATAAACCAAGCTGCCATTAAAGCGCTGGAAGAAGAAGCCCGTACATTAAATCAAGCTAATCCAGCAGCATGGGCCGCAACTCATTATCCTAATGCTGATCCCGAATGGAATGTTAATGGCACAGATATGGTTCATCTAAAAGCCTATAGAGACGCTATAATTGCTGGCATGAAAGCCGGAGGGAAGAAAGCCATAAATATGTCTAAGACGGCTGAGGTGATACAGAAAAGTGATGAAGCGCCCAGTGTCTTTTATGACCGATTATTGGAGGCATACCGCTTGTATACCCCCTTTAATCCGGAAGCCCCTGAGAATTCCCGAATGATAAACTCTGCCTTTGTCAGCCAAGCCTACGGAGATATTAAGCGCAAGCTACAAAAGTTAGAAGGGTTCGTAGGGATGTCCATCACCCAACTAATGGAGGTAGCTAATAAGGTTTACATGAATAGGGAATCAGAGAGTAAGAAAGAGGAAGAGCGCAAGATGCGTAAAAAGGCGGATATGCTAGCGGTAGCGATCGCAGGCGTAGATAGACGGGGCCCGGATAGAGGCGATAGTAAGTGGAATAGGGAACCCCTGAGTAGGAATCAGTGCGCATACTGTAGAGAAGAAGGGCATTGGAGAAGCGAGTGTCCAAAAAGAGAGCAGTACGAGAGAGACCCACCCAGGGCAGGATATGGAAACTTTAGAGGTAGAGCGAGAGGTAGAGGAGGTCCCAGAGGGAGTAATGGTAATGACAGAGGTAGTGTTAGGGAAGACAGATATTACCCCGCAGCGCAAAGGTCCTGCGATAGAGAAGATAGGGACTTTGTAGGATTGGCTGACACGGTCATGGATGACTATTGATACCGACCGGGCTCCATCCCCCTTGGCCGAGCGGAGCCTATGGTCGAAGTATCAATAGGGGGAAAAAGGAGTGCATTCATGATTGATACTGGTGCTGAACATTCGGTGGTGACTGACCTAGTTGCTCCTCCATCTGGAAGAACTATCACCGTAATAGGAGCAACTAGAAGAAGTGCTGCAAAACCGGTTCTTAAAAGTCGACAATGTACATTGGGAGGCCACGTAGTAAAACATCAATTCCTTTATATGCCTGAATGTCCAGTCCAATTGCTGGGACGTGATTTGCTATCAAAACTACAAGCGCAGATAACGTTCCTACCAAATGGAACAACATCCTTAAAGTTTAATGGACCTTCAGGTATTGTGACATTATCTGTACCAAAGGAAGAAGGGTGGCGACTTTATACAGCGTTGACTAGCCAAAACCCTAAGAGTGATGAATCCTTATTCAACATACCAGGAGTTTGGGCAGAGAACAACCCACCAGGACTGGCCCGCAATATTCCACCTATTCAAATTGAACTAAAACTTGGGGTTTATCCAGTGAGCCTACGGCAATATCATATCCCGCAGAAGGCTAAGAAGAATATCTAATCTTATCTGGATAAGTTCATACGGTATGGTATCCTAAAATTCTGTACTTCCCCCTGGAACACCCGATTGCTGCCTGTTCAAAAGCCCGGTACAGATGAGTATCGTCCTGTGCAGGACTTGAGAGCAGTCACTGATACGGTTGTAAGTATACACCCAGTTGTGCCCAATCCGTATAACCTGCTTGCTTTAATTCCGGGCGGGGCTATCTATTTTACAGTCTTAGACCTCAAAGATGCCTTCTTTTGCCTCCGAATTGCTGCAGAAAGCCAATGTATCTTCGCTTTCCAATGGGAAAATGCTGTAACGGGCTCGAAACGCCAGATGACTTGGACAAGACTACCCCAAGGGTTTAAAAATTCACCTACCCTATTTGGTTCAGCTTTAAGTCAAGACTTACTGGATTTCAAGTCCATCCCAGGAGAGTGTGTATTATTACAATATGTAGATGACTTGTTGATAGCCGCAGTCACAAGAGAAATATGTCAGCAAGCAACACACGATTTACTACACATTCTCTGGAAGGCAGGATACAAGGTGTCTAGGAAGAAGGCTCAGTTGTGTCTGCCAACTGTCAAATATCTGGGATTCCATATCTCTGAAGGTCAAAGAATAATGGGGCCAGAGAGAAAAGAAGCTGTGTGCCAAATACCAATACCCAAGAATAGAAGACAAGTGCGAGAATTCTTGGGGGCAGCAGGCTTCTGTAGGATATGGATTCCCAGTTACACGATATTGGCGAAGCCTCTGTATGCAGCTATCAAGGGTACCGAACACGCCCCCTTCTTATGGACCCCAGAACAGCAAAAGGCATTTGAAGATGTGAAGAAGGCTTTGATGAGTGCCCCAGCATTAGGTCTACCTGATCACACACGACCATTCTACCTGTATGTACACGAGCAAAGAAGAATGGCTGTGGGAGTATTGACACAGTACTTGGGATCATGGCAAAGACCTGTTGCCTATATGTCTAAGCAACTGGATGCAGTGGCCAGTGGTCTTCCACCTTGTCTAAGAGCCGTAGCTGCAGCCACCCTGCTGGTAGCTGAAGCTGATACTCACTCTGGGTCAAGAACTTTATGTCCCACACGCAGTACAGACGTTAGATTACAAAGGAAATCATTGGTTCAGTAACAGCCGTATGACCAAGTATCAAGCAATGTTGTGTGAAAACCCAAGAGTGCATTTAGAGACTGTCAATACCTTAAATCCAGCTACCCTTTTGCCACAACCTACTGAAAGTCAACACGATTGTTTGGAGGTGATGGATGAAGTATTTTCAAGTAGACCAGATCTTCGTGATTTTCCCATCCAGAACCCCGATGTTCAATATTATACAGACGGCAATAGTTATGTGAAAGAAGGGATTCACTATGCAGGATATGCAGTAACAACGATAGACAAGGTGATAGAAGCTCGGCCACTGTCAAAAGGAACATCAGCACAGAAGGCAGAATTGATAGAACTAACACGAGCGTTACAATTGGCTGAAGGTTTAAGAGTGAACATCTACACGGACTCCAAGTATGCGTTTTTAACCACTCATGCCCACGGAGCTTTGTATAAAGAAAGAGGACTTTGAGGGCAAAGAAATCAAGTACGCAGCTGAAATACTACAACTATTGGAAGCAGTATGGGAACCGAAAGAAGTTGGTATTATACATTGTCGAGCGCATCTGAGAGGCGATGGTGATGTAACCAAAGGAAATCGGATGGCAGATAATGCAGCTAAGTGTGCCGCTGAATCAGGAAGACAGGAATATGTGGAACATATAGCTGCTCTTATACCGACTCCACTGTCTCAATGGACTCCAGTTTATACAGCTCAAGAAGAAGAGTGGTTAAAGACTGAACCTGGAAAGTACCTGGAGAACAAATGGTATCAGTTAAAAGATGGGAGAATAGTTATTCCGGCATCACTAGCAGTAGAAATTGTCCAAAATTATCACAACGGGACACATACAGAAGAATCTCTCAGAAAACATTTCTACATACCAAGATTGTCCAACTTAACTCAAGCCATTGTACGGAGATGTGTAACGTGTGCTAAAAATAATGCAAGGCAAGGACCAGTAAAGCCACCAGGAGTTCAGTATATGGGGGGACTCCCTATGTCCGATCTACAAATTGACTATACAGTTATGCCTAAATCTGGTGGACATCGCTACCTACTAGTAGTTGTGTGCACCTATTCAGGCTGGGTAGAAGCATGTCCTACTCGTACAGAGAAAGCAGGAGAAGTTGTGAGATTCCTGCTACAAGAAATAATACCCCGATATGGACTACCCTGCTCTATAGGATCGGACAATGGTCCAACCTTTGTTCATCAGTGCCTACAACAACTGACTCATATGCTTGGTATTAAGTGGAGACTTCATACAGCATATAGACCTCAGAGTTCTGGTAAAGTAGAAAGAATGAATAGAACTATTAAGAATCAGTTGGCAAAGATGTGTCAGGAAACCCAACTTAAGTGGAACGTTCTTTTGCCTATAGCTCTGTTGCGAATTCGAAGTACACCTACCAGAAGGATGGGTCTCTCTCCTTTTGAAATCATGTATGGGCGTCCACCTCCCGTACTTGGTAACTTAAGGGGGGATTTGAGTCAGTTGGGAGAAGGAATTACCCAGCAGCAGGTTGTAGAGTTGGGTAAGACTATGGAGGAGGTACAGAAATGGGTACAAGATAGATTACCTGTGAATATTTATCCCCCTGTTCATAGTTACCATCCAGGAGACCAAGTGTGGATTAAAGAGTGGAATAGTATATTGTTAGGGCCTAAGTGGAGAGGTCCTTATGTTGTTCTTTTGTCTACCCCTACAGCGATAAAAGTGGCCGAAGTGACTCAGTGGATTCATCACTCTAGGGTTAAACCAGCAGCAGTAGATTCTTGGCAAGCTACAACAGATCCAGAGAATCCCTGCAAGATCCGGTTAAAGCGCATGACTCAGTCGGAGTGACGAGGAAACCTTGTGGATTACAAATTTTATTGTTTCAGAGATTGGTAAGTGAGTGTTTAGACGGCCATAATAACGCCTGTCCGCTCACCAACGTGTTATTTAAAAGTCAGGAAAGTCTCGAAGGGACCCCTGTGAAGACGAGCAGAACTCCATTCCCTGCAGCCCTTACATCCTGGAAGCTGAGGTGCCATCGCACGGACGAAGACTGAGGATGCAGCCGGCGAAAGATGTGCTAATGATAATGTTTATTTATATGTCTTTTTATATTCAGGAAGGTAGAGGTACCGACACTCCTAGCTGTGAGGTTTGCATTAAGACTACTAGAACAGGTAATCATATTTCCCAGACCCTAATTTGGCATTCGCAATATGAGTGTAAAGGAGATGTGTCTAGGTGTAGATACCTAAATATAGAGTATAGTGTATGCCATTTAGGAGTAGGAGAACCTAAGTGCTTCAATCCGGAGTATCAACCCCGTACAATTTGGTTGACCCTCAGGAATGGAGATCCTCAGGGGACCCTAATAAATAAAACAGTGTTAGAATCCGTACATTCTTCGGGTGTTCTGCTATTTGATGCATGTAAAGCGATATCAAGTGGTAGAAAGCCGTGGAATGTATGTGGGGATCTTAGGTGGGAGAGAACATATGGGTCTAATGATAAATATATTTGTCCCAGTAGTAAAAATAAGTATGTAAGTCCAAGATGCCCAAATAGGGAATATAATTATTGCCCATATTGGTCTTGTGTGGGGTGGGCAACTTGGGGACAGACAGCAGACAAGGATATGATTGTTACTAAGTTGCCTACCAATCCATACTGTAAGTCTATGGAAGGCAATCCAGTCCATATTCTTATAAATAATCCTGACCAATTCTTAGATAGATATGGTAACTTATTTGGGTTTCAAATATATGGGATGGGATTAGACCCTGGGACAATATTGTTTATAGGGATAGAGACCGATACTGTAACCTCCCAAACTCATCAGGTATTTCATTCTTTTTATGAAGAGATGAGTGTAGATAATAAGATTCCCCATAACGCTAAAACCTGTTCATAGATTTAGCTGAGAGTATTGCTGGTAGTCTTAATGTAACCAACTGCTATGTGTGTGGAGGTACTAACATGGGAGACCTTTGGGAAGCAAAGGAGGTAATGTCCGGTTCTGAGGCAGTTGAACAATTAATATCTTCCCAAGCCGATTATCAGATGAGTGTTAGAGGTAAATCTGAGTGGAGATTGAAAACCTCCATCATAGGTTATGTTTGCATAGCAAGGAAAGGAATGATGTTTAATACTTCTGTAGGAGAATTAACTTGTCTAGGGCAAAAAGCTTATGATGATGATACAAAGAATACAACTTGGTGGTCGGCTTCAAATGTCTCAGAACCATCTAACCCGTTTGCAAGATATGCCAATTTAAAGGACGTATGGTTTGACTTATCCATCACATCTAGTTGGAAAGCCCCAGCAAATTTGTACTGGATCTGTGGTAAGAAGGCCTATTCGGAGTTGCCACAGGACTGGGAAGGGGCATGTGTGTTGGGTATGCTCAAGCCATCCTTCTTCTTCTTACCTTTTGAAACAGGTGAGACTTTGGGAGTTAAAGTCTATGATGTGAATCATAGGAAGAAAAGGGGACCCATAGAGATAGGCGCCTGGGAAGATGATGAATGGCCTCCCCAGCGTATTATAGACTATTATGGGCCAGCCACTTGGGCAGAGGATGGTACTTTCGGGTATAGGACCCCAATTTATATGCTCAACCGCATTATAAGGTTACAGGCGGTGGTTGAGATAATTACTAATGAGACCTCACAAGCGCTCAATCTGCTAGCGAAGCATAATACCAGGATGAGGACAGCAGTGTACCAAAATAGATTAGCCTTGGATTACTTATTGGCAGTAGAGGGAGGTGTATGTGGGAAGTTTAACCTGAGCAATTGCTGTCTTCAAATAGATGATGAAGGGCAAGCAATAGCTGAGCTTACTAGCCATATGGTTAAACTAGCGCATGTGCCTACTCAGGTATGGAAAGGGTATAATCCAAGTAGTTGGTTTGGTAACTGGTATGAGCAGTTTGGAGGGCTTAAGGCATTGGTAGGCGGAGTCATACTGATTTTAATGTTGTGTCTACTCCTGCCATGTCTTATTCCTTTAGTAGTTAGGTCTGTGCAGAGCCTGATAGAAAATATAGCAGAAAGGAAGGCTGCAGCACAGATAATGGCCATATATAAATATGAGGCTCTAAATCAGGGAGAACCAATGCAGGAAGAGGAGTGTTGAGGGATTCACATCATAGAAAAGTCTGGTCTGATTCATGGTAACCTGAGGTGTATGCAAACCAAGGTTAAGTGATGCCTCAAGTAATTGTAAAATATCAGAGGCATCAAAGGGGGGAATGTGGTGGAATCTTGGTAAAAAATAAATTTAGTAGGCTGAGATTACCACGTGGCATGTGTACGTGCATATGCTGACGTATCGGTCGGTTGGTTGCACGTGGCAAAGATACGATCAGTAGTGTACGGAGCATGTGCAAGAATACCGGATGTAGTATTCCCCTCCTCCATTGTGCTGGACAAGCCATGCGGTCAAGCAGGAAGTTAGTTCTTGTTTGTTTTGATTGGTTATGAGAATGTGCGGGTGGAGCTTAATATGGGAGGAGTTATGTGCCTATATAAGGAGCCTGCACTATTGTCAGGGGCTCAGAACTTGTTGTATTTTGGTGACATTAGTCCCTCTGAGTCCCGATCGGTGAACCGAATAAAGAATCTCTTCCTTCCTGAAGAAACCTGTGTCCATCTTTCTGTGCTTGGCTTCCGTCAGTTTCTCCGGTATCACCGGCACTGCAGGTCAGTGTGGAGAGGCAGTGTGTAATACAGCCTCCTCACATACTGTCACTACTGTCACACACCACCCTGCCACAGTCACTCACCACACCTCACACTGCCACGCATCCTGTCACATTCCCCTCACTCTGTGACATGGGGAAATGCTGATTTAGATTTTCACCTCTCCAGTAGAGACAGCAAGATCAGTTATAAGAATGCATATACATGTACATACACAGAATCCCCATCCAGTAACTACTTAATAGGATCATTAATACTTCTGCAATGGCAAATTCCAACAAAATATAGTAAACACAAAGACTTAAACAAAGGATGAGCTGTCAAATACAGACTTCTATAGTCTGAATTCACAGTTTAAAAAATTAAAAGAAAAAAAGACCTATAAAGCAATATTGCCTATAATATAAAATGGTCATAAAGCATGAAGTCACCTCATCTTACAATCTAGTCTTACATGAGCGTACAGCCCCTTTAAATATTAGAACCAGTTGTTGGACTTTCCAAAGATAGTTTGATAGCTTTGCTGGTAGTTAATATTTTCACTGTTTTGATCCTTGTGTCTTTCTTTCATTTGTACCTCCTGTTCAACAAATAATTTAAAGTACATGAAAGGTCAGGAACATTGCTTAGCAACGTATTTACTCGTTTTAAAGCAACGTGGTGAACCGAAAATCCTTTTCAGTCTGTATGTATTGTAACACTGTGCTTTAAGATAACCTCTTCAATATATGTGTTATTTCTCATATAAAAAATTACTCTTTCTGGTATTTTTATCAATTCCTAATTTGTGGGTCCTTCACTAGAGGCCTGTGAGTCTGAGGCTTAAATATATATATCAAACTATATATTAAGCTTTTGTGATTCGAAATATTTTTTGAATCCTTAACAAATATTTCTTACTGTTATGGAATCATTTTCAATAAACTTTTTCAATAAAACTCTCTATATTTTCCTCAGGGACAAAATTCAACTCCATGCATTCTCTCTCACCTCTTTATGTGAAAAAAATCTCCAAGGTAGTAATACATTTTATTTGAGATTGGCTCAGTCAGAAATTTCTTTATTATACTAAAGGAACTATGAAAGATACAAATGTACACCACAGTACATGCATTGAAGTATTTATGTTGGTTTGTCAGAATAATGCATTCCCTGGTTTAAGCCAGTAGCATCACTGGGAGCAGGGAAGGAGGAGAGGGGGCCATGCACCCAGCCTGTGGGAGAGTTGAGTGGATCTTTCCCTGGCGTCCAGTGTGTCTTCCTGCAGTTTCTCTCTGCTCCTCTGCTTGCTCTCTGTAGTGGTGCCAGGGGCCGGAGTGACATCATGTCACTAAACAGCACGCAAGGGAGCAGAGAGGAGCTGCAGGATGGTTACTACTCCCTCACGCCCCACCTCCATGCTCCCCGCTGTGGCAGGCTTTAATGTTTCCTGAGCGGCTTAGCAAAGGGCTGACAAATGCCCTGGCAATTGGAATTTGACGAGCCCTGTGTATGTGTGTCTATGTATATATATATATATATATATATATATATACAGACATACATACACACTAGGGCTCGACAAATTTCAGGTATATACAGTTATAAAACATGTATATAAACACTAGAAATTCCTTGCACTCATGTTACCAAGTTCTCTTTCAATGCCAGTTGCAAAACGCCTGAGCTCCAAGTAATACAAATTGTTATGAAGATTGCTGCACTCTGGTCTGCACTATGTGTATTGTGTATTTTTGATCCTGAGGAAAGTCCCAGGAGAGACTGAAACGTTGATAATTTTTATTCGATTAATTAAAGAATTGGAATTCTAAGGACCGGAGTGCAGCCATCTTCATTAAAAAAAAAAATATATATATATATATATATATATATATATATATATATATATATAAATATTTACTGTACCTTGCACACAAGCTGCCAATTATTGCAAAAACCGGGTGCATCACCAGGGCCAAAACATCATAGATACAAGTAGTATGGCTGCACTCACGGAAATTTCTTTAAAATATAACTTTATTATAGTTCCATATAAAAGAATAGACGTTTCAGTCCAACTTGTGGACTTTCATCAGGATTAGTAAACATTAAAAAGCATGTTACATATAAAGGTGTACAATGATTGTAATAAGTGTAATAACTCACCCCAGGTGCTGATCGTGCGGTTACCGGCGTCGTACCCGATGGTGGGCGCATGTGCAACAGTGTCTCCGCCCATTTACGTGACGTCATCACGTTACGTTACCGCCGTTACTATGGAAACGCGGAACAACAAGGCAACATCGCCATAGCAGTATTACATGCTAAGCATTCACCCGGTCATAGTGTTGAGATAACTAATCAAAAAAATACATGTGTTGGACTTGATTAAAAGAGTACAAGTGTGTAATCATAAATAATCCCTATAAAGAGTAAGTGCTGTCGTTTGCATAAGGAATCTAGAATATCCCCAGTGATCATAATATATAAGGCAACTATCTAAAGTTGCTGTTGAAGTATACACAAGTGACTTAAAGTGTCATGTGTATAAAGAATATTAGATAGAGTTGTGAATGCATAAAGTGCTGAATTTAAAGTGACAAATGATTACCTGAAAGTGACAAGTGATAAAACCAATTAAAGTGCCAATAGTGCAAATGTATTAATAACTCTATATATATACACATACTGACATGTAAAACAAATATTCTAAAATGTTGATAATAAAAATGGATGGCTTGAAAAAATATAGAGGTATATATGTATAAAAAATACTCCAACTATACAGGGAGTGCAGAATTATTAGGCAAGTTGTATTTTTGAGGATTAATTTTATTATTGAACAACAACCATGTTCTCAATGAACCCAAAAAACTCATTAATATCAAAGCTGAATATTTTTGGAAGTAGTTTTTAGTTTGTTTTTAGTTATAGCTATTTTAGGGGGATATCTGTGTGTGCAGGTGACTATTACTGTGCATAATTTTTAGGCAACTTAACAAAAAACAAATATATACCCATTTCAATTATTTATTTTTACCAGTGAAACCAATATAACATCTCAACATTCACAAATATACATTTCTGACATTCAAAAAAATAACAAAAACAAATCAGTGGCCACCTTTCTTTGCAAGGACACTCAAAAGCCTGCTATCCATGGATTCTGTCAGTGTTTTGATCTGTTCACCATCAACATTGCGTGCAGCAGCAACCACAGCCTCCCAGACACTGTTCAGAGAGGTGTACTGTTTTCCCTCCTTGTAAATCTCACATTTGATGATGGACCACAGGTTCTCAATGGGGTTCAGATCAGGTGAACAAGGAGGCCATGTCATTAGATTTTCTTCTTTTATACCCTTTCTTGCCAGCCACGCTGTGGAATACTTGGACGCGTGTGATGGAGCATTGTCCTGCATGAAAATCATGTTTTACGGAAGGATGCAGACTTCTTCCTGTACCACTGCTTGAAGAAGGTGTCTTCCAGAAACTGGCAGTAGGACTGGGAATTGAGCTTGACTCCATCCTCAACCCGAAAAGGCCCCACAAGCTCATCTTTGATGATACCAGCCCAAACCAGTACTCCACCTCCACCTTGCTGGCGTCTGAGTCGGACTGGAGCTCTCTGCCCTTTACCAATCCATCCATCTGGCCCATAAAGACTCACTCTCATTTCATCAGTCCTTAGAAAAATCAGTCTTGAGATATTTCTTGGCCCAGTCTTGACGTTTCAGCTTGTGTGTCTTGTTCAGTGGTGGTCGTCTTTCAGCCTTTCTTACCTTGGCCATGTCTCTGAGTATTGCACACCTTGTGCTTTTGGGCACTCCAGTGATGTTGCAGCTCTGAAATATGGCCAAACTGGTGGCAAGTGGCATCTTGGCAGCTGCACGCTTGACTTTTCTCAGTTCATGGGCAGTTATTTTGCGCCTTGGTTTCTCCACACGCTTCTTGCGACCATGTTGACTATTTTGAATGAAACGCTTGATTGTTCGATGATCACGCTTCAGAAGCTTTGCAATTTTAAGAGTGCTGCATCCCTCTGCAAGATATCTCACTATTTTTGACTTTTCTGAGCCTGTCAAGTCCTTCTTTTGACCCATTTTGCCAAAGGAAAGGAAGTTGCCTAATAATTATGCACACCTGATGTAGGGTGTTGATGTCATTAGACCACACCCCTTCTCATTACAGAGATGCACATCACCTAATATGCTTAATTGGTATTAGGATTTCGAGCCTATACAGCTTGGAGTAAGACAACATGCATAAAGAGGATGATGTGGTCAAAATACTCATTTGCCTAATAATTCTGCACTCCCTGTATATCTTGAGTTGTTGATGCAGCAATTAATATTTTGTATCTACATCACTATTAACCTCTACTGTGAGCCACCATTTGTATATCAAAAAATATATAAAAATGACAGAGTAAATATAATGATACATAGTACACAAATGTTCTATATACTTTTTTTTGTAAGCTAGGACAAAGAGTCTGTTATACTTTCACAGAAACAAATGTAATGACAATGATTCATTGAACCCCCTAGGGGAAACAGTATCAAGTTTGTGTATCCAAAACGCTTCTTTGTTTAGAAGTATCTTCCCCCGGTCACCACCTCTTCTTGATAATGGGATGTCATCAATCGCTAGAAATTTCAATGTGGCCAAAGAATGTCCAAGTTCTAAGAAGTGTTTTGCCACTGGTTTCTCCGATTGGCCATCCCTATAGGCCAACCGTATGCTGGACCTATGTCCCCTGATGCGCTCGCAGATGGCAGTTTCAGTTTTCCCTATGTAGCAAAGACCACATGGACAGTTCAATTTATATATTACATGTGTAGTTCTACACGTTATTTTAAACTTAATAAAATAAACTTTGTTGTTGTGTGGATTATTAAACTTCTTTGCCGGGATCATGTGACTGCACGTGACGCATCCTAGGCACCTAACCGACCGCCTTATTTGATCCTTTGATAACTTGCTACAGGGTCCGTGTGCACTAGAAGGTCCTTTAGATTCTTGTTTCTTTTAAAACAAACCAACGGTGCTTGCTTGAATTCTCTTGGAAGTATTTCATCACTTGCCAATATCTTCCAATTCCTCTTCACTGAGGCTGCAACGTGGGGCGATGCTGGTTAATACAGCATGGGGAAAACCATTTCTGAAGACTTCTTCTTCTTCTCTTCGGCGCGCACACTCTGTGCTTCTTGAAGCGCTTTCTCAAGAATTCGGCTATCATAGCCCCTTTGTAAGAATTTAGTCTTCATCTCTAAAATCTGGTTCCCAATAGTCTGGATGTCCGAGTTGTTTCTGATGACTCTCAAAAACTGCGCTTTTGGTAATGAGTCTTTGAGTGCCTTAGGATGTACACTTTGGTAATGTAATATAGTGTTTCTGTCTGTGGGCTTCGTGTAAAGAGAATACCTCTATCTGAAGATTCAAGTAGTGCACTCTTTCTGTGCTTATTTCTGCCGTGAATCTAACCAGTAATGGTAATTGGTTAAGATCATCCCCTGTGCTTCCTCAATTGATTTATTCCATACGATGAGCAGGTCATCTATAAATCTATAATATGATATGATGTTGTTAGTATATCGCTCCAATACTTGTTTTTCCTCATAGATGAACATGTACGCGTTAGCGTACATAGGCGCCATAGCTGACCCCATGGAAGTACCTGCTACTTGAAGGTACCAAGTGTCCTCAAACCTAAAATAATTATTTTGTAGAGTTAAGGTGAGGAGTTCCAACACGAACTCTAGGGGTGGACCTTTGAATACTGTAGATCTTGACAAAACTTGTCGCATGGCTTCAACGCCATCTTCATTTAATAAATAATATCCCCCAGCTGCCAACTGTGTGTTGGGGCAAGAGGAACAGTTTAGTGTGTCCCAGATTAATTGTTAGAGCCCCCACCTGCCAGTCACAGATGGGGGCTTGGGGTGAACTTGAAATTGTTCCCTATTTTTTTTAAAGGATCCGCATTCAAGTTCTGGACAGCTTCATTAATTGTAAATGCCAATATCATAATCACTTGTGAGGGCATGGGGGTGACTTGTGCCATGCCCACTCCAGTATTTTACAAGTCCCAAAAATCCACTTGCAAACATTTTTATTTTTTGATAAAAATTATCATTCAAACTGATAAGGAAAATTGTATTCCTCATCATAAAATGACTGTAAGAAATATTACAATAAATTGTATGTTCTGCAATAGAGATGTCCCGAATAGTTCGCAGGCGAACAGTTCCTGGCTAACATAGCTTGTTCGCATTCGCCACGGTGGGCGAACATATGCGATGTTCGGTCCGCACCCTATTCGTCATCATTGAGTAAACTTTGACCCTGTACCTCACAGTCAGCAGACACATTCCAGCCAATCAGCAGCAGACCCTCCCTCCCAGACCCTCCCACCTCCTGGACAGCATCCATTTTAGATTCATTCGGAAGCTGCATTCTTAGTGAGAGGAGGGACAGTGTAGCTGCTGCTGATTTAATAGGGAAATCGATAGCTAGGCTAGTGTATTCAGTGTCCACTACAGTCCTGAAGGACTTATCTGATCTCTGCTGTAAGGACAGCACCCCAAAAAGCCCTTTTTAGGGCTAGAACATCAGTCTGCTTTTTTTTTTTTTCTGTGTAATCTAATTGCAGTTGCCTGCCTGCCAGCGTGAGTGTCAGGCTCACAGCGTATACTGTGCCCACTTGCCCAGTGCCACCACTCATATCTGGTGTCACAATAACTTGCATTTAAAAAAAACAAAAAACTTTTTGACTGTAATATAATAGCAGTCAGTTTCCTTCACACGTGTGTGTTTCAGGGCCTGCCAGGGCACAGTGTCACACCAGTGCAACTCATATCTGGTGTAACAGTAGTGTACATTAAAAAAAAATAGAAATTTGACTGTGAAATAATAGCAGTCAGTTTCATTCACACGTGTGAGTTCAGGGCCTGCCAGGGCACAGTGTCACACCAGTGCAACTCATATCTGGTGTAACATTAGTGTACATAAAAAAAAAAACTAGAAATTTGACTGTGAAATAATAGCAGTCAGTTTCCTTCACACGTGTGCGTTTCAGGGCCTGTCAGTGCACAGTGTCACACCAGTGCAACTCATATCTGGTGTAACAGTTGTGTACATTTAAAAATTTCTAAAAATTTTTGACTGTAATAGATTGAATAGCAGTTGTCTGCAAGCATGTGTTTTAGGACTACAGCGTCTACTCTGCCAACTTCTGCCAGTGCACAGTGACAATTATATCTGTTGTCACAGTAGCTTGCACGCATAGTACCACTAATCGAAAAATAAATGACAGGCAGAGGCAGGCCACCCCGCAGGGGCCGTCGTGGTCGTGGTGCTGTGATTCCCTTTGTCCCTAGAATAATGCCCAGTGTTCAGAGGCCACGTACCCTGAACTCGAAAAGTTCTGAGGACATAGTTGACTGGCTAACACAGGACACCCAATCTTCTACAGCTTCCGCTCGGAACCTTGATGCACCATCCTCCTCCAGCTTAGCTTCGGGCACCTCTCAAGTTACCACTCACCCGCCTGCCGCCACCACCAACACTAGCACCACAGCCGCTTCACTTGATCTGTCAGAGGAGTTATTTACACATCAGTTGGAAGAAATGAGTGATGCACAACCATTATTGTCAGAGGATGTAGAAAACAGGGATATGTCTCAGTCAGGCAGCATTACACACATGGACGTATGGTGTGATGATGATGATGTTGTACCTGCTGCTGCTTCCTTTGCTGAGTTGTCAGATACAAGTGAAGCGGTTGATGATGATGCGTCCGTGGATGTCACATGGGTGCCCGCTAGAAGAGAAGAAGAACAGGGGGAAAGTTCAGATGGGGAGACAGAGAGGAGGAGGAGACGAGTTGGAAGCAGGGGGAGGTCGTTGGAAGGAGCTAGTGGCACAGTCAGACAGCATGCATCGGCACCCGGGGTCAGCCAGACAGCACACCAATCAACTCATGCTGTTGCCACTACCAGAATGCCGTGATTGCAGAGCTTAGCATTGTGGCTTTTTTTTGTGTGTCTGCCTCTGACAACAGCGATGCCATTTGCAACCTGTGCCAAAAGAAACTGAGTCGTGGGAAGTCCAACACCCACCTAGGTACAACTGCTTTGCGAAGGCACATGATCGCACATCACAAACGCCTATGGGATCAACACATGAGTACAAGCAGCACACAAACTCAAAGCCGCCATCCTCCTCCTGGTCCAGCATCTTCAGCCACGTCAACCACTGCTGTCCTCCTTGCCCCCTCTCAACCATCCGCCTCTCCGTCTCTCGCCTTGAGCAGTTCCTGCTCATCTGCCCACAGTCAGGTGTCTGTCAATACATGTTTGAGCGTAAGAAGCCAATGTCACAAAGTCACCCCCTTGCCTGGCATCTGACAGCTGGCTTGTCTGAACTCTTAGCCCGCCAGCTTTTACCATACAAGCTGGTGGAGTCTGAGGCGTTCAAAAAATTTGTAGCTATTGGGACACCGCAGTGGAAGGTACCCGGACGAAATTTCTTTGCACAAAAGGCAATCCCCAACCTGTACTCGATTGTGCAAAAGGAAGTAATGGCATGTCTGGCACACAGTGTTGGGGCAAGGGTCCATCTGACCACTGATACCTGGTCTGCAAAGCATGGTCAGGGCAGGTATATCACCTACACTGCGCATTGGGTAAACCTGCTGACGGCTGCCAAGCATGGAATGTGTGGCTCTGCAGAGGAGTTGGTGACACCGCCATGACTTGTAGGCAGGCCTGCTGCCATCTCCTCTACTCCTCCTACTCCATCCTCTTCCATAACCTCCTCAGCTGAGTCCTCTTCTGCTGCTGCGTCTTGCTCCACATCAACGGCAGCCCCCCAGCTCCCCAGGTACTATTCCACATCCCGGATACGGCAGTGTCACGCCGTCTTGGGTTGACTTGACTGAAAGCAGAGAGTCACACCGGACCAGCACTCCTGTCCGCCCTGAACGCACAGGTGGATCAGTGGCTGACTCCGCACCAACTGGAGATCAGCAAAGTGGTCTGTGACAATGGAAGAAATTTGTTGGCAGCCTTGAATTTGGGCAAGTTGACACATGTGCCGTGCATGGCACATGTGTGTAATCTGATCGTACAACGCTTTATGCATAAGTAGACGTCCTGAAGAAGGCCAGGAAGGTGTGTGGCCATTCCATGCGTTCCTACACGGCCATGGCGCACTTTTCAGATATCCAGCGGCGAAACAACATGCCAGTGAGGCGCTTGATTTGCGACAGCCTGACACGTTGGAATTCAACACTCCTAATGTTCGACCGCCTGCTCCAACAAGAAAAAGCCGCTAACGACTATTTGTATGACCGGGGTGCTAGGACAGCCTCTGCGGAGCTGGGAATTTTTTTGCCACGTTACTGGACGCTCATGCGCAATGCCCGTAGGCTCATGCGTCCTTTTGAGGAGGTGACAAACCTAGTCAGTCGCACCGAAGGCACCATCAGCGACATCATACCATTTGTTTTCTTCCTGGAGCGTGCCCTGCGAAGAGTGCTGGATCAGGCCGTAGATGAGCGTGAATAGGAAGAGTTGTGGTCACCATCACCACCAGAAACAGCCTTATCAGCATCGCTTGCTGGACCTGCGGCAACGCTGGAAGAGGATTGTGAGGAAGAGGAGTCAGAGGAGGAATGTGGCTTTGAGGAGGAGGAGGAAGACCAACCACAACAGGCATCCCAGGGTGCTCGTTGTCACCTATCTGGTACCCGTGGTGTTGTACGTGGCTGGGGGGAAGAACATACCTTCAGTGAGATCACTGAGGACGAGGAATGGGACATGAGTAACTCGGCATCCAACCTTGTGCAAATGGGGTCTTTCATGCTGTCGTGCCTGTTGAGGGACCCTCGTATAAAAAGGCTGAAGGAGAACGACCTGTACTGGGTAAGGATGCAGCAGTTCCAAAATAAATTAAAAAGTATGCTTTACACAGCATATAAAGGTGATGTCACAGCACAATGGGAATCTAACAGGGGAAGAAGTAAAAGTAATCATCCTCCTCCCACGACCACGCCGGCAAGGACAGGATGCTTTACAGACATGTTGTTGATGGCGGATATGCAGAGCTTTTTAAGTCCTACGCATCGCCACAGCCCTTCGGGGTCCACCCTCAGAGAATGACTCGACCAACAGGTAGCAGACTACCTCACCTTAACTGCAGATATCGACACTCTGAGGAGCGATGAACCCCTTGACTACTTGGTGTGCAGGCTTGACCTGTGGCCTGAGCTATCCCAATTTGCGATAGAACTTCTGGACTGCCCCGCTTCAAGTGTCCTGTCAGAAAGGACCTTCAGTGCAGCAGGAGGTATTGTCACTGAGAAGAGAAGTCGCCTAGGTCAAAAAAGTCTAGATTACCTCACCTTTATTACGATGAATGAGGGATGGATCCCGAAGGGACTGACAGTGGGCGATACATTCGACTAATAAAGGCCTGATGAGGGGGACGTAACAGGGATTAAACTGATAAGAATAGTACTACTTGAGAGGAGCGTGGCCTGGACGAGCATGGTGCAGGACGCTTAGGACGAGAGCTCTGCACCCCTGGCCGATTAAATCAGCACCGCAATGAGACACGATGGTGCGGACAAAGAAGCCCCTACCTTCGGGAACTGCGGCGGCTAGTTCCCCACACCGTTATACCGGCCCGATGGATGACTTTGTCGCCACCCCGTCCGACCTCCGCGGCACCCGCCATGTGGACAAGATGGCGCCCGGGTCCCCGGACTCAGAGATGACCGGGGACTCACAGTCGGAATCCAATCAGACAGGAGACATGGCACAAATTAAAGCGGAGCTCTCTCGGATCTCCTCGAGGATGACACAGGCCCCATAGTACAGGAACTTAGGGCAGCACTGAGAGAAGAGCTGGCAGGCCTGCGCACAGATCTGTCCACTCTGGAGCAGAGAGTGGATGAAATTGAGACGGTGGCGAGTGGCTGTGACGACCAACACAGAGCGACAGAAGTGGCAGTCCCCAGACAGGGTAATATGCTTCTCACCCTAAGGAGACAAGTAGAGGATTTGGAGAACAGAAGCAGGCGCAATAATATTCGCGTCCGCGGCCTGCCTGAACTGGAGGACGGCCCACTGCCAGCCACACTGTCAGCACTGTTTATTCAGCTCCTCGGGGCTGAATCACCTGCTACGATCTCCATAGAACGCGCCCACAGGGCCCTGGGGCTGATGAGGCCGGCGGCAGCCCCAGGGACGTGATCTGATGCATAACCGCCCCAGGCCTAAGAGACAGGATCATGGCTGCGGCCCGTGGCCTACCCTCCATACAGTTCCGAGGAGCGGCTGTATCGCTGTACCAAGATCTGTCTGGATTGACCCTAGATGCGAGGCGGGCCCTGAGGCCGGTCACCCGCTGGCCTGAAGACCTCCCAAGGTTCCAGATGACGCTGGGATTAGCACCAACGCGAATACGCAACTGGATTCTAGACGAAGCTGTTGCCTCACGAAGAGATCCACTACTGCCGACGCAGACTGCTGAAGCGGCTCCTGGTAGGCCGCCCCGCCACGCAGGAGAGGCGTGCCGGACAGCCCGGAAGAATAGGACGATGCTGCTCTAGTCGGCTGGGGACTGGTGAGTTGTCTGACTTTACTGGGGTCCACATTTTCAGACTTGTGAATGGTGTCCTGGGGTAAATACCTGAGACACTTGGGGAGGGGGGATCATGGGCCGAGGGATACTTGGCTTAGCCAATGGATATGTGGCGGGCGCACGAGAACGGCGGCCCCCAAGTGACTTAACGATACCCTGGAGAGCTGCATAACCAGAGACTAAGGCCTTCACTCAGGGTGGGACCATACACTGGATCACGTCACATCATTGATCTATGCTGGACACTTAGGTGGGGAGGGGGGTCCTGGCAGGGCTTGTGGGTCTCTTTACCTCAGAAGGGGGCTACTATATTGGGACTTCTCTCCGGCACTTACGCCTTGTATTTCAGTGTGTGATGTCTCCCGGTACCTTCCCTAATGATTTGCCTATCTGTATGCATAATATGTCGTAGTTGGTGATCTGCTCTGACAGGGGCTCAGTGGGGGTGATTCGGGGGGGTGACGGTGGGGACTTGGGGCAGGGATCTGAGAGCCTGGGTCTGAATATGTCCACAGATAGTACCCGGGGGGAGGGACACTAGCCTGGCTAACACGCACTCCTACCTTCCGGGTGAGGGAGGAACGGGGGATTCGGACCCGACTACCCTAGAGTGGGAGGGCCTGAAAGCTCTGACAGGTATCATACTTCACGCCCGGCTAGGGTTCCACACCCAGGGCAGTTGCCCCGACCCTGCCCATACTGAGCTGAGCTACCGTAGGCACACAGAGAAGTGACCGCAATACACCTGTAACCGACCATGACAAACCCCCCCTCTACTCACCAGGCACCTAGGGAGGGCTACATGTTGCTGAGACCATAATCGCACCCTGACCCCAGGCAGACGGGTATATTCCCCTTATACATTAGTGACCCCAGGTGGGGAGGACTGCTCCCCCCCCCCAGCCAGACATGAGTGGCCGTGGACGGTTCCCGAACTGACTGACTGAGCTCGACACCCATTTCGCCCACCGACCTAACTTTACGCCCCCGGCCAGGGGGGCAGACGACAGATAGGGTTTTTTGTCTCACACACCCAACCAACGCCCTCAGAGGGTTTTGACTGACGCGAGTTGACAAACCCGCTCTCCCTCATACAAGAATCATAGTGCTTGGCACGCGTGCTACATCGTGCCCCAGTCACCCAGGCTAGACACTGTGCTGGTGCTCGCTTGGACTAGCGCCCCGCGATAGACACCACACCCATAATTGGAAGGGGACGGTGGTCCGCTCCCTAGGAGTGGACCGCAAGATTCACCCACCTCGGTGTCGAGTCACTGGGGACCCCAGAAGGGTCCTCACTAGGTTATTTTCTTCTCTCCTGCTTTCTTACCCGCTATCTTCCCCGCAACCCCCACCCTTCCCCTCCCACCTCTCTCCCCATCAAGACCATGGGAACGGGATTTGCTCCTGCACCCCTCCACATCTGGTCAAATAACGCCAGGGGCCTCAATACACCGGAGCGGAGGTCGCATCTCTTGCGCTCCCTATGGAGCGAGAAGGTGTCAATAGCGTTCATTCAGGAGACCCATTTCCTGGGGGATAGGAGCCCGTCGTTACGTGACTCATGATTCCCACTGGGCTACTTTGCGAATCATCCAATGGCGAAAAGAGCGGGAGTGGCGATCTTGATGGCCCGCACAGTCCCGTTCGTCTGCATGGAGACTATGCCAGATCCGATGGGACGCTTCCTCTTCATCAAAGGCACTATAGCAGAATGCACATACACCTTTGCCTGCCCCAAACCAACGACAACACAAATTCCTCAGACGGACGCTGACCAAGCTGGAGAGGTTCCGTGAGGGCTTTCTAATCATGGCCGGGGACTTGAATGTCACCCTGGAACCAAGATCAGACACATCCAGAGGCGCCAGTTCGTACTCACCACAAGGACTGCGACTCATCAGAGATGGGCTGAGGGACGCTGGCCTTGTGGATGCCTGGAGGGCGCTTCACCCCTGCGACACAGATTTTACCTACTACTCCACAGTCCACAAACGATACAGCAGACTGGACTACGTGTTCTTGGCCCGTGAGCTTCTGCCCATGCTTCTCTCGGCGGACATACACCCCATGGGATGGTCTGACCACTCACCGGTGTCAGTACGAATCCGATCCCCCCTGTACCGCCCGACGGACCGCCAGTGGCGCATGAACGAATCCATCCTTACCGACGTGCCTACTGTTGCGGACATCCGTACGGCGATCACCAATTTCTTCGAAGATAATGAAACCCCGGACATCTCGTCACTCTCGATCTGGGAAACGCATAAGTGCGTTATACGGGGACTGCTCATTAAAATATGCACACACCGGAACAGGACACAGAAACAGCATATAAAGGATCTGACTGCACAGATCACACAACTGGAAAATGACCACAAGACCACCCAGACGGATGATGCCTATAGAACCCTTCTGGATGCCAGGAAGTCCTTACGAGATATCCTACACGGGAAGCTACAGTACACCATCCGTAAATCCCACCGTTTCTTCTACGAGTATTCCAACAAATGTGGCCGCCTCCTCGCCCGGATGCTTCAAAAGAGGCACCGAATGTGCCAAATCACGAAGATCAAGACGAGAGAGCAGACGACCTCACAGCTCCCAGACAAAATAATTGGCGCATTTCGCGGATTCTACAACGAGCTCTATAACCTGCCCATAGACCGTTCCACAGACGCCACCCGCCGCAGGGACGCTGGGATAGAGGCATACCTCCAGCAACATGTTACGAATTCTTTAAGCAGCGAGCTGGCAGAGGAACTGGATACCCCCATAACACTGGAAGAACTCCAATCAGCGTTGAAGGGTGCCAAAACGAACAAAGCCCCGGGCCCAGATGGTTTCCCGGTGGGATACCTTAAGGAATTTGGAGATATCCTGCTCCCTAAATTGCTCACGGGCCTTAACTCCCTCCTGGAGGGCGAGACCCTCCCAAGCGACTTACTAACGGCCACTATCACAGTTATACTCAAGGAGGGTAAGGACCCGACCAACTGTGCGAGGTATAGACCGATATCCCTCCTAAATGCCAATCTGAAGCTTTTCACGAAGGTCATAGCCACACGCATTGGCCGGATATTGCCGGAACTGGTCCATCCTGACCAGGTCGGATTCATCCCAAGAAGAGAAGCGAGGGACAACACTATACGTGCCCTGAATGTCATTCACGCAGCCCGACAGTCCTCACAAAAGATCCTACTCCTCTCAACAGATGCTGAGAAGGCCTTTGACAGGGTAGACTGGAGATACATGAAGGCTACGCTGCGGGCTATGGGATTTGGACCGCACATGCTGGCGTGGATCTCCTCCCTGTACGTAGACCTGACCGCACGGTTCCGGATCAATGGCGCTTTATCCGAGCCTATCCACATTCGGAACGGAACGCGACAAGGCTGCCCGCTTTCCCCCCTTCTGTTTGCCCTCTCCCTAGAGCCGTTTCTGGGGGCGGTCAGACGGGACGGGGGAATAGAGGGACTTAATATGTTTGGCCAGACGCATAAGGTCGCGGCCTATGCCGATGATATGCTGTTCTTCGTCGACAACCCGCTGGTATCCCTACCGAACCTACTGAAGGCCTTCACGGAATACGGCAGTGTGTCCAACATGAAGCTAAACACGGATAAATCAGAGGCGCTCCCCATCACCATCGAGGGGAGCCTGACCGAACACTTGAAAACCCAATTCGCCTTCACTTGGTGCTGCCATAAAATCAAATACCTAGGAATATGGCTCTCAGCGGACTTGACCCAACTTTACACCCACAACTTCGCACCGATGCTTCACACCCTGAAAGAGGACCTGACACGCTGGGCGAGCCTCTGTGTCTCCTGGTTCGGGAGAATAACGTTATAAAGATGAACCTCCTGCCCCGCCTTCTCTACCTATTTCAAACCATCCCTATCAATCCGCCGACCTCCTTCTTTCGAGCCCTCGAGACAGCCACCACCCAATTTATATGGCGCTCTAAGACCCCCAGGTTGAAGAGGATACACCTCCACCAACCGATAGATCGAGGAGGAACTGGCCTCCCTTCTATCAGGGACTACCACAAGGCGGTGCACCTGCTTAGGATAGTGGACTGGCATGTGTCCAGGACCGACAAAGCGTGGATCCACTTGGAGCGAGCTCAGCTGGGGGGCGCCCTTCCGGCGGTTGCTTGGCTAGGCGGCCCGCTGACTACATCGCGGACTCGGAAACACCCCCCGGGATATCAAGGCGTTTGGAGAAGCTGAATGGACGTTCATGCGCCAATGTACACAATGTACCGGGGGGTGTACCGGGGATGCGTTGAAGCAGCTCCCGGACCTGATTCGAGAGACAGTGCCGTCGGGCCTTGACAGGTTCCGATACTTTCAGGTCAAGACCTATTATCAGTCACAGGCTGGACGCCACCTATTCCATAGACCGACCACGGAACTTGAAGACCTGTGCGTGCGACGGGCTCATATGACTAGAGGTATTTCTACCCTCTACAAAATGATTCTCACAGCATCCATCGGGGAACCCATGAAACACATGACACGCTGGGAAGAGGCCACGGGCGTCACACTCTCGGAGCCCCAGTGGACGAAAATCCACATTCTGTCCCACCAAAGCGCCTTCAGCTCAAAACATCAAGAGCTTAATTATAAACTACTGACTGGCTGGTATAGGACTCCGGTACGGCTACACAGTATGATGCCCGAAGTCTCCAAGGTCTGCTGGAGATGCGGCAAGGCGGCAGGCACTGACTTGCATATTTGGTGGTCGTGCGAGAAGATAACCGCGTACTGGCGGCAAGTCCATGCGAAGATTAGGGACATCCTGGATGTAGAGCTCCCCTTTCAACCGCTACAGATGCTCCTTCACCACACGCCCCTATCCCTTTCACATTATAAAAAATCACTGACAAGACACCTCCTAAATGCGGCCAAACTCCTTATCCCGGTACGATAGCGGTCCACCCGGGTACCCACCCTTGTTCAATGGATGGACAAAGTGGAGGAGATCCATGGCATGGAACAACTCACGGCCTCCCTTCGGAACACCACAGAACGGTACCTTCAGACCTGGACCCCATGGCTCATGTTCATCACTGAAAGCCGCACTGCCAACACACAACCAACGCCCGATACCGCACTCACTATGGGAGAGGGGGCTGACTAGGTCATTTGAGGGCTTCGGAAGACTTTGGGCGCCCCGTGGAAAGGCAGTATGGAGGGGCGCAGAGAGGACTTGCACCCAGGATGGGGATGCCCCGGGATGTCCATGTTGTTCTCGACCACCCCTCACTCATGCCCCTTGGCACTCCTACTCCACCCCCTGCACCTTTTCTCTTTTTCTCCCTGAGCCCCCGCTCGTCCCACTCTACTTGCTTTCACTCCACCAGACCTACTGAACTGACGATGCCTAGCGCTCGCTGTAAGCGGCTTGGGCGACGTGGGTTGCTGCCAGGCCACCCGAGTACCCAGCACCAGTGACACCCTGTACTTCTCCCCACATATTACCAGGGAAACCAGTATAGTCCAGTTTAGTCCAACCATGGGTTTGAGAGTAGATGGGCAGCGCACGGGGAACATGAAGATACAGAAACCCCCTAACCCTAACGACGTATCCCAAAGACAGCGACACAAACATGATCGAGGCCCTCGCACAACACATAACAGGGAAGCAGCACACCCACGAAAGACCGAAGAGGACTGTAACGAGAGGACCCTGGAATACCCGTGACCACTGCAAGGCTCGTGACACTTAGACCTATGGCTCCCCCAGATCGATAGCTCTCGATAAATAACGACACCATAGAAGAGCCACCCAGACGAGTTACATATAAGCCCCCACATGGTATAGGCTGAATACACGCAAATCGCACGTGTACTCGGACAAATGCGGTGCACACCCACACTCGCAACTCAGACCTACAGCTGTACCGCCATAGATGCTCAACCCTTCTCTCTAGCTCTTCCTAAAACTGTTGAGGCCTACAGGGGCACCCCGAACTAACCTATAACTTAACACAAAGCATAGTTTTAGCGCACATTCTTTTAGAGTGTCTAGACAACCTTCATTACTCGATTGTAGGGCGCAGGAGTGAGTGCCCCTTTTCTTTCCATTTTCTCTCACCCCGACCCCATGTTATCTCCAGCTACTTAACTATCTCCAATAGCTAAGGTTAAATTGTAACTATTTGATTAACTTACCTTATGGTACCTACACTGCTGGCTACCTCCCTTAAATATTACCCCTTACATTACTACTGCGACATATTCATTGGATTTACTCATCTCGCGATAAAAAGAGACTCATAATTACTCAGAGATGTCATATGGTGCTTAGTATCTTATCTGTTATGTAGAGAACTTTGTTGTTCCCCTTTCTCATCCTGTTCCTCATTTAACTTTATGCCTGAACGATTCTATATGTTTCTAATCTGATTCCCAGATCCATAACCGGTATTTACAACAGCAGCCTAATGGCAAAACTTATTTTACCGTGTATAATTAAAAAAAAACAAAAAAAAAAAAAACAGGAGGCACAGTTATCTTGGTGTTGTCTGTTTGAATCCTATATTGTAACCCATGCGCACGTTTCCCTCGATTTCTCTTTTGTTCCCCATTTTCAATGTCTTCAATAAAAGAAAGATTGAAAAAAAAAGAATAGTACTACTTAACACACCACTCCTATCTGGTGGTAGATTGCATGCACAGTGCCCCAAATTTGAAGTAGGAGGACCGACCAAGCATCTTTTTCCATCTCCCAGTTCCTAAAATCGATGCCATATACACGTCCCCTGATAGGGGACGTAACAGGGATTAAACTGATAAGAATAGTACTACTTAACACACCACTCCTATCTGGTGGCACATTAGATTGTACGCGCATTGCCCCAAATTTGAAGTAGGAGGACCGACCGAGCATCTTTTTCCATCTCCCGGTTCCTAAAATCGATTATACGTGCTTTGTGAGGTTTATATATGATGTTTTCTTTGCCTGATTGGACTAAGAGACCCTTTTGCACAATTTTATGAAACAAGTGAACTATTTACCTTCTCTCGTTAAGTTGGTGATATAAAATGACAGTCAGTCTTAATTATTGTTTTTATCTAAGGCTCATGGTATGTGACACAAGCTAAATATAGTCTGTTCTCTAAAGCTACAGAGAGAGGGACACTATTTTGTATGCTACTAATTTCCGCCCACTAAAACCTTTTACCTCACTATCTGTGCTGCAATTCTTGAGGGTACTGCAGAATAACCAGTTGGTAATCATGAAGCAAGGCACCCGTTCAAGATTGAAATATTAAATTAGATACTGGAATGAGCTAGACATTAATTGGTCTATAGTATTTTGAATTCTAGCCATTCTGGTCACAGAACTGATTTTCAACAGACATATAACACATCCCCCCCTCTTTTAGCCAGAACTGTTTTTGACAACTGGAGCATTGCTGACAGTGCTAATTTGCCAATCTTAGGGATTTATTGGGGCATACTGACCAATTTAGCATGTCACCAATGCATTATAGGAACGCTGGATGAATAAAGGGTCTTGGCTGTGTGACCTTTAGTCATATGACTGTTTTATCACCCTTACACTAGAAAGGAGTTTAAATGTAGACACTATATTATGTGTACCATTGATACAAATAGCAATGCCAATGTAGATTGGTTTGTGTGCAAAACCTCAAATTAGATTTTTTTTGAGAATAAGAAAGCATTGTTCCTCTATACATACGGCCTCTAAAGACCCTGATTCCACTTCAATCATGGTAGGAAATGTGATAAAGAAATACTGAGAAGGGAAGATTTTTGGATATTTACTTTGGACACCCTATGGCAGGATCCTATCCTGACAACCAAGGTATTGTTTTATTTTATTGCTGTAATACCTGTTTCTCGCCTCTAGTGGCCTCCCTAGCCACTAGTCAATCCTCAGTTTCTCTAACCTGCCTCATATGATCTTCCAAGTCTGCTATAAAAGGCCACACCCAACTCTTCACATGGCCTTTACATTGAAGTCAGTGTTCTGACATTGAACTTCTGATCCTGACTCTTTAAAAACATCCTGTATCCTGACTCCTTAAAACATCCTGAATCCTGACTCCTGAAAACATCCTGTATCCTGACTCCTGAAAACATCCTGTATCCTGACTCCTGAAAACATCCTGTATCCTGAATCCTGAAAACATCCCAATCCTCTATTGAGATTCTGTGTGTCCTGTTGCCGGAATCCTCCTGAAACTCCTATCTTCAACTATAGCAACACTGCATGATCCTGTAAGCAACCTATATTACATTACTGGAATCTACTTACCTGTTTCAACTGCTGCAACACTGCAATATCCTGTAAGCAACCTGTATTACATTATACTGGAATCTACTTACCTGTCTCAACTGCTGCAAGTCTGCATAATCCTGTAAGCAACCTGTACTATATTATTCTGAAAGTAATTAGCAGCTTTAACCATTTCAACCCTGTATTATCCTGGCTGCAGTGTGACATTCAACAAACTACTAAGCTACTTGGAATAACTTCAAAGCTACTTGTATATACAAGACTTTATTAATTTACTCTCAAAGGATCCTGTTTGTGGCATATTGCCTTTATTCTGTTTTAACTCTTAAAGTATCCTTTTTGTGGTATATTGCCTTAATTCTTACTTTCAAGTAAATTGTTATGTCTAAAATTAAATAGACAAATAAAGTTTCAACCCATAACCCTGGCAATCGTCTCCTCTCTGACCCGCTCAGGAACATGACACCCTAATCCCCCATGTTTGTTCCTATCAATACCGCTCATCTCTGTTCCAGGATCCCTGACCGCAAATAGTGTGATTGGTTTGAAGCATATTTGCTTTGGTTCTAGAAGCTCCTAACTCACTATACATCTTATTTTGTGCATGGAGGTGTTCTTGTAGTTGACACTTG
Source organism: Pelobates fuscus (assembly GCF_036172605.1). Taxonomy (NCBI): domain Eukaryota; kingdom Metazoa; phylum Chordata; class Amphibia; order Anura; family Pelobatidae; genus Pelobates; species Pelobates fuscus. The sequence goes on along the minus strand of NC_086321.1, from coordinate 103,774,805 downwards.
ATCGGTGTTGGCTTTTGATCCACTCTTTAGGTGATAAGTCCACCACAACGGTTCTATATTTCACTATACTGTTTACCTGTCTGAGGGAATTATACACAACTAGACTCAAATAATACATTCTGCTTAGACCAGGAGTAGGTAAACTCCGTCACTGCAGATGTTGTGGGCTACATCTTCACTTGTGCTTTGCAAATATTATGGCTGTGATAGCATTATGGGATATAGAGTCCACAACATCTGGAGTTTAAAAGTTTAACTGCTGGATTAACCTCTTGAAATCTTAATATTCTTACAGTTACATCAACAGATTATTATAAAAGTATAATTTATGTGTATTTAATCAGCCTCTCTTCATCAGGTAGAAGAACTTTGATAAGATCAGATCATATTTTGGGTACAGCTTAGCCGTTATTTGACATTCATGTCACCTATCACGAAGGAGATAATAGGGATAACAGAACACATGCATAATTTGAAGATAATTTGCATATTATATATCTTGAAGTACCTTAACTATGAAAATAATGTAAAATTAAACATAACACAGAATAATTAAAACATAGAAATTAGAATCTGATTTAATTGTGTTTTATTTTACCGCTTTCAAAATTCAGTGTGAAAACAAATCTGGAGAAAATGAAGTATATCATCATTCTGTTTTCAAATAACGATGCCAATGAAGCCTGCAATACTTTATATCAATTTTAATTGCCATTTGGTTGTCCTAAGCAGATTTTAAATCTCATTAGAGCTTTGCTTTGTTCCTTAAGCTGATGTATCATTATATTCATTATAAACAGACATAACGCTTGCAGCACACTGAGTTGGGTTCTTTAGGGCTTACGTGGCAAGCAACACCAAAATAGAACCTCCTGCTGCTTAAAATATCACCACAAAGCTTTCCTTGTAGCATTTCTGGTTAGTTAAATTGCTTCGCTATTAAAACGCAATGAGATGCATTTTAAAAATGTAAATCTCAGTGCCCAGGTACAAAGTCATTATTTTGACTCTTCTAACGTTATGCACAAGTGATTTCATTTGCTTTAGCTGAAAGGCTGCATCTGCAAAGTTAATGTAATAACATAAAGTATAAAACAAATGTAGCATTCTTTATTGGCAATCCAGTAATATTCAGATATTACTACATATAAACAGAAACTAGGTAGTGATCTATTAGTGTTTATTGCTATTGGAGGGACATACATAAATATATAAAGAGATATACAATCATAGAGTATCTATGGTTCCACTAATTTCCTTTGAAAAGGTAAGGAGATTTAGCAGAACAAGGTGTTAGATTATTGGGAAATCAGCAGAAATTGGAGTTTGTTGTCTTTAAGCTTTATTTTTCAAAATATAACTTTTTTTTATACATGAAAACTCTATATAAAACTGAAAATTGCAAGTGTCGGTTTCGTCTTTGATTTGTAAGGGTATTGTCCTTTTCAGTGTTGGCCAAAATCTTTAAACCCCCCCCCCCCCCCCCCTCTATGCGAAAATAATTTGTCAGTGTTAAACAAATTGTCAAATGGTCCACAATGATGATTTATGGGAACAAAAAGCTGCTTAACCAGAAAAATTACAAAAAGGTTTGAGTTAATAATTATTTTTAAATGAGCAGGGGAAACTATCAAAAATTCAACAAGCTACAATGACAACTGTTTCCACTTTCTGAAAACTGGGAAATCAATAAAAAAACTGGACAACTCCTCTAGTATTTATACTGTACTAGATTTCTCACTGCTTGACTCCATAGGTGTAGGCATACACTAACAAGAATATTGTTTAGCTCTCATTGGACATATAGTGGGTGGATTATTAATTACAAACTGCTCTTGGAACCCATCCTATCCTGGTGAGAGTCAGGTTCTGTTCTTGTCCTAAGCTCATGTTGTAGTAATGATATGGTTACATTTTCCAGGGCTTATACTTCTTCACCATCCCTTAACTGTACCTGGGACTGGTTGAAGAATGAAAAACTATTCATGTGCCTAGGTAGTTTCTAATGCCTTTGGCACAACTTGTTACCATCTCTTCCCTTACAATTTGGTGCCAAGGGGTGCCCAACACTTCTGTAATGATAGTGCCAAACACAACCAACTTGTAGATTCCTTTTATATATGGATATTGCTAAAGTTCTAAAATACATCACACCAGAGTGATTTTACTGCTTAGGCAATTGAAATATAGCTTTCTATATGTATATACTTTTTTAGCAGACATCTGTAGTTTCTACATCATTGGTAATATATCACTTGCTATGCTCTGTTCTATTATACTTTCACCTCAACTCTCTGTGTTAGATTTGTTTTAACCGAATAAGCATACGTTTACCTCCTGGTATAGAGGTGAAAGGATCAATGGTTATCTGACTGATTCCTGACAGAGATTTGAGTGTTTACAGGTGGGAGATCTTGTGGATAAAACTTATTCAAGGAGCATTGCAGGCTCAGTACAAGGTAGATTTTAGTACTTTTCATTACTAAAAGAGTGTGTGGATGCTAAATAAAAGTTTTGGTAATTTACCAGATATGTCAGGGGTAGGCAACCTTCAGCACGCCAGATGTTTTGGACTGCATCTCCTATAATCATGGCAAATCATCAGGGGAAATGTAGTCCACATCTGGAGTGCCAAAGGTTGCCGTACCTCTGCCATTTGGTAATAAAATATTATTTCAGTGGCCTTACAGTAGTTGTACCATAAGAACAGGGTGTTGTGAGTTATGTCTAGTGAGGGAACGTTACACCGTGTCTTTGATGCTCTCATTTCATACCAAATATTATTATTATTATTATTGGTATTTATATAGTGCCAGCTTATTCCGCAGCGCTTTACAATAAAAATACAAATATTGTTGGCAACTACTGGGAGTTCTATTGTATTTAACCCCTTAAAACCGGAGGGCGCACTATTACGCCCTATTCTAAGCGGCTCTAAATGCCGCAGGGCGTAATAGTACGCCCTCCGTTTTTTGTTACTTACCCAGTCGCCGGCGATCCTACGCCGGCGATCGCTGTTGGGGAGACTCACCTGGGCTCCCAGGGAGTCCCCCGCGGCAGATCCTGCCTCCTCCGGCCCCCCTGGCCATGTGAGAGTGAGGTCCTTGCGAGGACCTCACAATCACATGGCCGGGTTAGCTGGCTGCTGCATTGCCAGCAGGGGAACTGCCTGTAATGACAGTTAGTTCACCTGCTGGCTGAATTCAAATAAAATGAAATTAAAATAAGTGTAAACAAAATAAATAATAAACTTAGAATATATATATATATATATATATATATATATATATATATGTATATATATATATATATATATATATATATATACAGTTGCAAGAAAAAGTATGTGAACTCTTTGGAATGATATGGATTTCTGCACAAATTGGTCATAAAATGTGATCTGATCATCATCTAAGTCACAACAATAGACAATCACAGTCTGCTTAAACTAATAACACACAAATAATGAAATGTTGCCATGTTTTTATTGAACACACCATGTAAACATTCACAGTGCAGGTGGAAAAAGTATGTGAACCCTTGGATTTAATAACTGGTTGAACCTCCTTTGGCAGCAATAACTTCAACCAAACGTTTCCTGTAGTTGCAGATCAGACGTGCACAACGGTCAGGAGTAATTCTTGACCATTCCTCTTTACAGAACTGTTATAGTTCAGCAATATTCTTGGGATGTCTTGTGTGAATCGCTTTCTTGAGGTCATGCCACAGCATCTCAATCGGGTTGAGGTCAGGACTCTGACTGGGCCACTTCAGAAGGCGTATTTTCTTCTGTTCAAGCCATTCTGTTGTTGATTTACTTCTATGCTTTGGGTCATTGTCCTGTTGCAACACCCATCTTCTGTTGAGCTTCAGCTGGTAGACAGATGGCCTTAAGTTCTCCTGCAAAATGTCTTGATAAACTTGGGAATTCGTTTTTCCTTCGATGATAGCAATCCGTCCAGGCTCTGACGCAGCAAAGCAGCCCCAAACCATGATGCCCCCACCACCATACTTCACAGTTGGGATGTGGTTTTTATGTTGGTGTGCTGTGCCTCTTTTTCTCCACACATAGTGTTGTGTGTTTCTTCCAAACAACTCAACTTTGGTTTAATCTGTCCACAGAATATTTTGCCAGTACTGCTGTGGAACATTCAGGTGCTCTTGTGCAAACTGTAAACGTGCAGCAATGTTTTGTTTGGACAGCAGTGGTTTCCTCTGTGGTATCCTCCCATGAAATCCATTCTTGTTTAGTGTTTTACGTATTGTAGATTCACTAACAGGGATGTTAGCATTTGCCAGTGACTTTTGTAAGTCTTTAGCTGACACTCTAGGATTCTTCTCATTGATCAGTCTGCGCTGTGCTCTTGCTGTCATCTTTACAGGACGGCCACTCTTAGGGAGAGTAGCAGCAGTGCTGAACTTTCTCCATTTATAGACAATTTGTTTTACCGTGGACTGATGAACAGCAAGGCTTTTGGAGATACTTTTATAACCCTTTCCAGCTTTATGCAAGTCAACAATTCTTAATTGTAGGCCTTCTGAGAGCTCTTTTGTGTGAGGCATCATTCACATCAGGCAATGCTTCTTGTGAAAAGCAAACCCAGAACTGGTGTGTGTGTTTTATAGGGCAGGGCAGCTGTACCCAACACCTCCAATCTCATCTCATTGAGTGGACTCCAGTTGGCTGACATCTCACTCCAATTAGCTCTTGGAGATGTCATTAGTCTAGGGGTTCACATACTTTTTCCACCTGCACTGTGAATGTTTACATGGTGTGTTCAATAAAAACATGGCAACATTTAATTCTTTGTGTGTTATTAGTTTAAGCAGACTCAGATCACATTTTATGACCAATTTGTGCAGAAATCCATATCAGGGTTCACATACTTTTTATTGCAACTGTATATGATCTAAGTATATATATACACATATACATAAACACACATACACTGTCTAGGTGTATTTTACTATTAATATATATATAGTTTTATATATATATATATATATATATATATATATATATATGATCAAATTACACGTAGACTGATACTGATTAAATATATATATATATATATATATATATATAATTATTGTTATATATATATTTATATATAATATAAAAAATAAATATGTAAATACGTTAACAAATAAAATTTAAAAAATAATTAAAAATAAATAATTAAAAAATATATAGATGTGTGTTATTTCATTCTAACTGTATTGTGATATTAATATATATTATCAAAATACACGTAGAACGTAATATATATATATATATATATATATATATATATATATATATATATATATATACATAAATATATACATATATGTCACTATATATATACCTATATATAAATAAAAATATTTTTAAAAAATTATATATATATATATACATATATTAATTATATATATATATTTATGCAATATTTTTTACATAATTAGGTATTTTAATGAATTACAATTAGCGGGACCTGCCTGACAACCAATGCCGAAAGTATAGGGAATTTAATTTGCTAGCACTATATTTAACCCTATAACTTTCCAAGACACCATAAAACCTGTACATGGGGGGTACTGTTTTACTCGGGAGACTTCATTGAACATAAATATTAGTGTTTCAAAAGAGTAAAATGTATTACAAAGATGATATCGCCAGTAAAAGTTACGTTTTTTGCATTTTTCACACACAAACAGCACTTACACGGACGATATTATTGCTGTGATACTTTTTAATGTTTTGAAACACAAATATTTGTGTTCAGCGATGTCTCCCGAGTACAACAGTACCCCTCATGTACAGGTTTTATGGTGTTTTCAAAAGTTACAGCCTCAAATATAAGGCTTGTGTTTCATTTTTTCACATTAAAATTCGCCAAATTGGTTACCTTGCCTTTGATACCCTATGGTAGCCCAAGAATGAAAATTACCCCAATGATGGCATATCATTTGCAATAGTAGACAACCCAAGGTATTGCAAATGGGGTATGTCCAGTCTTTTTTAGTAGCCACTTAGTCACAAACACTGGCCAAAATTTGCGTTTTTTGCATTTTTCACACACAAACAAATACTAACGCTAACTTTGGCCAGTGTTTGTGACCAAATGGCTACTACAAAAGACTGAACATACCCCATTTGCAATACCCTGGGTTGTCTACTGTTGCAAATGGTATGCCATTATGGGTGTAAATGTCATTCCTGGGCTACTATACAGTCTCAAAGGCAACGTAGCCAATCTGGCAAATTTCAATTTCAAATGTAACATGCTATATTTGACCCTGTAACTTCCCAAAACACCATAAAACCTTTACATAGGGAGCACTGTTTTACACGTGAGACATTGCTGAATACAAATATGTGTATTTTATTGCAGTAAAAGCAAACAGTATTATGACATTGACAGTTAAAATGTCATGCAGAACTAAAAAATAACAACATTTCTTATTGTCTCCCATTTTTTTCATATTAAATTATGTTTCATAGCCAAATATTTAATATTAAATGAAAGCCTTGGTTCCCCTGAATAAAATGATATATAATAAGGGGGGGGATGCATTTAATATGAAAGAGGTGAATTACGGTTGGACAGACATGTAGCGCAAATGCCAGGTTTTGTTTACGTTTTGTTTTGTTCACAACGTGTACATTTGGCTCAGTCCTTAAGGGGTTAAAGGCAGGGATATGAACAAACAGCTGGGATTTGCCTTTATAACAGTCTTGTTAAAGGGATATTTCGGACACCTAAAGCACTTCGTCTTGCTCAGAGTAATCCTTTAAGCAACTGATGCAAATGAAAATTCGCCTTACAGTTTAATATAGGCTGCTCAATTGCAGTGTATCATAAGATCTCACATACAATATTAATGTATCATTTTCTTAATCCTTCTATTTAAACTTTAACTTGGTTGTAACAAATTTAAAGATTAAAGACAAATATTTGTCAAATATAAAGATAGACTATATTTACAAATGTTGTGATATCACTGTTTATTCTGTAATTATTTACTTGCCAATCTCTTGACAATATCATACCAATATTACACATTCAGTTTATAATGCTTATATGCAAACAAAAGAAGTAATACACTAATCACAAAACAGAAGATACAAACTAAAAGCTTATTGTTTTACCCATCACTGTTTTGGTTGCATTCTAATATTTCAATAAATATATGGGGATCCTATTCCATCTTATCATATTGCATTGGACAAAGAAACATCACTTAGTTTTACAGATTGGATTTAAAACCTAATGCAGTTATCAATGGGAAAAGTAAGGTGCCAGAACAGTGAAATAGAAGTGTTGATATTAAAATAAATATTGAGCCTATGACTAAGTGCTTACCAGCGTTGATCAAGTTACCAGTCCTTAGCCCCGACTCTCCTTAATACTGGTCTTCTTTATGTTTGCTGTTTCAAATTTTTTATTTTATTTTAACAAAAGCATAAAATATCTTAGTTTGACAGATATGGAAACTGGTTCCTCTCTATTACTTCTTGCTGACTAACAACATAATATTTTTCATATCATTATCAAATTGCTGTTTCGGTTTCGTGTTTTTAAAGGTGGCATTGATCATAATTTACTTTGCCTTCTTGTAAATTCAATGATCGATTCCTTCTGGTGGCTACATGTGGATTGTCTACATGCTTTGCTAGGTATGTATGTATGTTTTTCCTGTTTAAAAAGTATCAAATGAAATTCACATTTGTTCGTGATGTACTCATCTTCAAGATTCTTAAATTATGCTAAGTAGGTATTTTAGCTGGGTTAGATATGGATGGGTATTATAGAAACAGAAAGTTGGTATAATCATACTAATTATTTTTAAAGAAAGGCTTTCAAATTTCACAGGGAGAAATTACAGCTAAAGCTGCACAAATTAAATATATAGGTACTTGTAATGAAGAAGTTACAGCTAATGCAAATTCACAAGTTTCCACGTCTTCAGGCTATCAATCTGTTTTTACAGGCAGATTAATACTTTCACTCCTATTCCTAGTTCTCTCCAGAAAATCACTACAAACTAGATACCTACATCCATGGAATTCTGAGTTACAAATTCCTTGCTATGCTACCCAATCATCAGAATTGATAAAAGGGAGTAAAAATGACCCCCCTTTTTAAATGCATTATATAGATCCACTACTGGGTTCTTTATAGGAAATGTTAAAGGGACACTCCAGGCACCCAGACCATTTCTGCCTATTGGAGTGGTCTGGGTGCCAACTGTCACTACTCCTAACCCTGCAAGTGTAATTATTGCAGTTTTCTATAAACTGCAATAATTACCTTGCAGGGTTAACTCCACCTCTAGTGGCTGTCTACTAGACAGCCACTAGAGGGAACCTGCTGTGTGAGGACCTCCAGCGTCGCTCATTTCCCCATAGGAAAGCATTGAAAATAATTTTCAATGCTTTCCTATGGGGAGCGCTAATGCGCATGCATGGCATTGCCGCGCATGTGCATTAGGTCTCCCCGGCCGGTGGGCGGGATCAGTCTCGCCCACCGGCCGACGGAGTCAGTAGGAGGAGCGGCACAGAGGAGGAGACAGCGACGTTGCTGCCTCAGGTAAGTGACTGAAGGGGTTTTCACCCCTTCAGTAACCCGGGGATTGGGGGGTGGGAGGGAGAGGGAACCTGCAGTGCCAGGAAAACAGATTGTTTTCCTGGCACTGGAGTTTTCCTTTAAGATATTTACTTTTTTATTTTACATTTTTAAAAATCTTATTATATCAGTGCAGTTTTTTTCTTCAAGAAATTAAACAATGAGAGGAAAAACTATATGTTGAAGAATTAAAAACAGTGATATCAATGTCTCCCATAGTAAATTAACCCTTAAATTCCTGTGAGAAGTAACATACTAAAATGACTGATGAGTCTGGCCGCCGGCAGTAATTACTAAATTTTACACAAAATATTCTTTGATTATGCTAACCAAAACATTTCAGACACTGTTGATTATATTTTTAACAATCCAGACATACACAAATTCTCAGCATGTGTGTTGTTTTACACTAATGCATGTTTTTTTCCCCTCAATTTCAAGAAGATGATGGATAGCATTGTAAGAAGAAGAGACCTTTACAGAGTATTTACTGCTTAGTGGGTCCTGTTTATCATGTTGCTCTTTCAATGACTTCACTGTGGAATGATGCACTGTCCTAAAAATAAAACTACTTTTAAAGATTCCCAAAGAGCAATTTAAATTTTATCCTTGGACTGAAGGTACCACCAATAGAGCAATAATTTACCGTTAGATAGAGCAATATTTACAGTTAGGTCCAGAAATATTTGGACACTGACAAAAATTGTATAATTTGTGCACAATGGAGTTGAAATGAAACAACTGAAATGTAATTGAAGTGCAGACTTTCAACTTTAATTCCAGGGGTCAAACTAAAATATTGTTTAAAACGTTTAGGAATTGCAACCAATTTACTCAGTTCCCTTATTTCAGGGGCTCAAATATAATTGGACAAATTAACAGAATCATAAATAAAATGTTCTATTTTAATACTTTGTCGAGAGCGCTGGGTTTCCACCTTTGTGATGCTTTGCTATGCCTTTACTCTAGCTGTCCTTAGTTGTTTGTGGGTCTTTCTGCCTTGTTTTGTCGTTCAGCAAGTGAAATGCATGCTTGATCAGGTGATTGACTCTGCCATTGCAGAATATTCCACTTCTTTGACTTAAAAACAAAAAACAAAAAACTCCTGGGTGCTTTTCCAGAATGTTTTGGGTCATTGTCCATCTGTAAATTGTAGTGCAGTCCAATCAACTTTGCTCAATTTAGCTGAATCTGAGCAGACAAGATATCCCTTAGAATTCATCTGGCTGCTTCTGCCTTCTGTCACATCATCAATAACCACTAGTGATCCAGGGTTATTGGAAGCCATGTATGCCCATGCCATCACACTGCCTCCTGTTTTACAGATGATGTGGTATGTTCTAAGTCTTCTCCATACTTGTTTCTTCCCTTTCTTCTGGTACAGGTTGATCTTAGTTTCATCTGTGCAAAGAATGCTGTTCCAGAACTGGGCTGGCATTTTAGATGTGTTTTTGGGCAAGGTTTAATCTGCCCTTTCTATTCTTGAGGCTATTAGATGGCTTGCACCATGTGGTGAACCCTCTCTATTTGCTTTTGTGAAGTTTTCTCTTTATTGTAGACTTGGATAATTATATACCTACATACTGGAGAGTGTTGTTCACTTGCTAGTTTTTAGTTGAAGGGGTCTTTCTTTACCATGGAAAGGATCCAAGGGTTATTTAGCATTGTTGTTTTCCATGGACATCCAATCTTTTATGTGTTACAGAGCTCACCAGTGTGTTTTTTTTTTCTCAGAATGTACCAAACTTTTGATTTGGAAGCTCCTAAGGTTCATACTATTTCTCTGTTGGATTTTCTTTTTTTGAAGCCTAAGGATGGCCTGTTTCACTTGCATTTAGATCTCCTGTGGGTTTACAGCAACAGCTTCCAAATGGGAATGCCAGACCTGGAATCAGACTATTTACCTGCTTAACTGATGAAGAAATAACCAATGAATAGCCCACACCAGTCCACAAAAATGCGTTCGAGTCAATTATCCAATTATTTTTGGCCCTTGAAAAAGAGGGGCCACAAATTAAAAAGCTGTAATTTCTAAACCCTTCCTCCAATTTGGATGTGAATGCCGTCAAATTAATTTATTTTGTAAATAGCTAAAATGACAAAACTTGTGGCAGTGTTCAAATAGTGTGGCTTTTCAGTAGTTTCCAAGCAATTTTTCCAGTAGTGTAATAAACCCCTCAAGAAACATGTGGATGCCTTACATTTATCTTTTGCATTTGAAACAGTGTGCATAAATTGTATCAATATGCTGAAGACTGCGTCTGCTTAAACCTGGTGCAAATCTGTAAGGTGAGGAGCAGACCATCTTGTCAATAGCTGGGGCACACCACCAGGCAATAAGGGTTACATTCTTTACCCAAATAATGTTCAGAGAACATGCAGAAAGATGTATTTTCTAAATCTGTCCCCTCGCATCTCCGGTGTTTCTACAGATGTAGAGACCATGAAGACTTCCCAATTCTTGTTTCATCTCATGGGAGACTGATTGAACATCTGGGCTGAATATTAACGTCAGAATAGCCTAGAGAGCTGGGGTTTTAAGAAGTTTGTTTTCCAAGCAGGCAACAAAATATCCAATATACAATAGATGGAGAGAAGCAATGCCTAAATGCCATGGATCGTGACTTTTGGATACTTATTCCTAAACCTATATACAGCACATAGGGACTGGAACATTTACACATAACAGAGAATCCACTAAAGTTAAAAAAAAAAAAAAATATTTGCAGATTTACAAATGATCCTATATAAGGATGTAAGTTAATAATAATTCTGTTATTTTTCTCATTAGAATATTCTCTTGCTTTGTTTGATCCTGCCTGTAGGGATTTTATTTTAGCATTATCACAGCACTGTGGGAGACTGTTTTAGCATCTGCTAGAGGAATATTTTGTGAAACTGAGACTATTAATGCACATCTGAAAAAGAGTGTGGAGAAAATTAGAAATGAAATTGTAAAAAAAAGGTTGGAATAAGTAAAAAAAATAAAAATAACACAGACATGAAATAATGAATGGTTCAGATTAAAAATCAGAATACAAGTTATAATAATAAAAAATAACAAATGAAATTTCATCCATCTGTACCTGAATTGGTCATGTTTTACCATTAAATGTGCTTTTATGAATGGTAGAAATGAGGAGTTTGACCATTATATCTGTGTATAACTATGTTAAGACAGTAGGCATGCTTTCTTCCAATATTGCCAAATATGAAAAACCCATGAAATTATAAATCAGAATATTAGCATGTGCTGCAACAATCATTTTATTAAAGTGTTTTTCACTGTTTCTTAAAAGAACACTCCAAACACCAAACATACTTTAACATGATGAAGTGCTTTATGTGTGAAGATTGTGTGCTCTTTTACATAGTTACATAGTTACATAGCTGAAAAGAGACTTGCGTCCATCAAGTTCAGCCTTCCTCACATATGTTTTTTGCTGTTGATCCAAAAGAAGGCAAAAAAACCCAGTTTGAAGCACTTCCAATTTTGCAACAAGCTAGGAAAAAAATTCTTCTTGACCCCAGAATGGCAGTCAGATTTATCCTTGGATCAAGCAGTTATTACCCTACATTGAAAGATTATATCCTTGAATATTCTGTTTTTGCAAGTATGCATCTAGTAGCTGTTTGAACATCTGTATGGACTCTGATAAAACCACTTCTTCAGGCAGAGAATTCCACATCCTGATTGTTCTTACAGTAAAAAAAAAACCTTTCCTTTGCCTTAGACAAAATCTTCTTTCTTCTAGTCTAAACGCATGACCTTGTGTCCTATGTAAAGTCCGGTTTGTGAATAGATTTCCACACAATGGTTTGTATTGGCCTTGAATATATTTGTATAATGTTATCATATCCCCTCTCAGGCGACGTTTTTCTAAACTAAATAGGTTTAAATTTGTTAACCTTTCTTCATAGCTGATATGTTCCATTCCTTTTATTAATTTTGTAGCCCGCCTCTGCACTTTTTCTAGTGCCATAATATCCTTCTTTAGAACAGGTGCCCAAAATTGCACAGCATATTCAATGTGTGGTCTTACCAGTGATTTATAAAGAGGCAAAATTATATTCTCGTCCCGAGAATGAATGCCCTTTTTCATGCATTACAGTACCCTACTGGCCTTGGCCACTGCTGATTGACATTGCACATTTTTGCATAGTTTGTTGTCTATAACAATTCCCAAGTCCTTTTCGTGTGTTGTTATCCCTAATTCGCTTCCATTAAGGGTATACGTTGCTTGTGTATTCTTTACGCCGAAGTGCATAACTTTGCATTTTTCAACATTAAATTTCATCTGCCATTTGAGTGCCCAGTCCTCCAGTCTATCTAAATCCCTCTGCAGCAAAGTAATATCTTGCTCACATTGTATTATTTTACAAAGTTTTGTTATCTGCAAACACTGAAACATGACTTTCAATGCTGTCTTCAAGATCATTTATAAACATGTTATATAGAAGGGGTCCCAGAACAGACCCCTGATGGACACCACTTGCCACCTCTGTCCAGCTTGAAAATGTACCATTAAGGACAACTCTTTGTACTCTGTTTTTAAGCCAATGTTCTACCCAAGAACAAGCATTTTCATCTAGACCGATTTCCATGAGTTTGAACACTAATCTTCTGTGTGGAACTGTATCAAATGCCTTGGCAAAATCCAAATAGATCACATCCACTGCAACACCCTGATCTATACTTCTACTTACTTCTTTGTAGAATGCAATCAAGTTAGTTTGACACGACCTGTGCTAATAAAACCGTGCTGATTTTTGCTGATAACCATGTTTTTCTCAAGGAATTCTTGAATATTATCCCTTAATAACCTTTCAAATATTTTACCAGCCACAGAAGTTAAGCTCACAGGTCTATAATTTCCAGGCAAGGATTTTGAACCCTTTTTGAATATAGGAACCACATCTGCCTTCCTCCAATCCTCCGGGACACTTCCTGAAAGAAAAGAATCTTGAAAAATTAAAAACAGAGATTCACTTATTTCTACACTTAGTTCCTTAAGTACACGTGGATGGATACCGTCAGGCCCTGGAGCTTTGTTTATATTAACTTTCTTTAGTTGCTGCAGCACCTTGTCTTGAGTTAACCAATTACAATTATTCTGCAAGTTTTTAGTAGCAATCATTTGCACATCTATTGCCATGGGTTCTTCCTTAATATATACAGAGGAGAAATAGTTATTTAAAATCCCTGCCTTTTCCTTATTTTCATTTTACAAAAGGTGCAGATTTTAATAGAAATTGACACGTTTACATATTAACCTAGTTACATCCCACTGGTTGTCAGACAACTGCTCCTGTTACTTATTGGCTCTTTAGTTCATTGGAGCTAAACTCAAGTGGCAGGCAATTGCCCAGGCACTTGCTTTGCAAAGACTTAGCTTTGAGCTGCATTAGGAAGTCTGGACTGGGGAAAAATGGAGAGAGCTTGCAAAGGCTGCAGACAAGTGACCTGCAGCTTTTGAAAACTGTTAAATATACCCTAAATTAAAAAAAATGCATAGTTAAATGCATGCATGTTTTGATTTGGGTATAGTCTAAAATGTTTTGCTTGTTTTTTAAATTTCTTGTATTTGGACAGTGGAGTGTCCTTTTAAAGTGGCTCTGTGATAAAAAAATAAATAAAAATAATCTGAATCATATAGTATTTTAAAAGATTTCCATATATATATATATATATATATATATATATATCTTTTTTTAAAATCTGTTCATAATTGTGAATGTAAACGGACACACCTATACATGGGGCAGTAACCCTTAAAGTTCTCCGTACATGTATTCTAAAATTGCTATGTGTGTCAAAAAAGTCAACAATTATAATTTTTTTCTTTTATTTGGCATAGATTAGTGGTAAAATGGTTGCATGAAAAGAGTCAAAATACACCAAGGTTAAACCTTAGGTTGTCTTCTTTTAAAAAATATATACATGTGAAGGGTTATTCAGGGATTCCTGACAGATATCAGTGTTACAATGTAACGTTATTTTGAAAAAAAAATGGTTTGGAAATAGCAAAGTGCAACTTGTAATTATAGCCCTATAACTTTCCCAAAAAAAGCTAAGAACGTGTTAACATTGGGCATTTCTAAACTCAGGACAAAATTTATAAACTATTTAGCATTGGGTGTTTTTTGGGCGGTTGTAGATGTGTAATAGATATTGGCGGTTAAAGTTAGAAAAAGTGTGTTTTTTACATGTTTTTATCATATTTTACAATTTGTGTCCATAGTAAATTATATGATATGATAAAATGATGGTATCTTCACAAAGACCATTTAATGGCGAGAAAAACGGTATACAATATGTGTGGGTTCAGTAAAGGAAAACTACAGCTAAACACAAACACCGCAGAAATGTAAAAAGAGCCCTGGTCCTTAACGGTAAGAAGATTCAAAAACGGTCTGGTCAGTAAGGGGTTAAACACACAAAACCCCCACAAAAGTCACACCTGATAGCCCTGATCTGAGTGACCAACATATCCAAAAATCACCGAGATCAGTTCAGGGGCTTAGGAATTTCCTGGAAGTCATAATTTTGACGACCGTGCACATAATCCTAATCCCAAAACAGTTCCATGAAATCAGTGCTAACAGTCGGTCAAGTTCGGTAGTCTTTTACAGTTTTCCCTGCAGGGCCCATAGTTTGTGGTCAGGAGGCTGGCAAGCAGGCTCCTCCAGGAGCTCATGGCAAACTCACGTGAGAAGGGGAGTTTGTTACATTTAGCTCAGTGGAGCTAACTGAAACTGGGTGTGATCAGTGTGTTACAATACATGTAATACTCTTGGAATTTGTCAATGTAATTTAAACAGCTGTCCTCAGAAAATTTTAACTAATTAAAACAAATTCACACCTAAATTATTGTACTTGGTTCAAGAACAAAGTTAAAGATGGGTTGAAAGAGAATATATGGTGATAGAATTGTAGATTATGCTAGCTTTAGTGTACCTATAATCTTAATTTTATTAATGACAGGAGGCGAGTATTTGCTTAAGTCTCTCTTTACTAGAACTCCACAGCAGCACAGAAAAACAACCAATCAGAAAAAAGTTAGGTACTATAAAACTCCCCTCCCCATGCATCATTTCCTCTTTCAAGCTGCGACAAAACAGAATAAAAGGCAGAGAACATCATGGGGAAGAAACGAAGTCCTAGATACGATGAATATAACGATGTCCACCATGCAGGAGTAACCGTCAAACTAGATAGTGTTGATGGACTGTAAACTGAAACGAGAGAAAAACAGAATCGAACAGGTTGATTATCCAATGAAATGTATCCTGAATAAACATGTAGGTACCCAATGTAGCAAACAAAATTAACCTTAATATGTAGATATCCCAACCCTACTTATGATAAAACACAGACATAAGGAACAAGCGACAGGAAGCAGAGACAACAAACAGAGTTGCATACGTACCTGATAATCTAAACTATAACATTAAACAAGGGAGGGACAAGAATGGGTGGGAAATACTCGCCTCCTGTCATTAATAAAATTAAGATTATAGGTACACTAAAGCTAGCATAATCTACAATTTTATAACATGACAGGAGGCTTCGTATTTGCTGTTTCAACGCTCAGATCACCAATCCAACGCTGTTTGTGTCGCTGGTACCCATTCCAGGAGATATCAGAGTAATCCTCATAGGACTTACCAACTGCGATAACGACAGAAGCCGGATCATGAAGATGCCAGTCGATGTAGTATCTCAAGCACGGGAAAAAAACACCATCTGCCGATAGATCCATTGTACGTGGCGTTGCAACCAGTTTCCTAGCAGTCGGTCCATGAACCGGCAGGCTGACCTATCGGCTTTTTTCCCTGTAGTTGTAAAATATCGAAGACCGCTTGCGGACGTAGGGCCGCGAGAAGAAACTGACACACTGTCTCAACTCGTGCCAGGGTCATCCGGCGACATGGTCTTGCAGGTAGATCTTCAACTTCAAGGAATGCGCCTAAGTCCACCACCAAATTGCAAAAGAACCTAGTAGGATCTTTCGTACCCCCCTGGTCTACCTGGTGAGATGTCTCATCCGAAAATAAATCTATAATGCAGGCAAGAGTGTGGTCAAACCAGTTGTATCCTAAGTGATTCCGATATTCCGAATTAACTGTGTAAACCTCGGACCCGGTAGAGAAAAGATTCCAAAAGGACGTCCATTCAGGGTTCCGAACTGAACTTGTGTGGAGGAACGGTGGTCGACTATCCTGGAATAGTGAATCCAGAAATATTCAAAGGGATGAGAAGTGCAAACCGGAGCACCGATTTCCATCCAGATAAGTCCACGTCTAAGAGTGAAAGATGTCCGTTTAGGAGTCGAGGCACACCAGGTGCCCCCCTAAAATCTCATAGGTCTCCTCGACGGTAGTCGAAAAGTAGGTTAGTGGAATCCAAAACAAAAACGGCTCCCGTGAGGGATAAATAGAGAATAGACGGAGGACCCACCATCTCCGAACCCTGATCACCAGGTATGTGTTCCGAGGAGATGGGGCAGACCTGCCATTTAACACAAGATCGTAATGACCGGGGAACTCAAGACAAACCGGGGTGTCCGGTCTTGCCATGTGAACCATGCGTACGGTTATCTTCAGACCGGATAACAGGCCTTCCTTAACCTAGGTACCCGAGCAAGGCAGTGTCCGTTTGCTCCATGAAGGTTTCCGTAACTCCTGTCATCTTGATATGGGAGAAAACTGTGCGCGCGGTTGGTCCGCAATAGTCTGGATATCCAAGACAGTTCTCCGATTTATATGGTGCAGAATATACCCAAAACCTGCACTCTCGTAATACCAGAGGACCATCCGTTAGCCGTACCATCCCCAGGAGTGAGTGTACCTAAGTGGTCCGGACCCAGTAGAGGAGATAGAATGGAGGGATCCAGTCTAAAATGTATATCCTGCATGACTAGGCAGTCCTCTATAACGAAATCAGTAGCACGGACATCAGATCTAATTGAATGCAGGAGGGATGCCCCTCTATGTAGACATTGATGTATTGCACAGGTACAAGCCTGTGTGATAAGCAAATGGACGGCACTGTAGAGTGTAGAGTGTCGAGTGTATGAGGGAGCCGCGCTCTCTACTAATGTGATCGATTAACGTGATAGCGTCCGGCTGATAGCCTGAGCGGGCCACGCCCGTTAATAACCGTCAAGTCTACATCCGTGACCGGTTCTCTCTATGAGAAAGTGCCCTCCAAACATGTCCTCTGTATCCAGCACAGTATCTGGCCGAGGTTGAGCGCGCCCTCCAATAGCAAACCAGTGTTCGGTCCTGTATCTGAGAGGGGTTCGCTCTCTGTTCCTGAAAATAAAGTATTCTGGATCGAGATGATGGAGGGCCGCACCCTCCTGTGGCCCAATCTAGAGTCCCTAGAGACTCAGGGTGACCAATTGCAGGGTACACCAAATACTAATATCAGCATAAGGCTGATGCTAATCTACGGAAAAAACAACAATGAAAAAGAAAAACTACCAACTGACCGCCCGGATTCCGTGCGTGCGCGCGGGGTCCAGGAAGACCGTTGGTAGCCTGAGGAAAGCTGGAGACGTTCTCCGCAATCCACGAGCGCCCGGGAGGTCGGAGGAGGTCAAGTCAGGCCTCTCGACGACCCGAGCGAAAGGAAAAGGAAGTCAAGAAAACGAAAAATAACGTAGATAAGAGAAAATTACGTAAATTCTATTCCAGATAGAAGGCAAATAGCAGGCCGGAAGGTAAGACAGGTAAGCCCCACTGAAGCTAACCTAACGCAGGAAATAACTACCGATACCTCTAAGGATACCGGGATGCAGGTCCGGAGGTAGATGTAAAAGGCAAGGAAAAACACCGCATTCTCCTGTAGGTGTCTGAGCACCGATCCTTGCCTGTGCGAAGTTCTCCTTTGAGGTGTATGACCGGTGTCCTCAAAAGAAACCCTGCCCTTCAGGCATGAGGCTTAGGGCCTTCACCCTACCCACCATATTCGGATGGCCGTACAGAGGTGTCCTCTTGGATAGTATGGCAATGGTGCTTGTCTGGACACCTGCCTATATCCATGTCACTGGTGGGCACTGGCATTTCCTGAGTGATATTCCCCCAGGCTTGCGGCCTAAAAGGGGTTCGGCACCAATAGAGCAGGCCCGTCAGAAGGACACAGGCCCAGCAGGCCAAACTAATGGACACGGGATAGTTGGCCAAGCAAATAGGCACGGACATAGCAGGCCATTAGATAGGCACCGACATAGTAGGCCGAACAATGGGGCACCGACATAGCAGGACGTTTAAATGGGCACAGACATAGCAGGCCGTCTTAATAGGCGCAGACATAGCAGGCCTTTGAAATGGGCACAGACATAGCAGGCCTTTGAAATGGGCACAGACATAGCAGGCCGTGTAAATGGGCACAGACATAGCGGGCCATACTTATGGGCACAGACATAGCAGGCCATTCTTATGGGCACAGCAGGCCATTCTTATGGGCACAGCAGGCCATTCTTATGGGCACAGACATAGCAGGCCAATCTTATGGGCACAGACATAGCAGGCCAATCTTATGGGCACAGACATAGCAGGCCAATCTTATGGGCACAGACATAGCAGGCCAATCTTATGGGCACAGACATAGCAGGCCAATCTTATGGGCACAGACATAGCAGGCCAATCTTATGGGCACAGACATAGCAGGCCGTTCTTATGGGCACAGACATAGCAGGCCGTTCTTATGGGCACAGACATAGCAGTCCGTTCTTACGGGCACAGACATAGCAGGCCGTTCTTACGGGCACAGACATAGCAGGTCGGTCTTATGGGCACAGACATAGCAGGCCGGTCTTATGGGCACAGACATAGCAGGCCGTTCTTATGGGCACAGACATAGCAGGCCGTTCTTATGGGCACAGACATAGCAGGCCAATCCTGGGTCGTGTATCATTGTTATATATGATAACAAGTTATTTATATAGCGCCATCCCATTCCGTAGCGCGATACAATGGGTATTCTGAGTTTCAGTAGAGGTCTCTAAGAATAGTAGATCCTCAGAGCATCCTGTGACATAGGACCTCTAGACACCAACCCTTTAGGCAGCGTAATGCCGTGTGAATAACCTGAACCGGGACTGGCAGTCCCTAAATGCCCAGCAGGCAAATAGTGGTATTCCACCTGTATTGGGTATAAGCGGAAGTTGTTCCAGTGACTATCATGTCTATGAATGTAAGATACACTGAGCAATACTGTCCTTGAGCTGTGAATAGGTATGCACCCGCTCACACAGATCTGTTTGAAATTTCTCAGCATTATTATAGATAACCATCATCATACCACCTGAAGGTATTGTAACCATGAACTCTTCCAGGAGTAGGGCTAAACCATAGCCAACTCAATGAATTCCCCCAAGAACCTGATAAATAGTATAGTATCAGCGTAGACTGACCAGTTAGAGACAGAGCCAGGTCTGTTAGTTTATATAAACACGCCATGGACAGAGAATTCGTACCAGAGTAGTCCCATCTGAGACCTCATAGATGGACCAGAAAAATATATACTGAGAAGGATATGAATCCTAGAGCTAACTGGCACTGTATACACCCTGTACAGAGCCTGTATAACAGAGTTCATATAAACCTGCAACTCATAGAAATCTGTGATATACCCCGACAGAGAACGCGTAGTAGTCAGCGATATGCACTGTCCGCAAAACTCTCAGCGATCGGGGATATACACTGTCAGCAAAACTCACATGTCAGTAAAACTTACAGCAGTTTGTGATACACTGTAGGAAAACTAAATCTCGAAGTACACTGGCAGGAAAACCAAATCTGAGATATACACTGTCAGTAGCTGTCAGAAAAACACACAGCAATCTGTGAAATATACTATCAGCCAAACCCAATGTAATCTGTGATACACACTTGTCAGCAAGATTCACAGCAATTGGAATATTCAAGCCAATAAAACTCACAGCAGTCTAGATGCAATCTGCCAACTAAAAGATAAAAGAATGATCCATATCTTTATGATCACACAATGCATATAAAATATGGGGGACATCAGAACATAAAATATACGAGTACAAGGCATAATGTGTAATGGCAGTCACAGGTGTACACTGTAATAAAACTAGAATACATATCTGAAGGAAGCGAAGGCAAAACCTGAAAGTAATCCGCCGGCCAGCAGGGTGACCAAAAACGAGAACCGACCACCGGGGAACGGAGGCGGGGCCGCGAGTAGGCGCACTCTCCTCCACCCGGTCGGCTGCCCGCGGCTCTGTGAAGGAGCTGAGTGTGGCGGCGGCCACGTGGCGAGCGGGCGGCCACGTGGGAGAGCAGAGCGGTCGCCGGGTACTCGCGTCCGACCGCGAGTACCTCGGTTGCCAGAGATTACAAAGGGGTTCGGGGAAATCAGGAGACAGCCAGAGGCTAGTCTCCTGAAACCCCTATACCGCGCATGAAGCCCGCGGGAAACGGCGGGACAAAGAGAGTGGGACAACGGGGGGAAGGGGGGGGGGAGGCATGACTGAATCCCCAAGAATTCCCTTAAAACCACCATTAAAGGAAAGGAATCCCCAAGGGAACAGGGGAAGCAAAAATCAAAAGGTAGGGGTCCCAATAACATAACAAATATATAAAATACCATATACATAACCTACCTAAGCAGTAAGAAGTAAATGTATATCAGAAAAATATAACTAGACACAAAAAATATAACATATAAATATATAGAAGTAAAAAACATATGATAATAAATAAGGACAGATAACAAATAAGTAAATATGCTAAGATACCAAATATAAATCATAATAAAACCCAAAGCCACCCACTATGAGCAGGAGGCAGTGGTACTCTGACCTGTACTGATGCGGAGCAGCAAAGAAAGAGGAAATGATGCATGGGGAGGGGAGTTTTATAGTACCTAACTTTTTTCTGATTGGTTGTTTTTCTGTGCTGCTGTGGAGTTCTAGTAAAGAGAGACTTAAGCAAATACGAAGCCTCCTGTCATGTTATAAAATTTAAATTCTAAAGTTACAATTTTGAAGTTAAACAACACAGATTATTTATAATCCTACAGAGAGTATTGAAAGGGTCAGTCCATTTTTGCAGATGACATAAAATTATATAATGTAAATGTTACTTTTCTCCTGAAGGGATTGAATAAATAAGAGGACGCCGCAGAAGTATGTCAGATGCGATTCAATATAGATGAAGGTAAAGTTGACATTTAAGGATGAAAAGAAAACATTCTACATGTATCCTAAATGAGATTGATTTAAAGATATTTTTAATGAGGAAGTCTTAACCATCATTATAAACAACAGAAAAGGCATCAATGTGTAATACCATATTGCAGCTGCAAAGTACATACATGTATAAAAGGGAGTAATAATTCACTGATAAAAATAAAATGTTCTTTCTTTTTAAAACATCAAATAGCTTGTATGATTTTGGACACTAGTTGTCAATAAGGAGACAATAGAACTGGAACTGCAGTAGATGCAGGCTGTAAAATGAATAAAGGGAATGGAAGATTTAAGTGATCAAGAAAGGCTACAGTGTTATTACTTGTTCATATATATAACTCAACAAAGAATGGAGATTTCATCTACATCTGAAGCGTTTCTTCATTTGATCACAATAGAAAAAAGTAATATTATAATAAAATCATACATACACAGGTAGCAGCAGATTTCGCAATTATGTGTCTGGTTTTCGCAAATAATACTGGGTATTAAAACAGAATATTTATTAATAAACAGAATGAATAAAACTATTTAAAAGTTAACTATATAGTAAAAAGAATTATAAATAAAACCAGTCATTGTAGGCAATCCTTAATCTCCACTTGACATGTTTCGCTTACAGCTTTCTCAAAAGTGATTCAGCTATAGTTCTTTGTACTATATAGTTAACTTTTAAATAGTTTTATTAATTCTGTTTATTAATAAAGATTCTGTTTTAATACCCAGTCACTCTTGAGCTCCTTATACTCTCACCATCACTCTGCTGTTCCGGATCTACATATATCCCTAGGTGGGGATTGTTCCACCTAAAGCTCCACACACTAGAGCAGGTCATTGCTCTAGCAAATGTAAGTAGGTCAAATATTATTTACTTATCCTACTTTTACATATGTACTGTACCATTGGTATACATCCCTATTTTTTTCATATGATGAATGCCACTACCTTGGGAATCTGATACCAGCAAAAAAAATCCTTAGACGGGGATTGTTCCGTCCAGGCTCCTAAAATAGAGGTTTTTAAGCTCTGGAAAACGTGAGTGCCCCTTTGGAATATATCTTTATAACCATATTATTTATAACATACTGCACTATTATTGTACTTTTATTTCCCTTTTTTTAAGAGTAAGACACATAATTGCGAAATCTGCTGCTACCTGTGTATGTATGATTTTATTATAATAATTCTTAGCACTGTCCACCTAATTTACTTGCTTGTTTTTTTCTATTGTTCACAAGGTAAAAAGAACTCCTTGTTGGTGAATAGCTGCTTTATTGGATAGAGAGCAGTTATCACTTTTTTCCCTATCAGAAAATAAGTAATGGTTGTACCAAATGCAATAAATATTTAAAACGAATTTTTCTCTTGACGCAGTAGGCGCAGACCTACGAAATGCATAGGACTAGCACACTGTATGTATCTTTGGGATGTATCTTTAATGTATCATCTGGAACCCTGTTGGATACTGTAATTTGTGCGGATAATGCAATCTGAGCTTCTGGCTTGCACAATGCATTTTTTAAATCAGAGAATGACGACATAGATGTCCGAAATATTTTACACTCATACAGGCTCTGTGTGAATTTAGCCGTGCCAGTGTACAGGCACTTTGTCTGTAAGTACCCACCTTAAGAGGGGTGTTATAATGTCTTTTATATGTTTTACAAAAAAACCTGCTACACTACATAGGGTATCCTGGAGACTCTCTTTTTCCAAGATACACAGATTTTCAATAAGTGTTTACAAATAATTTTTGTTTGCATCACATGATATTAATGTCTATAACATTTAATATGAAAAATGATTAACTGATTGGCGATTCCAGGATAATTTTTTCTTTGAAGAAGGATATCCTTGCCATGTTGTGGCACTATTTGAGATTGGTTCAAGTTGCTTTTTATTTTCGTCTTTTAGGTCAACATCATTATAAAGGATACTGTAGTTTGAATGTGATGTCTATGATAATACACAGAAACTTACAATTTAGTAGATAAACTCCCAATTTGATGTTATACTTTCTCTGTTCTCAGATCTGTATTAATAGTCTCAATTTCCTTTTTCATTCTTGTAGCAGATGTTGAAAGAAAGCTCCCCACAGAGTTGTGATGACGCCAAAGTTAAATCACTGGAGGCTTGATCAAACAAAGTGAAAGCTTTTCACTATTATGAAAAATAACAACAGTGGATGATGATTAGTAAGTACAGCACATTCATATTAAAATGTAGGTTAAAGAAAAATAAATTGATATATACAAAAAATATTATATACAGGTTATAAAATAATACAAATCACACATTATTTATGCTACAAAAAGGCCTCTCATAATATATATCTATTTACTCTACAAAATGTATGTTTACAACATTTTTATACATTATGCAAAACAGTTACACTTTACAATAATTATTCCATTCACAGTATTTCACAATAATTAAAGTTTGCATCTTGTTCATGCACAGAAATCTAATTTATTATGTATTAAAGCTTAGATGTACTTATGCTCAAAAAATCTTTCTGATGACTGGTTTCTAATATTATTACATAACAGTAAAATGTAATTGTATCCATTAGATTCTAACTGTAATGTGTGCAATTATTATTATTATTTCCATACTAATTCTTCTTGACCTCCATGCTGCCTTTGACGCCGTTGATCATGCTCTCCTTCTTCAAACTCTTCAATCACTCGGTCTCTGTGACTCTGTCCTCTCGTGGTTTTCCTCTTATCTCTCCCAACGCTCATTCAGTGTCTCCTTTTCTAATGATATCTCCTCCCCTTGCCCTGTCTCGGTTGGAGTCCCCCAAGGCTCTGTCCTTGGTCCCCTTCTATTTTCTCTTTATACTGCCTCTCTTGGCAAACGTATTACCTCTTTTGGATTTCACTATCATTTGTACGCTGATGAAACCCAGATATAGCTCTTCTCCCCAGACCTCTTCCCTGCCGTCCTGCAACGTGTCACTGCTTTCCTTTCTTCCATCTCTGACTGGATGTCTTCCTGCTTTCTGAAACTCAATCTCTCTAAAACTGAGCTCCTTGTCTTTCCTCCTCCTAATACTGATCCTCCTCTTTCGCTCTCCCTTCAAGTTAGTGGTATCCACATAAGTCCATCCTTGCAAGAGCGCTGTCTTGGCGTCATACTTGACTCTGGCACTCACCTTTGAGCCTCACATCCAGTATGTTGCCAAATCCTGTAGATTCCATCTTAAAAACATAGCCAGAATCTTATGTAAGATGCCACCAAGGATCTTCTCCATGCTCTAGCAATTTCCTGCATGGATTATTGTAACCCTCTCCTGATTGGTCTTCCAAAATCCGTATTGCCCCTCTACAGTCTATAATGAATGCTGTCGCCAGACTGACTTTTGCTCTCTAGTTGGTCCTCTCACACCTCACCCCTCTGTCAGTCCTTACATTGGCTTCCTGTATCCTATGAGTCAATTCAAAGTGTTAACCCATAACCTATAGCCTATAAGTGCTAACCTATAAAGCACTGAACAATTCTAGCCCTTCATATATCTCTTCACAGATCCATAGGTATGCCCCTTCTCGGTCTCTCCACTCTGCCCGTGACCTTCTCCTGTCCTCTGATCGCACCCGTATTGCCAACTTACGCTTGCAGTACTTCTCACGGGCGGCTCCCTTCCTATGGAATAGCCTGTCTACCGCCATCAGACTCTCCCCTAGTTTTTAATCGTTTATGAAGTGCCTTAAAACCCATCTCTTTAGGAAAGCTTATGGCCTCCCAAAGTATGCTCTACCTTACATACCTGTCTCTTGCTCTATCCAAAAGGGCAGCACTCTACTCTCTCCTCCAGATCTGCTTCACTCCCACCTTATTTGATTGCTATTTCTTTTACTAATGTGTTTTATACTCATTCTCCTATAAACTGTAAGCTCATTTGAGCAGGGTCCTCTTCAACCTATCGTTCCTGTAAGTTTTCTTGTAATTGTCCTATTTATAGTAAACCCCCCCCCCCCCCCCCCCCTCTCATATTTTTGTGAAGCGTTACGGAATCTGTTGGCGCTATATAAATGGTGGTAATACTCCCACCTCAGGCTGCACCGCTCTTTTCTCCGTTAGACATTCACCCAGTCTCCACTCCTTAAAAAAAAATCATTGAAAACTCACTTCTTCAGGAAAGCGCTTCAACTAAATTGTTAATAGCCCCCTCACACACACCCTGATTCCTCTCCTGCAACTGTCAACAAAAAACAAAACAAAAACCCACTAAGTCTTCAGTAAATACTATTCTGCCTACCTAATTTCCTACCCCTACCTTTACCTTTTGTGTCACTGTACCTCACTCCCTCTAGAATGAAAGTTCATTGAGTAGGCCCTTATTTGGCACTATATAAATAATTATAATAATTATACAACAGAATTAAAAATCATTTAAAATGATACATGTTTTATGTAACTGCTCAATGCGAGGATTCATATAACAAGATTCTTATTTTGGATGTGATGCTGCCCATGATGTCACGTAACATTACCTTTTTCGTTACTGTTCCCCCGGATTATTGAAATTCTGTATTCTTTATCACTTTGTTATGCTATTTCTTGACCAAAAATAAAGAATTGAAAAACACAAAAAAACAGACATTTTCTGTTTCAACTAGAGATGAGTTGATATAATGCATGCTTACACACTTGCCTCCAAATCTGGATATAAATACAGAAAGGGTGTTGGTTTTCTTGCCTGAATAACATCACAACAGTGGAGGATTTATGTAACAGAAAATCAAATCTACTTCTTGGTATAAGAAACCCTGTTATGAAACGTCCTAAAGTCCAATGCTGTTCCCTGTCTTAGTAATATTATCTTTGACTACTGCTGGTAGAACTTCTAATTTAAATGTTTGTTATATCAGGTTGAACTAAGGTAATACAGGTGAAATGCTCATATCTGCAGATTTATGTTGTTATTTAAAGAAACAGTAACACCAAGAACTATAATACATTTATCATGAATGAATAAAAACTAAACTCCCAAGAAACATATTATTGATGTCCTGGCCTTTTTTTTTTTTTTTTTTAATTCTTTATTTTTGTTGCGCAAAAAGATTAACAATCATGCTTGTTATGCCACAACGGCAACCATAAACATTTCAAGAGACAGGATAGTATGGCATGTAATTGATAACTGCACATTTTTTTTTTTTTCACAAGTTACCGTATTTATCGGCGTATAACACGCACTTTTTTCCCCTGAAAATAGGGGAAAAATCGTGGGTGCGTGTTATACGCCGATATCCCATAATTACTTACCTGTCCTGAAGCGTGGGCCGGCTTCACAGCGCGCACCGCGGTACAGGAACTTTAATTTAAGGTTCCGGTTTCCGGCGGGACTGAAAGGAAGTGTGCACAATAGTGTGCACACTTCCTTTCAGTCCCGCCAGAAACCGGAACCTTAAATTAAAGTTCCTGTTCCGCGGTGCACGGTGTGAAGCCGGCCCACGCTTCAGGACAGGTAAGTAATTATGGGAGGGGAGGAAAGTACACTATGGGAGGGGAGGGGAGGGGGAGGAAAGTACACTATGGGAGGGGAGGGGGAGGAAAGTACACTATGGGAGGGGAGGGGGAGGAAAGTACACTATGGGAGGGGAGGAGGGGAAGTACACTATGGGAGGGGAGGAGGAGGAAAGTACACTATGGGAGGGGAGGGGGAGGAAAGTACACTATGGGAGGGGAGGGGGGAGAATACTATGGGAGGGGAGAGGGGAGAATACTATGGGAGGGGAGGGGGGGAGAATACTATGGGAGGGGAGGGGGGGAGAATACTATGGGAGGGGAGGGGGGGAGAATACGAGGGGAGGGGGGGGAGAATACTATGGGAGGGGAGGGGGGAGAATACTATATACTATGGGAGGGGAGGGGGGGAGAATACTATGGGAGGGGAGGGGGGGAGAATACTATGGGAGGGGAGGGGGGAGAATACTATGGGAGGGGAGGGGGGAGAATACTATGGGAGGAGGGGGGGAATACTATGGGAGGAGGGGGGGAATACTATGGGAGGGGGGAGAATACTATGGAAAGGGGGGAGAATACTATGGAAAGGGGGGACACTATGGGATGAGGGGGGAATACTATGGGATGAGGGGGGGGAATACTATGGGATGAGGAGGGAAATTTCCTGGAATTTCTTTCTAAAAATGAGGTGCGTGTTATACGCCTGTGCGTGTTATACGCCGATAAATACGGTAAATCAAGATGTGTCAGTGAATGAGTATATATCAGGGTTGATGGAGAAATGCTTGTAGCCTGACACTGAGTGATTAAATATAGTAAGGTAACACGCTATTGAACCATTAAACATGTGAACTCAAGATGTGTCAGCAAGAGAATATGCATAAGGGTTAATGAAGACATGCTTTGTAGCCTGACACTAAGTGAGTAAATATAAAAAGGTAATTCTCAATCTATTCAGTAGCATAGTAGCCGCTGGGAATTAATCTAAGGACACAGAGAAAGGACAGACTTAGCTGCACTATGGTCTCATGCTGGACAGACTAATTTCAGCCTATGCCACAAAGAGGTCGCCTTGAGCCGGCTCCCTTCCCTGTAAACTCAGTGTCCTCTTTCTCTCTCAGGCAGGTCGGTATGTCAGGCTGGACTTTAGGCTTGCAGGTTGCTGGGGAGGGACTGTGCTTCTGCTTTCTTTCCACCCGAGCTCCTTTTCCTGTTGTTTTCCCAGGGGATCTCCGTCGTCGCTTGGTGCAGGTATAGGTCTGGGGTCGCTCAGGATGCTTGGGAGACTTCCAGGCGCTTGGGTTGCTGTGTCACCGCTCGGGCCCTCAGCTCAGGGCATGGTAGATGTTCCAGTGGTTGTGTGCTGGGGGTGAGTTGTCTGTCAGAGATACGCGCCCAAAACTCCTGGCAAAGTTGGTCAAATCGAGCCTCAAAGCTTTCCCTCCATTTCAGGCTGCCAGTGACTTTCTGGGCCTGTAGGATCCGCGGGTCGGCGGCCATTTTAGGCTCACCATGCGGTCTCCAGCCCGGTGTGAGAGTCAGAGGGTGCAGAGAGATGGGGTTCCCCAGCGGGGACCGGGATATCCCCCACCGGTCCAGAGGGGGGGGTTGCGGGGTATCAGGGCTGTTGCTGAGAGATGCGCCCGCGGCGACGGGAGATCGGCCGCCTCCCCCGACTGCCTGGCTGTTATTCCCTTCAGGCCCCATGATTAGACTGCCTGATGGCACGGCTGTGCAGCGTGTTTCATGCTTGCTGGTGCTGCCGGTCCTTGCTGCTTCAAGTTGATGCTCGGGCACAGTTGATTGTAGTTTGCTAGCAGAGGAAAATTGGCTTTTTTCTGCCTGTTTGTGCAGGAGCCGAGCTGCAGCACGTCTGGCCATCTTGGCTGCCAGGCCCCGCCCCCACGAATATCTCCTGGCCTTTTTTTTTTTTAACTTAGTCTTTTTAATGAATTTCCAAATGTTCTGATTAAAAGTAGACAATTTAATGTTTTATATGTATTTCATCTATAAACTGCTACGAATGCTAAGTGCAATTTCAATTTTATCTGATGTTCTACTTGAGCATTTGATGAAACGATAATGCAAGACATGTAGTTTTCATTAACTGGGAGAAGCTATGGATCATGGATCAATGACTGCTTAAAACAGATTTTAAAAAAAGAAATAAAACGTAGTAACAATGTTTCTTGTTAATAATAAGCTTCATATTTTGCAAGGAACATTTCAACTGTGAGGAGTGATTATATATATATATATATATATTTATTCAAGCGATGCATAAGAAAGGACTTGTTTTGAAAATATTGTGTTTAACACAAAAAATTGTGTTTAAAAGATGAACATAACAGTTCATATCTTGTACAAAATATACTATGCTAGTAGTTTTTAACCCTGGCCATAATATAAAAATGCAGATCAGCCAGAATGCCCATTATTACGCTTGTCCGTTGCTGACAGTGCCTTTAATGAGGATGTAAGCATCAGATCATGATCATGTAGTAATGGAAGAAAGTTAGCTGAATTGATGAATTAAGTTTTTGTGTAGGTCAGGTAAATGGCTGGGTGCGTGTGCATTACTAACCTGGGGAAGAGATAGCAACAGGATACACTTGGCAATGCTCTTGGCAATGCTGCTGCTAAATCTTGGGTCCTGGCATTCATGTGGATGTTACTTTGGCACCTAACTATAGATTGTTGCTGACCACATACACCCTTTTGTGGCAATGGTTTTCTCTGATGGCATTGGCCTATTTCAGTAGAATTTTGCATCCTGCCACACTGCAAAACTTGCTCAGGAATGGTTTGAGGAACATGACAATGTGTTGTTCAAAGTGTTGCCTTGGCCTCCAAATTTCCCAGATCTCAATCCAATTGAGCATCTGTGTAATGTGCTAGATCAACAAATCTGAACCACCTTGCAACTTGCAGGACTTAAAGGATCTGCTGTGAATATATTGATGTCAGATATTAGATACCACATGCCACATTGCTAAGTCTTGTGGAGTCCATACCTCAACACAATCAGAGCTGTTTTGGCAGCACCAGGGGGACCTATGCAATAGTAGGCAAATGGTGTTAATGGTTAATGTTGTGGCTGATCAGTGTATTTACATATATATTATATTTTAACTGCCTTGTTTAAATGCATTAAACTATGAAGACAGTATGTGGGAAGGTGGGCATATTTTATCAATAAGGTAAAATTAATGGAGATAGGGATAGGAAGTTGGAATGAAGAAATGTGAAAGTAAGACAAGAAGGAGACAATTTAATATAAACTAGTTTGGAAGAGGGGAGTGGAAGGCATGTGAAATAAGAATAGAGGGAGTTAAGGAACGGATGATGGTTAGATGCTAAGAAGTAGAGATGAGGAAATGAAAGCACAGAAAGATAAAACTGGGGTAGTCAAAACCACATAGAGATACCCTTTTAACAAGGCCTCCAGTATGTTGATCATATAAAATGCTGCTATCTGCATTAATGGTATTATTAAGTGATGGTCTAGCTGCTAGACAATCGCTAAATAATACCATTAATGCGGATAGCAACTCTAGCATGATTATTGTAGATATATAGTTACCTTTTATGTAAAAAACTGGGTTACAGATCAACAATATTGGGGCACTTTACTATAGTGGTCATCATAGCATAGCAAAGCTATGTGATGTAAACAAATTACCATGTATTTTATTTTAGATGTGTTTTAAAAGCCTTCAATATCTTAAAACTATTGTATGCCTGTGCTGATATCTGTTTAAACAGATTGAATGACATTAGAATCCTTTTGGCAGCAGTAATCATAAAGTTCAGACTATATTAGGATTCATTATTGTATTGAGTACAAAAGATAACTAAGAAACCTTCCCATGACCCACTGAACTATGTGTATTTTCTATCTAGGAAGGATAAAAAAATGGGCATATGTGTAAGGCCTTGATAAAGGCTCTCTTGCTGAGACAGTTGGGATTTGCATAGCGCTTTATTTCCTTGCAGTGCATAACAAAAGCGATGCATACTATTTTGTATGTATCATTTATCTAACCTTTTTGCCATCACAATTAATTGTCTAAGTTTCTAATTTACTTTTTATGTTTTCATGGTATTTATCGGATTATAACATCTGTTACTAAGTAAAATCATTCAAATGTTTTCTTTGAAATCAAGTGTGTCTACATTACATACAGTACATCTATGACATGACAAGAGATTAATTTTTGCATTCTTTCTCTATTACGCCTCAAAAAAGCAGCAAAATATAAAGAAAGAAACAATCAAAAGAGGTATCCTTAAAAGGTAGTGTCACTGAGGTTACTTCCTTTTTCTTTGCTGCTCACCTCTTAAATCAGGCCAGAGAATTGATGTGAC
Organism: Pelobates fuscus; assembly: GCF_036172605.1. NCBI lineage: Eukaryota > Metazoa > Chordata > Amphibia > Anura > Pelobatidae > Pelobates > Pelobates fuscus. The sequence goes on along the minus strand of NC_086321.1, from coordinate 103,743,127 downwards.
AATCATATTCCCTTGTTTACTCTTAACAATAGTGTTTTATTTTATACTTCATTTACTTTTTTTACTGTCTTTATTACAAGATTTTTTTCCCTTCCCTTCCTCCTCCTCTTATATCAATTATTGAATTTCCTATCCACTCCTCAGGTATCAACCCCTTAATTCTGTTTGTCCCATTACTTAATTTCCCAGCTGTATATATATGTCCTGGCTGTATATATTCCAGCTTACCATTGTTCTTTATTCTTCCGACCTCCCGCTCCATTAGGGATCTTGGCTATTTTCCCCCTCATGCTGACAGCACTATCTTTTATTTTTCATGTAGTTGCACATTCTCATCAATCTCCATTTTGGAAGTAGCATTGCGAGACTATGGCGCCATTTTTGGACCTACCACTCGCATCATGGGATTCGGGCACCATTTTCGGACAAGCCTCTGATTGCTTGGTTGTGCCTCTCATTGTATGTTATTCCTGCTAACATTTTACACTCGGCTACTATGTCCTGGATTGTCTCAGAGACCTGTTTGAACAGTCTGCAACTTGGATCTTGCTTGGTGAGGTAGACTCCCACTTCTATTGATCTGGTGCTGAGTGCCTGTTCCCGTGCTGCTAGTATTAGTGCATCTGTGCTGTCTTTCAGTCCTGACTGTTCCCACCACTGGTAGGATTTTGTAATGTGAGCCACATTCACTATCTACTGGTGGTGCAAGCCATGGGGAGGTTTGTCTTACCATGTAACCTCTTTCTTTTTTGCATCCTCTATCTGTTGTTGTCTCAGGCTTTATCTTAGCAGTTCATCTTTGGGAGTCATATTTGTGATGTACTTGTGTAGGCTCTTTTTTTTATCCAATGAGGAATTTATTATATAAGGTAGACTGAACATTAAGAATATCACAACACATTTTTTAGGAAATTACCAATGAGGAATTTATTATATAAGGTAGACTGAACATTAAGAATATCACAACACAATTTTTAGGAAATTACCTAAGAAAGTGGAGGTATCCTAATGAACTAAAAGATACTTAGAATATAGTGTAAAGTTACAATTTCTATTAAGAAGCAACTGTAGACAATATGTTTCCAAAATGTCACATGTATAGACCTTAACATTCACATTTTCGTAATTACATATTCTTTTCATGACGGTATATGAAGGAGACCGATCGAGTTATTCTAATTGTGCAGTCGCGATATAAGAATACCCTATAATTGTGTGGATATAAAACATATACCAAAAACCCCTCCTTCATACTATAAATATAGGCATACTTATGAATTTACTAGTTCATCATTTTTTTAATATATAATGTTACTTTATGTGTACTTATTTTATCGTAAGCAGGTCTACAGAATTTATCACAGCGGGCGCGCTGGTATTTTGCCAGAAGGTATTATTTTATAATTTATATGTGGAGGATATCTGGCTTTAAATTAAGTCTTACTACAAGGATATGGAGGTAGAATATAAAGGTCTGCATAGACATAACTGTAGGTTACAATCTCTTATCCTATGCGAATATACCAGCAAATAAAGAGTTAATTATGGAGTAATGATTGCCCGACTGAATGATATTTTATAGGATACTAATGAACATTTTATGTCTTGCAGATGATCACTCAAGAGGATTAGGATATCAGAGTCATGTATTGTTCATATTGTTGAATTTGTATCTTAATGTCATATAGTTCTAGTCTTGGTAATTTAACTTATAGAAGAATATTTTTTCTGAGTTAATATTTTAAGTCTTGTGAATTTCTCTAATATAGGAATATTTTTTTTTCTGAGTCAATATAAAGGGTGTATTGAGGTATTTTATATGTATAAACTAGAATCAAGAGCACTCCCTATAAGTTTGATTAAATATATAGTTCAGATTATTATTTTTTCAAGTATTCAATGTGGTCTTATGAGGCTCAATTAATGAGAGTTTTATTAATGTGTCAGGAAGCATTATTTTATTTATGTATTTTATTTATGTATGTGAACTTTTTTTTATCTATGAAGTTATAGTAATCAAGTGTGATTTATTGTAAATACCATGTAGATACATTGGTGCAATATAGTTTCTGATTTTATGTGAACAGATCAAGGGTTAAATGCAGATCAGCATAATTAGACCGAATAGTATTTAATAGAACGAAGAAACAAGGATGCCATCCTCTGATGAAGTGATCCTATGATCACGAAACGCGTTAGGCGGCATCTTACACTGATCTCCAGGAGAAAGCAGATTGGAACACATCCAGAGCCACAGTGGAACACACGCGGCTGACAGGCAGTGTTGACACAGCACGAGGAGGTCCAGACTCACTTTCATCCGGCCGGTGAGAGAGAGAAATCAACAGCTTTTGACCCTCAGACTGTAAACCTTGTACTATCTGCTTTTTTCATTTAGAACATTTTATGTATTAGTCTTTTATATATATGTGTGTAATGTTTTGACAGTGTATATTTGCTAATAAATCTTTCTAGTAAGCACTCTGTCGGCTGCACTATATAACTGACACAGACTTTGGATTTTAACCCTAAGAGGGACAATTTATTTATTTATAATATCCATCTTTATGTGTACTGGTTCATGAATATCTTAGAACCTGTACTAGATTACCCTTTCAGCTAATTTGATTTTTCCCACCCCTTTATGTGGAGGGATATGGCATGATTAGCTGATACATTCTTTTTCAAATATATTGAAACATTTTAATACATCCTAAAGTTACACTTTTCCATCTAACTCCATTTCCACAGAGTCCTGTAACTACTATTGTTAATTCAATAGGCATCTGGTATTTAAACTTCTAAACCGTAGGTGGCGGTTATCTCTACAGTGACAAAGTGGTTATGGTAGTCACATCTGGTCTCATTATTCAACTTTAGTGGTGATTCATCATTGTATTTGGTGTCTACCTATTAAGTTATAGTATATTTTCTCTTTTTTTATCCAAACTGTTGCCCTGACCGCATTACTGCGGTAATGTTATTGTTATGTATTTACATTTGAGTATTTACATAGATTATTTGTCATTTATGCTATTTGGAGCCTCAGAGCCTCTAATTTGCTCCCCACTTGTGAGTATACCCCTTCTTTTATTTTTGTTCTATCTTGTACCATCCAGAGAGAACTATGTTGTGTGTTATCTTTTCTTCCTTTACACTGAGAATATACAATTGCTGGACCACTGCTATTGAAAAAGAACAGCCTCCCTACCTTTTGAAGACGCCTGTGATTACGCACAAGGACCTACAATATATCCACAGATGGAGATTGTCCAGGCACATATATCTGGAGCTGAGTACAAGCTCCAGAAAAGTGTAAGTGCATTTCTTTTTCCTTATTTAACAACAGAGGTCTAACATACTACACTATACCTGCGTCTTTTCCTTACTTCCTCCATGTCGTTCTGAGCGTATAAACACTACCTTTTTACGGATACCTCTCTGGTTTGATTGGTTGTTTCTTTATTATCACTTTGCTGGTATTATAAGGTTTAGTAAAGAACAAATGTAAATATTCACCTCCTGTCATTATTAAAATTAAGATAATTTTGTAACTAAAGCTAGAATAAAATACAATTATTAGCAAGCTGTTACAGTACCTAGTTTATGTGTTATAGTATACAAAGTCCTAAACAAAAGGTTGAGCATGATAGCAGTATGAACTATAACACTTAAATTATATAGGTATAAAATTGTATTAATACACATGTACATAGACACTGATAAATAAAATAAAAGAAAGTCATTTTAAATTATTTCTTAAAATAAAGAACACAATACTTGTGTTACAACTCCTTGAGGTGGATTGTAAATATTGCTTACATTTTTACAAAAGCAATACCACCTCAATGACTTCCTCTGCCTTTTGTCCTTTACCTTGATCATCAAATTTAGTGCATGTCCTTAATTTACCGCCAGTGGTACAGATTACTGTACACAAAACATTCTGCCAAGTCAAACTATTGCAGCGCTACCACCGTACTAATTATGTGCAATCAAATAACAAGATCTATGTGGATTCTAAATCACTTCAGCATGATTAAAAGCCAGTTCATAGTTTGTTTTGGTCTTTTTCTAAACTTACTGTTTAATGTGCTCTGCGTTTGTAGGAACAGGGTGTGGACATTAATCTCCTCTGTGTCACTGATATATTGAGTTACAAATCTGGATCTGTGAATAAATTAAATGAGAGGTCACTTTGAATCTCATATTTTGCATAGAATAAATAAAGTGAACAAATGCTACCCATGGAATATGAAATGAAGGCTATGATGCTGAATTTATGCATGTTTTGCTAGATGTTATAAACTTAAAAAAGAAAAAGAAAAAAAAGATCAGCAGTAATATTATAATGAAATGCCACAGCCATTCTGTTTCAGAACAATCTGCAGTGGCTTTTGCTGTCTGTGATACTTTTTTTTTTATCAATCGAGGTGTCTGATTTTAAATGCCACATGGAGTTTATCGAGAAAAGCACACACTGGCCAATGAGATTAAAGTTACCTAGGTGAAACCTGAAAAATCCCAGTAGATATTTTGAAATTACTATAGCAACGCCTGATAAGACTGTATAGGATAAAAAAGTAGCAGAAAAATTAACTATAAATGTATTTGAGGTTACCATAAAGTATATGCTGCACCATTTTAAATGAAATGTAAACACAAAAACATGCACAAAAAGCTCAGGTGGGCTAAGGCTAATAAATAAATTACTTCAATAAATAATTAATTAACTCAACTAAACATCATGCATATTACATATAAAGTATCATAATATAAAAAAACATCTTTATAATAAAAAAACCTTCCCATGCCATGCTTGAAATAATCCATTCTCCATAACACTCAGCAAGAGAGTGACTTTTGCCCCAAGCAAAATATATTTATATAATTTTGATAAGCAAAATTAAATACATAACTACTTCTGGAAGCATCATTATTCAGCCAGAAAGAGAGTGTGTAAAAAATGTCAATCGTCAGCTAGCATAGTATGCTAGTGATAGACATCCAGAGATGGTACAGTCCTACATCTGCTATCCTATGCCCTTCCTTAGTCCTTAGACCGGTCTCTGCAGTGAGGAGAGTGTTATCATAGAAGGTTGTCAGACTAGATAGAAAACTTGACCCCAGCACTGGATTATAGAGTAGTGTATCTAACTATCTATGTTAACCCCAGACCAATGTGGCAAATTTCAATGTGCAAACATGTAAAAGGGGAAATCCTTACAGTTGACCCCTGTAAGTTTACAAAAACCCATAAAACCTGTACATTGGGGGCACTGTTGTACTCAGGAGATGTTGCTGAACACATATTGGGGTGTTATTTGTCAGTAACACATAACAGGAACTGAGAATCCATGCCTAAAGTACAATGTAAGAGAAAAATAACACAAAAGAATGACTACCCAAAAGTTCGACAAAGACTGGTGGTAGGCTTAGTGCATGGAAAGTGTTAAAATACCACAATTTGAAATACCCTAGGATGTCTACTTTTACAAAAATATACAGTTTGATGGGGGTAAATTACATTGGCCGGCTTAAAAAATGTCCCAAATGACATCATTCCGGCCTGGCATCACTAAACTGCGCGTGTGAGGGAGCAGTGAGGAGCAGGATGATCCCCACTGGACCCCAGGGAGAGGCCCACACCTGTTCCCAAAGGTAGGGAGCAATAAATAAAATGATTTGTGAGTGTGTGCAAGAATGTGTAAATGTGCGTGTCTGTCAGTGTTGTCTTTCAGTGTGTGTGTGTCTGTCTGTCGGTGAGTGTGTGTCTGTCAGCCTGTGTCTGTCAGTGAGTGTCTGCACAGTGGAGGACCTGGAGATGCACCTAGGCACGCAACACCACGTCACATTCTGACTTGAACGCGCTCCACCATCACAGGGCAAGGAGTAGCATGAGGATCCACTTTGGCATAGGGTTCGGACCGCGCCATTGGGAGTATACCAGAGGTTGGCCTCTGGAGTCGAATACTGGCAGCGGCAATGTGAGTGGAGTCTGCTTGTTGGCTAATAATGTTTTTTTTGTGTTTTTCTTTAAACAGGGGCCAGGGGTTTAGTAGAGGGGGCTGCTTGGATTTAGAATAGGGGATAATGTTTTTTTTTTTTTTTATACTGTACTTTTTAAAATAAACCTACGTTGAAAATGTGTTGTTGTTTTTTTGCGGGCCACATAAATTTAAACCTTGTTTATTTGGCCCGTGCTGGCCTTTGAGTTTGACATGCTTACTCTACAAAGTGGAAGACTTACTTGAACTACAGCTTTGAGAGGAGGAAAAAGATGGTCTATCTTGCCAGGTCCATTGAATGCCAGGTCCACGTGAAGGACAGGATAACTGAATATAAACTGATCAGGTGTTTCAATTTCACATTTGAAATATTTCCTTTCTCCACACTTTTCTTAAAAAATTTCTTCAAAGTATCAAATTGCTAGTTCAATTAGATAAAGAACATATGGTCACTCGATACTGTGGTTCAAAATATTAAACCCCTCCCCCACCAACCAGTTTGTGTTTTTAACCCCTTAAGGACACATGGCATGTGTGATTCCCTTTTATTCCAGAAGTTTGGTCCTTAAGGGGTTAAAGTACTAGCATATCATTTACATAACACAGATTTGTTCCTTTCAAACATTTCTCTTAAACACCTATACTGGATTAAAAAAGAAGGACTGTATTCTGCATGTAAAGGGGTTGAATACAGTATAAAACTTGAGAGACAAATAAAAAATAAAAAACATAAAAAACAAATAAAAAATAAAATAATTACAATATGCATGCAGCCATACTAATAATCACATTTTGTGATATTGCTCCAAAGTCACAATGAACAATAAAATCTATGGCAGTCAAAACTCTTAGTATGTTTGATTTGCTGGCATTCCTCATTATACAGTGTTATAGAGGTGCATCATTTTTTAAATTAAAAGTGCGACCTTATAACAAAGTGCAATTTAAGCAAACCTCAAGTGATATAAATTAATATTAAAACGCTTGTATAATTTCTGAATTCCAATTTTTAATGTACATGCCATCTCTGTACTGTATAGACGTGTAGACAAATAAATGCAGTTAATGTGCAGATTTAGCAAATGAAAATGTCCATATTTTGTTAAACCTTTAATATAATAAATCATGGTGAGAAGAAAACCCAGTGGGTAAGTCAGACAATTGGATCATGTTACTAAGCGGTGAGTGGTGTTGAATTGAGAACCATATACTATTAATAGAACAGGGGAAACCAAAGTACAGGTGATACTCAAAAAATTAGAATATCGTGAAAAAGTTCATTTATTTCAGTAATGCAACATAAAAGGGGAAACTAATATATGAGATAGATGCATTACATGCAAAGCAAGATAGTTCAAGCCATGATTTGTCATAAGTGCGATGATTATGGCTTGCAGCTCATGAAAACCCCAAATCCACAATCTCAGTAAATTAGAATATTACATGCAATCAATAAAACAAGGAGTGTACATAGAACAATATCGGACCTCTGAAAAGTATAAGCATGCATATGGACTCAGTACTTGGTTTGGGCTCCTTTTGACCAATTACTGCCTCAATGCGGCATGGCATGGAAGCTATCAGCCTGTGGCACTGCTGAGGTGCTATGGAAGACCAGGATGCTTTAATAGCGGCCTTTAGCTCTTCTGAATTCTCTATGGGGTTCAGGTCAGGCGAGTTTGATGGCCAATCAGGCACAGTAATCCCACCTCTGAAAAGTATAAGCATGCATATGGACTCAGTACTTGGTTTGGGCCCCTTTTGCCCAATTACTGCCTCAATGCGGCATGGCATGGAAGCTATCAGCCTGTGGCACTGCTGAGGTGCTATGGAAGACCAGGATGCTTTAATAGCGGCCTTTAGCTCTTCTGAATTCTCTATGGGGTTCAGGTCAGGCGAGTTTGATGGCCAATCAGGCACAGTAATCCCACCTCTGAAAAGTATAAGCATGCATATGGACTCAGTACTTGGTTTGGGCCCCTTTTGCCCAATTACTGCCTCAATGCGGCGTGGCATGGAAGCTATCAGCCTGTGGCACTGCTGAGGTGCTATGGAAGACCAGGATGCTTTAATAGCGACCTTCAGCTCTTCTGCATTCTCTATAGGGTTCAGGTCAGGAGAGTTTGCTGGCCAATCAGGCACAGTAATCCCACGGTCATTGAACAAGGCTTTGGTACTTTTGGCAGTGTGGGGAGGTGCCACGTCCTGCTGGAAAATGAAGTCAGCATCCCCATAAAGCTTGTCTTCGGAAGGAAGCATGAAGTGCTCCAAAATCTCCTGGTAGATGGCTGTGTTGACCCTGGACTTAATGAAGCACAGTGGACCAGCACCAGCAGATGACATGGCTCCCCAAATCAACACAGACTGTGGAAACTTCACACTGAACTTCAAAACATCAGTGTGTGCCTCTCTATTCTTCCTCCAGACTCTGGGTCTTTGGTTTCCAAATGAGATGCAAAAGTTGCTCTCATCACTAAAGAGGACTTTGGACCACTGAGCAACAGACCAGGTCTGTTTTTTTTTAGCCCAGGTAAGACGCTTCTGACATTGTTTGTTGTTCAGGAGTGGCTTGACAAGAGGAATACGACATCTGGAGCCCATGTCCAGCATCCGTCTGTGTGTGGTGGCTCTTGATGCACTGACTCCAGCCTTAGTCCACTTCTTTAGTCCCCAACACTTTTGAATGGCCTTTTCCTGACAATCCTCTCCAGGCTGCGATCATCCCCTGCTTGTGCACCTTTTTCTTCCACACTTTTCCCTTTTACATAACTTTCTATTAATGTGCTTTGATACAGCACTTTGGGAACATCCAACTTCCTTCGCAATTACCTTTTGAGGCTTTCCCTCTTTATGGAGGGTGTCAATGATGGTTTTCTGCACAACTGTCAGGTCAGCAGTCTTCCCCATGATTGTGATCCCTACTGAACCAGACTGAAAGACCATTTAAAGGCTCAGAAACCCTTTGCAGGTGTTATGGCTTACTTAGCTGATTAGAGTGGGACACTGTGAGCCTAGAATATTGCACCTTTACACAATATTCTAATTTACTGAGATTGTGGATTTGGGGTTTTCATGAGCTGTAAGCCATAATCATCGCACTTATGACAAATCACGGCTTGAATTATCTTGCTTTGCATGTAATGCATCTATCTCATATATTATTTTCTCCTTTTACGTTGCATTACTGAAATAAATGAACTTTTGCACGATATTCTAATTTTTTGAGTATCACCTGTACATATTGTTCTGAATTAGCCCTTAACTGATCCGAATTAGTCATGAGCTGGGGTTTATTGACCTGAAAATCCCTGACTACAATCAAAATAAGTCGGGTTCTACATAGGAATGAAATCCAAAACAGGTACATTGCAAGATTAGTTCTAAAACAACAATGAAATAATTCAGCTAATTTGCACAAAATCTAAATAAAATTGTAGCAGAGGTCCCAGAACCCCCTCATTGATGTGATAGAGTCACCTCTCTAGTCTTCCCTCACTTCATGTGCTGAAGATGAGTGATTGAAGATACGCATGAGTATCATGCAATCATCTTACTACATCATCCAATCATCCAATGTGTGACAAGTATACGAGGTAAAAAAATATTCTAAAAAATGAGAACTGATTGGAGCAATATCAACGGATATGTGACGTCAATTTCCACATCCTCTCATCTGATCTTACCTGTGAGTATCTATGCTTCTATATATCAAAACACGGGGATGCTATTTGAATAACTTCTGAAAAGAATTTATAATACTTTGTACATCTTTTTCACATACACACACATGCACTATTAATGCTCTCCAATTGTATTCACATATGACTGTAAGTTTTAAGTGGAAATACTCTTATTGCTTTTTTAAGTATTTATTAAACACTTTACTGTTAATATTGTGTATACACTGTTTTACATTTGTGTCATATTGTAATGCAATACAAATTGTAGGCTATGTTTTGGAATCAAAGTCAGAGTTCTAAGACATTTAAGGTAATCTGAAAAGCCTAGTGACTCTAACCACTGACTGTCAGGAAGTCAGAGTCAGTCACAAGTTATTTAGGAAATCTGAAATCAGGTGAATTTGACTATGACCTCAACTCTGACCACTGGCTGTCAGAAATCAAAGTCAGAGTCAGAATGACAAGGCATTTTAGGAAATATCAAAAGTCAAGATATTCTGACTCTGACCATTGAATGTCATAAATCAAATGGTTGTCAAAGTCAGATCATTATCTGTGCTAAATTTGCTTTGTGACATGATATCTGAAAATGTCCTAAAATGGACCACGTGTGAGTATCCACTATCAATGGATAAAATCACTCCCTTTTTACAAGTGGTGAATATTCATTGTCTTTTAGATAAGACTGAAACCACAAGCATAGTTCCTGTGCAAGCAAGCACAGGATTTACGCTTAATATCATGCATGAACCTTAAACTATATAAGTTCTTAGTATTATATTCCTATAAATGTAATCTATATTTGATTTATGATTTTGTTTTTCCAAATTGCTAAATATATTTGAATTGTCCTCCCGCAAAATGCCATAAAATAAAGTGCTGTTCAAGGAGTCGGTTACATAGGTCTTTGAATTAATCTGCATTACTGTGCAATTCTTCAAAAATCTGTGATGGTTCTGGATGAGATGCTTTCAGTTTTTTAGAATGTGCGCCATTCCAATGAAATATGAATGCCATCATTCCTTAGTTTGACAGTAGACAGAGAAAATTGATGCCTTTGTTTAATGCATAGATAAGACATTTCTCAAACAGTTCCCTTAGAGTATTGTAGGTGAATTCAGAACAATCTAACTTAGCATGCAGAACTTGTATTTTCCAATATTTTCTACAGAAACTATTTTTTTTTTTTCCAATATTTACATATTTATTATTGAAAATGTTGCATTAAATAAAATGTATAATGCAGTATAACAATGTATCACATTTACAATAACCATTATAGCAAAGGCACTAAAAATGTATTCAGAAGTGCCAGAGAGATTCAGCAAAAGTTTTTAACATTTCGCCAATAGTTCTACATATAACCTAGTGTCAGCATTTAATTTTTAAGAGTTTGGTCTGAAGCTGGCACATAGGTTAGGGGGTTAACCAAGTTTGTGAAGTGTTATAATGTTGGTTTTGCACATTTCAGGGGGAATTATGAAGGGCTGTCAGCAAATTTAGCATAGTAGATATTGGGAAAGTCATGAGGGCACTATGTTTTGAGAGCTCTTTAAGGGAGCAAGAGGCTTAGTCCAGTGTATATCATCTCTCCAGATGTTTTCTGGAGAAAAGGACGGTAATGCTACTGTAGTTAAAAAGCTAGTAAAGTCATCTGCATTAACCCCTTAATGACCAAACTTCTGGAATAAAAGGGAATCATGACATGTCACACATGTCATGTGTCCTTAAGGGGTTAAGAAACCTACAATCAGCATCATCAGTCAAACTGTAAAGGGAGTTAGAAAATAAAGCCAGCTCATTGACTATTTGATAGCGGTTGACTAATTTCGAGCCATCATGTGAGAAAATGTATGAGAATGTTTATTCTTTAACTTGGAGGCTAACCATTTAAAGATTCCAGGCATTATGACTACTTCAAATCACTGTCCAGGCTCAAGAAAGATGCATGAAAAATATAGAGCAGTGCACAGAGAGAATTGAGTCATGAAAGTGCAGTGGCACTATCTATACTGCTTCATTAAAGATACATTGTAGAAAACATAACTTTTTCATCTCAACTGAAGTAGTTATAGTGACTGGTACTTTTAGTACATTTAGCACTAAACTGTTTTTAACATTGTAAGCATAGGTCCTTAGAAGTCCAATCCACAGTGCTGCTTGAGCTAATGAGGAAATTTAAGTCTGAGCAATAATGGGTGGCCGAGGGTGTCACGTCACTTATTTATTATATGACTTGGCATGGCTGAAAGGAAGCTTGTAATCTTTGCCTTAGCCATACCTCCAGCAGGGACTGGGTTGTGGGAGGCCAGGGACACTTAGTTATTGTTGAACTGCTCAAAATGGTTTAACATTGAATGACCAGAGGACTCCAGGAACTATAACCAGTTAAATGAGATAAAATCGATATAGTGCCCTTTAGAGCTAAGTAGTTTCGGTGCTTATAGTATCCATTTAATATGTAGTTTTTTGCTTTATGTGTAACCCCTTACCTGTGGTATGTTCGGTAAAATGTTTGGGGAGAACACACTGGGGAAATTTTCTCTTAGACAGTGGGTTTTATGTAATGTTTTTAAATGTCTCATTCCTCCAAATTTAGCAGGCCGTGTAATCGCCCCAAAACAAACTGACTTGCATTTCATAAATGTCTAAATTGCAATTTTAAGGACAGCTGGGTGATTTACGTAGAATTTACCAAATTCGGAGTTAAATTTAGAGCTTAGTGAATAACTTTGGGTTGTTATGAAAATAACTGTGAAATTGCATGAATGGAGGACTGCATTGCAAAATTTACGTAAAATAGTTAAGTTGTTATATCTCTAATCAGCCGTTTCCCTAAATTAACCATTTGTTACCTATATTTTGAAGTTTGGTTGTTAATCGAGCACATTCCACTAATTTGCACAAAAAAAAAAAAAAAAGAAATAGGTAAAGGTATTTATATGAAAGGATATCTTGGGAAATGAATGCAAATATTATCATGCCTTGTGGGTTTACTGTTACTGTTCTCCTCACAAATGACAAATAATAATGTGTAACCATGTAAAGAAACTCACACAATAATTAATATGCATTTCAAACATTAAACATACAAAAACACACATATATTGCAATATGACAGTAAAATAGTTTTCTTTAACGTTTCATCCTGCTTTTTTTATATGAAATAAATATATAATTATTTCTTAAATAACTATACTCAATGAGCTATGGATAGCATGCTTTATATTTCTGTCAATAATGGCATTTAACGTAATGTTTGAAAAACGAAATAAGACCCAGAAGACTAAAGAAATAACATTTATCAGTGAAATCGGGGCTTATGTGACCTTTTGTAAATATGGATGCAAAAATAATAAACTCTCTATTATGTAGCATAATGTCAATCATCTAAAACATGCACTGAATTTTATATTTTAACATCTTCAAAACAAATTCATTATTATTAGGACAGTCAAAAAATATTGAACTGGTGGATGTCCTCTATTCCAAAACAGAGTTTGTGTCATTAAATTGTCTAACCAACCATGCGTCATCTGGGGTAATTCTCTTCAATGTAAGAAATTGACTTTTTGGAATGGACTGGAGTATTTTCTTTCTGTGGATGATCACTTATAAATAACAAAAGACTATTACAATCTGTATCCTTAAGAAAAAGATACATGTACAGTTTACCAGATCTCTCAAAGATGCTAATATCCAAAAATTTCTTGAAAATCAACCTTCAAGGTACCCTTTTCCAACACATCTGACTACAACAGTAACAATCTTTTAGCTGCTAGTCAAGTATGTGTTCTAACTTTGCCCCTGCACCTGGCTGCCAGCACAGAGAAAGTTTATATAGAAGAGCATTTCTCCTCCTCATTTACAAAGTTTGCCCTGGTAATGCGCAGACTGAACATCTCATGATGTAAAAAAAAAAGATAACATAGGTTATGGGTGATTTTCAATGTATAAATTCCAGAAAAATAACAGTTTCCTTTAAAATCAATACTATTAGCTAAAACTAGAATGCAGTTTTGTAGTGTGTGTGTGTGTGTGTGTATTGTATATATTATATAATGTAAAAATATAAAATATTTTAAGAAAACAACATACAATTATTATATATATTCTTTATGTTATTTATATTACCTATTTGGACTATATTAATTTAACCCCTTAAGGACGGTGGGTGTACTATGCCACCCTTGGGTACCCGGGTCTAAACACCGGCGGACTGCATAGTACTTACAGTAGTGATGGTGCGCAACAACAAAAATCGTATTCACTATGGACCTCTTATAGAGACTGAAAGTACCCCTGTGTACATGAAATGAGGTCCATACAGAGTGGAAACATTATTAGTAATTGAAACACAAACAGTGGTTGTGGTAAAACAAAGCACAATCTGTAGGTATACTTGCAAACATGGAAATCACTCTGAGACCTATTAAGGAGCCAAAAACAGAAGGGGCATAGGCGTGCGCACGGGGTGCGCCGGGTGTGCCTGGGCACACCCTAATCACCTCCGTGCTGCACTGCCGTCTGCCGCCCGAGTTTGTCTCCTAATCTATCCGATCCTTCACTATGCGAGCGGAAGCGCCGCATAGTGAAGGACAGATTTGCTCCTCCCTCAGACCCTCCCCTGTAATGTACGCGTTCGCGTACACGCGTTCCGTGACGTCACGCAGAGGCGGAGTCACGGCAACGCAAGGGTGAGGCCCAGCCGCAGTGCCAGAAGAGAGGGTGCAGAGCACAGCCAGGCACAGCGTTTTTTCCGAGGAGGGGGTTCCGGTGCTGGTAAAGTAAGTTTAAATATTATTGATTTCTATTTCTTCATGAGGCTGCAGGTTTGATTTTTTTTTTTTTTTTTTCCTATTACATATTTATTTAATTTAAACAAATAAACAATTTTTTTTAACAAAAATATAGAACACTCAGAATGTATCACTTAACATTAAGCTCTCTATTCATCACCAAAACCTTCAAATATTTTCCCAATTTTTTTAAGAAAATAAAAAAAAAAAATACACCCCAAAAGAAAATGGTGGCTTCTCAACGAAACATAACTCTTTAAGAACCAACGATAAAGCATTCATCGCAGTCCAATCTACCTTGTACCAAATGCAAGTGCAGGTTTGATTTTATGCCTATGTTATTTATAGTTCTGGGAGATTGAGAATGAAATAGATATAATTGACGCCTTGAGAATACTTGAGAATTGAAGGAATCCAATATTTATTTCTTAATAAATATTATGCCATTTATCATTATTCTGGAATGTTACAGCTCCATACTCTGACATATAAAATACTTGCAATATACATGGCAGTTCTGAATTATTGCACTTCCAAAACACTAAGTGCATTTGATTGATTTTGCTCAATTTACTGGTGGATGTGTCATTGTATATTGTAGTTTTACTTCTATAATGTCATTCACAATGCAAGTGCACAATGCCTATATATAATAGACAACACTTGTGCTAAAACAGTTTCCTTCAAAGCACTGGCATTAACTACTAAACAGCCAGGATTCTCCATTCTCATGTATGCTTCTTCAATCCTAGAAGAAAAAATGGCCAATAGTTAAAATAGCAAAATAGTAAATAGAAAAATAATTTAAAAAAAATTAGTGTGTTCAATTGTCCTAACTTGTATCCAGATTCAAAAATGTCTAAATACATAACAGCCATGTGTAAAAGCATGGCTGTGAGTGACTGACTAAATATTACATAATTTACACACACTACACTATACTACAACATTTACACACACTACAAGAACCTCACACAAACACACACTCTGCAGTCACTACACACACTCTGCCGTCACTACACACACACACACACACACTACATCATTACACACACTCTGCAGTCACTACACACACTACCTTTTTGTTTTTTACTTAAAAACACAATCTGCAGTCACATCACATGTCAATTAAAAGACTGAATCAGTGAGCTTGCATGTTCCTTCCTTGACATTGCATAAATGCAAAGTCCACCCACTTAGCAATAAAACATGGCTGCTTAGACATTACTGAGCAAGCCTATGCTCCTCAAAATCAGTATAGGTAGTATTATACCCTTCAAATATAAAGGGGCAACAAATAGCAAAAGCTATGTTTAAGAGATAAGAATAAAACTTAAGAAAATGCAGATAATAATGATAATTATTTTAGCTTAATGATGATTATACACCCATTGTTTAATTGTGAAACAGAGCAGAATGCTCATAAAAATAAGAAAATAATAATAATAATGGAATATCAAAGAATAACGTCACAGAACAAATTTCAACAAGGGAAGCATGAAGCACGTTTTACCTTTAGATACACTGCTCGTAACAAGAGAAGACTTTATATCTGGCCATTGTTTCATTGTTCAACAGACGAGTACAGGACAAAGAAGTGGAGGAAGAGGACAGCAAGAGATAAATAGAATGAATCATACAAAGTGGAATCTAACTTATCAGTAAGTGTACCTAGGGCCGGTGCAAGGTTTTGAGCTACACAGTCAAAGATTGATTTTGTTGGTACCCCCCCTCTTGAATTTCATACTCCTTTTGTGTTTCTTAGTCCCTCCTTTGTGTCGTACAACTCTCATTAGTGTATCTTATCCCTGATTGTGTGTATCTAGGGTCGTAGCGCAGCGGCATTAGTCTCCTCCCAGAACTGCGGAGCGGCGTCAGTCACCTGTCTCACAGCCTTTCCTCCCTGATCCCTGAGCCTGCTGGTGTCTTCACAACAACTGAAGACTTTTTGGACTTTCAGTCTCAGATCACCCCTCTCAACGACCTGTACTATCTGGAGGTAAACTGCAAGGATAGAGACACTCTGTACGGCACTGACACATTAAAGGGCCATCACATTGTACCATTGCTATGCATTCAATGTGCCATGTCCAATTAATGTGCCATGTTCCATCAATAAATGTGCAATGTCTAATCTGTCAATACTGTGCTCTGTATAGGTGGCAGTAAGTTGTTCAATCGTTTAGTGATCATGTAATGGCACACTGGTGGCACACAGCTACTCATATCTGTGCAGCTGGTCATCATTCAGATTAATCATGCAATTCTATAAGGGGAGCTATTACTTGTTTGAGAGGGTAAATGGTTGGAGAGGGGAAGGGAGGGAGGAGGTGGGAGGTTAGTACAGTACTATCTGTGCAGTGATACTCATTCACTGCACATTAAATGCCACAGTCACACTCCACATCAAGAAGGGCACTGTAGTGCTTAGCGGACCAGGGGGACGTGATCTTCACTAGAAGCTTCAATGCTTAATGCTATCAGGTTATCCCTCTAGCCTATCCTCTGTTACATTTTTATATATAGATTATCATTATGTACTTTTTAAGTACTTTATAGGTATAATATAGGTTATGTTTGTCTTCATAGGTTATGAACTCTTGATATATTTGCCTCATTGTGGATGTCCAGAGTGATACGTCTGTCTGTTAATTCAAGTCAGTCTGTTTAAATCTTAACCAAGATTTATCGAACATATTGAAACACAGTCTGTTATCCTGAAAACAATAATTGTGAGATACAGAATTTCAAAATATGGATCGGTTTGTTATCAAGAAACCAAAAAAAGCCAACACCTCAGACTTGGTGGCTAACACTGTGCTTGAGTATGTTGCTGCTAAAAGTGCAGAAGAAGATATTTCTGTTGGTTCCGATCAGTGCAGTTTACACTCAGAAAATGTACCAATTGATGACGTGGTGTGTAGCAGTGTATTACAAGCTTCAAGTCTTGATGAAGCTGAGGATGTTATTTTGTTTAGTTCAGAACAGAGCTCATATTCAAAGCCATCAGACATACAAACTGATGAACCAGAACCAATGTGTAGTCCCAGTGAGTGCCAAGCGGCAGGTCATGACCAAACAGAAGACCTTACATATTTTACTTCAGGTCTTTCAAGTCAGAGTACTTCATATTCAAAAAAGCAATCAAACATAGCAGCTGATGATCCAGTCTGTAGTATTCCCCAAAACAGATTTGAACGCCAGAATCGAGTAGCTAGAGGCCCCTATCAGCCAAAACTGAGCATGTTTCCGAGAACTAAAATAGGGAATAAAGAAAGAAATTTTCAGAGTGATTGGTATGGAAAATACAGGTGGCTCGAATACAGTCCAGCAAAAGATGCAGCATTTTGTTTCTACTGCCGTTGCTTTTCTTCTAATGATGCAACACAAAAAGGTCACGCTGATCCAGCCTTTATTGAAAAGGGATTCAGAAACTGGCACAGGGCTAATGAATGTTTTAAAACTCACCAACAATCAAAATCTCATATGCTGAGCACTTCTGCATGGTCAAGCTTTAGTGAAGGAAAACATATTGATGTGTTACTAGATGAGAGCAAGAAAGTTTATCTGTCAAAAAAAGAAGAAGAAAGGTGCAAGAACAGAAATCTTATGAAGCGACTGATTGACATTGTTCGGTGTTTGGCAACAGGTGGCAGACCATTTCGAGGTCACAATGAAAAAGCCGATAGCCACGAGAGAGGTTTATTTCTAAATATTGTCAAGCTACTGGAAAAATATGATCCTGTCATGCAAAGCCATTTGCAAGAATCTCCTCGAAATGCTACATATCTGAGTAACCGCATCCAGAATGATTTAATTATGGCCTTACATAATATTGTGCAACAAAAAATTGTGTCAGCAATAAATGGAAAAATTATATCAATAATTGCAGATGATACTGCTGACTGTGGACACCATGAACAGATGTCTGTTGTAGTACGATATTTTAATAATGAACAGCAAAGTCCAGTTGAGCATTTTGTTTCAATTCAAAGGCTTTTAAAAGTTGATGCTCAGTCGATTTTTGACCAAATAAACAATGTTCTTGGAATTATTAAAACCGACTGGTCATCAGTGATCTCTGTGTGCTTTGATGGAGCATCTACTATGTCTGGATGCACTGCAGGTGTTCAGATGAAATGTAAAGAAAAAAAACATGAAATACTCTATGTACACTGCTATGCACATTGTTTAAACCTTGTCCTAGTTGATGCATGCACCTCAAGTAGACAAAACAGAACAGTATTTGACTTCTTTGGCATTATCCAAACTCTTTATGCCTTCATGGAGGGAAGTCCTGTGAGACATGCTGTAATGGAGAAGATTTCTCAAGAAGTAGGAACTCAGCTGAAGACTCTAAAGTCACTGTCAAACACAAGGTGGGCATGCAGAGCAGAAGCAGTGGCTGCAGTAAAAGAAAACTTCTCGGTTATTTTACAGGCCTTAAATGAGATAATTGAATCAAGTCGCTTAGCTGATGCTAAAATAAAAGCAAGAGGTCTTATTTGTGAATTAAATTCTTTCAAGTTTATCTTTGCTCTGCACATGATGCACCCTATTCTCCAAATGGTGGTAAAAGTTAGCAAGACTCTGCAAGCATCAAATCTCAACTTGCTTACTGCAATGACAGTGGTGAAAAGCCTGCGCAACTCCTTGGTTTCCATGAGCAGTGAACCAGATTATTTTCAGTCCATTTTCCATGACTGTGAAAAAAAGTGTGCCGGAAATAACATCGCCATTCCCCCAGTTAGGAAGAGAAAACCTTCTGTCCTTCTTGATGAAGGAGCAGCACAGTCTCAGTATCACTATGAAACAAAAGAGGAGCAGGAGAGGATAACTTCATTTTACCCACTATTGGATTCATTGATAACTGGTATTGACCAGCGATTTGAACAGGAGTCGTGTGATATTGTAACAGCAGTAGGAAAACTGCTAAACTTGGAGATTCCTAAAGGTGACCTAGAAATCCTTGCCAACAAATTTAAAGTGTCAGTGGATGAATTGGAAGCAGAAGCCAAACTGCTAAGGGAGTATGATGGACCTACTCCTAAAGGTTGCACCACAAATACCATCAAAGAGTGGCTTGATTGGTTTAAAGAATCAGATCGATCCAACACATTTAATGTTTTTTATAAGTGTGTTCAGTGCTTTACAGTGTTACCTGTGACAAGCTGTTCATGTGAAAGAGCCTTTTCAAAACTGACACATGTAAAAACCAAACTGAGGAGTACAATGTCCCAAGAACGCCTGGATGCCCTCATGATATTATATATTGAGCAAGAATTGGCTTGGTCGGCTACTTATAACGAGATCATTGAAGAATTTAAGTCTATAACACCTTCTGTGAGACGTCTTCTTCTCTAGAGCATAAAGAAGAGCAATCCATAACAGTATGTAGTTGTCCTGACAACTTTACTCATGCCAAATTGGTTGAAGCAACATTTTGATTTAGTTTCTGTTGTAAAAATTCTACCATGCACTTTGTGTGAAAATGTTTACTTAGATTTGTTACAGTTATAACAGCTTATTTATTTTAAATGTTTTTTTAAGTTAAAAAATGTGAAATGTGATGGGCGGAGCCAACAGCCGAGGCGAGCGGTCGCAACTTCAGTGAGCTCCGTGCTGCACAAGCCAATATACTGCCCAAATCTACGAATATCACCCCAGAAATCGACAAAAAACCCTCGCTGCTTACCCCGACGATATAGGGAGCAATGGGGAAGAAAAACAAAAAACTTAAATCGGACGGGACTCGCCCAGGCGCAAGCATTGGAGACTTATGGCGGAGAGCGTGTGAAGCCCAAGAGTCCCACATGGCGGACTATGCAGACTTTGCAGACGACCTCACCAACTCTGATGCCTTAACCTCGGACCAAGAAGAGGTGACCATACCCACTACCCGACCACAGATGCAGCCTAAGATTCCGTCGGATACGTCCCCGGTCACGAAGGCCGAGATGAGGGAGCTGCTGAAGGAGCTGCGACTAGGCCTCCAGGCTGACATGGCGGGTATGAAAAAAGATATTCAGGGCCTGTCAGACCGACTGAGCACCGTCGAACGAGACTCCAAGAGCTATACCCAACAACTCACCACGCTACACCGAGAAGTGGCCTCCTTACAACGCCAGCACCTGCAAGTAGACCAGAAAATGGCGGCGATAGAAGACACGAGGCGGGCTCAAAACCTCAAAGTAAGGGGAATTGCGGACTCAATTTCCGACGCCGAAATCCCCCACCTCATACGACGCCTGGTGAGCACAATCCTCCCCACAAAACAGGCCAAAGGTATGTGCATTGAAAACATATTTCGCATACCCAAACCCACGATGGCCCCGGCGGCGGCACCCCGGGACACGATAATTACATTTCAGAAGCGCCAAGACAAATCGGCACTACTGGCCGCCCTTAGGGATCACTCTCCTTACATCTTTGAAGATATGTCCCTCACCTTCTATGCGGACCTGTCTAGAGGTACGATGGCATGGCGCGCATCCCTTAAGCCGCTCACCGCCTTACTCCGCACACATTGCATCAAGTACCAATGGCGCAAACCCCATAAACTACAGGTGCTTAAAGGGGAAGATTCTTACCTGATAGCCGACCTAACAGAGGCAAGAAGACACCTAACGGTTTGGGGCCTTCCTCACGACGCACTGCAACAACCGACTAGACACAACGCCACTCATACATGGAATCCAGCCACCTCCGAGACATTTGTCCCGAGAAGAACCTCCCCAACGGGACCATCACCGAGCCAGCCATGACACCTTCCGTGAAATAAGGATCCTCGCTTTTCCGCCGCAACAGTTCCTTGGTTTATAAGAACTGCATTGTCCATACAGTGGATTAACCCCTAACGGACACAAAGAATGGCAAGAGCTTTTTTCTCCGACTTGACCTCCCACCTTCAGAGGAACTGTCCACATGCTATAGGGGCACCAGGCCTTTACCTGACCAATGTAGGCTGAACAAGAAGGAATTACAACCTGTCTGCCTCGAGGACTAAAACTATTTGAGCCGATCATCCCACTACCACCCAATGGACTTACTCTTAACCCGAATGACTCATGCGTGTTATCTCCGGCATTTAGCCTCAATAGACTATTCTTTATCAAAGTTTGTAATGCTAGTTATGTATAAGTAGTGCAGGAGTAACAATGCCTAAGCACTCCAGGTAGAGTGCTGAGCGAAAGACCTGAGTCCACACAGACATCCATGTGAGGACGGTTACCCATTACCCACTGCCTGCAGGCACATGCTAACTTTACTTTTTACTTTATGGTTTATTTCAGGCCGTTGGCTACTTTTGTTTTTCCTTACAGGGGTGTAGTGAGACACTCATCCACGGTACTTGCCGCCACCCCAGCCTGGGAGGATACTAGATTGCCCTTTTCGTTCTGACGGCTACCCATAAGGTACCGCAACTTACCCAACTGCAACACGTTAAGTTTTTATTGTTAGATTTGTTCATTATCAATTGTGTGCTCAACTCGCTCCCAACAGCTGATATACACGAACCTATACACCGCAACAGAGGCCCAATGGGGCCAGAAATCAGCCCCTCAAACCCCCCCCCCATACCCTAGATGACCAACCAACTACCAATAGCGACACACAGAGGCGTAAGTCCAGCGACATTATTAACCAACTCTCCCACACTCTAAGACACACGCCTAGCCACGGAACCTACTTCCTGCAAACGGCAGGCCACACAAGCTTGCACACTATTACTATGTCTTAGCATGTTCTCAGCCTAATGTTACCTTCTTAATCTACCTAAACTGCTACACCAAAGCTGGACTAGCCAGATCTGCCTGATTGTTGTTGCTCGACCCAAGCTACCTACATGTTTTTGGCAGGTTGCCTTACCTTTACGGAGAGGCAGTTTCGCAGGTGTCTTATGTTTTAACCTATTCTATTAACCTATTCTAGTAACACTTTCAAGTCTGACGTTTCCTAAGACTGACTCATCAGTCAGATGTCCTGTTCTGTATGCATGTAACGTTAACTACCAGACAACAACTGTTTTTATCCAGACTTGCGGGTTAATGCACATACTGGAAGGTGATAATACATAGTAACTTCATTTTAACTCTCTTGCATGCTAAACTACAGTGAAGTATCTGTTAACCACAGTTCAACCTGTTATATTGAATTTGTTTATGCTTAAAAAAAAAAAAAAAAAAATGTGCAATTACTAATGCCACGAACAATCCTATATGAATCTTTATATGAACGCTGTTGTGGCGTATGGAAATGTCATGTAACTACCTGCACAATCAAAAATAAAGAATTAAAAAAAAAAAAAAAATGTGAAATGTTTGTTTACATTGCTAAATGCTTAATTAATAAAAAAAAGTTTTAATACAGTTTTTAAATGTTTGTTTATATTGATAATTATATGAATGCAGGTCTGTATGTATGCAGAGTGCATTTGTGTGTGTATAGATATATATATATATATATATATATATATATATCTATACACACACACACGTGTGCGGCGCGTGTGTTTGTGCTTTAGGGTGCACACCCTAATGCAATAGGCTGCGCACGCCTATGAGAAGGGGCTCCTAGTGCAGCATAGTAATTCACTTATAGATATATAAAATAAAGCAAACAGAGGTGCCCTTAAGGTATTACACTCACAAGATTGGAGTGGTAAAAGCACCACTCGTTGCTATAGCACTCAGGGAGGATCAGCCCCTAGAGTGCGTGGGATTCATGGAAAAGAAGCTTGCAATACAGATCTCAGGTAAGTATACTTTATTAATAGCAATTAAAAACAGCAAAACTTGTTGTGGAGGTAGTTAGTCCGCTCACCAGCCTCAGGAAACCGCAAAGAAAGTTCCATATACTCATGCAATGAAAAAATCCTCCGGCTGCTGTCCTGGCTGCTGTTGCCGACTGTCTCCAATTCACTTCCTGGTTCTGGGTCCATAATGCATTTCGCCCCGCCCACAGGGCTTTGTCAAATGGCATAGTACATCCCCACCATCTAGGGGACTTACCTGCTCGCTGGCAATCCCCCGCCATGGATCGCGAGGTCCTTGCGAGGACCTCACGATCAAATGGACGGAATAGCCGTCCATAGCAGTGCCAGCAGGCGGAGTGCCTGGAATGACAGGTAGTCCCCCTGCTACCTGTAATAAAGTAAAATAAAGTTTAAAAATAATGTGAAATTAAATAATATATACTTAGATCATATATATATAAGTGGGACCTCGGTTTATGAATTTAATGCGTTCTCCGGGACGTTTCGTATTGCGAAAAATTCGTAAACCGAAACATGGTTTCCCATAGGAATGCATTGAAAACCAATTAATGCGTTCCGGAGGTGAGAAAAAAGTCAAATAAAGTATTTTATCTGTTCAAAACTCTTTATAAAGTGCACTTTAAAGGCATAAATACTGTACAGGGACATGGTTAATCAATAAATAACATTTCAAACATCCAACTTTATGTTTTAAAACATCACACATCAACTATTAAAACATGGCAGAGTGTTGGTAACATGGTACAGTACACTTTAACTGTACATAAATCACACGTCAACAGGGAAAACATGGAAAATAGCAAAACAATTTCAACACTGGAAGATGAGGAGGACGAGGGCAATTGGGCAGCACTAACACAAGCAGGTTCTTCTTCATGTCTAGGCTGTTTTTGTAGGAACCTTTCCATTGTCTGCTGCCTCTGGCACCTTTTAAGCATCCCTCGGAAAGGGGACATGATGTCTGTGTCAAAACTGCTCACAAGTCTGTGGGCTAGAGCCTTATCTGGGTGGTGCTGCTGTACAAAAGTCTGTAGGTTTACCCACATTTGGCATGCCTCCTTGAGTTCCGTGGAAGAGAGCTGTTCCTCACTCATTTCCTCCTCCTCCTCAAATGCGATCTGCTCCTCCATCGACTCCTTCTGCAATTCCACCAGCTCCTCGGTGGTTAGGTCACGGTTGTGTTCCTCCACCAGCTCGTAGACATCCTCCTCAGTCACCTCCAGGCCCATGGTCCTCCCCAAGGAAACAATTTCCTCCAAGACTGTTGACTCTGGTGCAGGTGCAGAAGCACTGGAGGCAGGTTTTACAACACAGTCTGGCCAAAGGTTGCGCCAAGCAGAATTTAGGTTTGTCTGGCTGACCCCGGCCCAGGCAATGGTGATAATCTGCAGACAGCTCACAATGTCAAAATGCTCTCTCCAAAATTCATGGAGGGTGAGGCTTGAGCGATCTGTCATCTCAAAGCATCGCTGGAAAAGCTCCCTTGTGTAGAGTTTTTTAAAATTGGAGATGACCTGCTGGTCCATTGGCTGGAGTAGTGGGGTGGTGTTAGGCGGAAGGAACATGACCTTGATGAAATTAAAGTCCTCCAGCAAGTCTTCCTCGAGGCCTGGAGGATGGGCAGGAGCATTGTCCATGAGCAGCATGGCCTTGAGTGGCAGGTTATTGTCCAGAAGGTACTTCTTCACAGCAGGACCAAAAACCGCATTGACCCACTTCACAAACAAGAGGCGTGTGACCCAAGCCTTTGCGTTAGACTGCCACAAAACGCTCAACTGCTCCTTGTTCACCTTGTGTTTCTTGAAGGCCTGTGGGTTCTCTGAATGGTAGACAAGCAGAGGCTTGATCAGGCTTGAACTGGCATTGGCGCAGAACAGGAGGGTAAGACGGTCCTTCATCGGCTTGTGGCCAGGCAATGAGGTCTCCTCTTCTGTGATGAAGGTACGCTTTGGCATCCTCTTCCAGAAGAGTCCAGTCTCGTTGCAGTTGAAGACCTGCTGAGGAAGGTAGCCCTCTGAAACTATGACCTCCAGGAACTCCGTAGCAAATTCTTCAGCTGCAGCAACATCGGAACTTGCAGCCTCTCCATGCCTGACCACACTGTGGATGCCAGATCTGTTCTTGAACCTTTCGAACCACCCCCTGCTGGCCTTGAAGCCTTCTGCATCTGCTGACGTTCCTGGCTGTTGTTTGAGGAGGTCAGCGTGCAAGGCCTTGGCTTTTTCGCAGATGATCGCCTTGGTCACTGAGTCCCCTGCACGCTGCTTCAGTTCAATCCAGAGAAGGAGCAACTTCTCGACCTCGTCCAGAACAGGTGGGCGTTGCTTGGAGACCCTGGTGACTCCCTTGGCTGCATCTCTCCCAGTAATCTTCTCTTTCATTTTTAGGATTGTACCGATTGTGGATGCACTCCTTCCATACTCTTTGGCAAAGTCGGTCAATCGCATTCCTCCTTCATGCTTCCTGATGATTTCCTTCTTGTCCTCAAGCAGAATCATCACCTTCTTCCTCTTCCCAGCTTCAGCTGCTTTCTTGGGTGCCATGACACCACCGTCCCTAAGTATGCAAAAAAAAATTAAAGATGCTTTACACCCATATGAGCTGGCATGGAAAAAAACCCCACAATGCAAAACACACAGTAAAAGGCATGCACAGCACATGAGCTGGCATGGAAACCACAGTAAAAGCCATGCACAGCACACGAGCTGTAACAGGCATGCACAGCACACGAGCTGTAACAGGCATGCACAGCACACGAGCTGTAACAGGCATGCACAGCACACGAGCTGTAACAGGCATGCACAGCACACGAGCTGTAACAGGCATGCACAGCACACAAGCTGTAACAGGCATGCACAGCACATGAGCTGTAACAGGAATGCACAGCACATGAGCTGTAACAGGCATGCACAGCACATGAGCTGTAACAGGCATGCACAGCACATGAGCTGTAACAGGCATGCACAGCACATGAGCTGTAACAGGCATGCACAGCACATGAGCTGTAACAGGCATGCACAGCACATGAGCTGGCATGGAAACCGCAGTAAAAGCCATGCACAGCAGATGAGCTGTAACAGGCATGCACAGCACATGAGATGGCATGGAAAACAACCCCACATTGCAAAACACACAGTACAGTTGTAACAGGCATGCACAGCACATGAGATGGCATGGAAAACAACCCCACATTGCAAAACACACAGTACAGTTGTAACAGGCATGCACAGCACATGAGCTGGCATGAAAAGCAACCCCACAATGCAAAACACACAGTAACAGGCATGCACAGCACATGAGCTGGCATGGAAATCACCCCCAGAATGCAGAACACACAGTAAAAGGCATGCAAACAACCAAGCTCAGCTCCCTACCTTTCCACTTCTTGAGATGCACCAAAAAGGCTCCAAACCCTGCTGCATATGGCTCCAAAAGGCTCCACAACTTGCTGCAAATGGCTCCAAAAGGCTCCACAACTTGCTGCAAATGGCTCCAAAAGGCTCCACAACTTGCTACAAATGGCTCCAAAAGGCTCAACAACTTGCTGCAAATGGCTCCAAAAGGCTCAACAACTTGCTGCAAATGGCTCCAAAACCTCTCCAACACCTCCACACTACACACTCACGTGCTACCCACACTTCAGTATGCATGGGGCGGAGCTATAAACCGGGACACTTGTTTCGTATTGCGAAAAAAATTCGTAAACCGAGGCATTTTTTTTTACGAATTTTCATTCGTAAAACGAATTTTTCGTTTACCGAGGCGTTCGTTAACCGAGGTTCCACTGTATATATATATATATATATATATATATATATATATATATATATATATATATGATCTAAGTATATATATAACAAATATATATATATATATATATATATATATATATATGTATATATATATATATATATATATATATATATATATATGATCTAAGTATATATATACACTTACACATAGAATAAATAGTGTAAAAATAGCACTCCATGGACTCAGAGATATGGTAAAAAAACATATATTTTATTCAGGCATCTGCCACGGTGAATCAATGTTTCAGTTCTTTAATGGATCTTTCGTCAGGATACAGTGCAATACAACAGTGTTTAAATAACATGAAAACATAATTAATACATTGTATACAGCCTGTACTCACAATTAACCCCTGGACTGCTACCAGCTGCATCACAAAAAAGTTAGGTAAATTTGACCAGGTATGGCTAAAACTGCTGGTGCAAGAGTGTGCTGGAATAAGCTGTTTGCGTTCCACTGGTTGTCATAGTTACCAGTTGGAACGCATGTCCAGTGTTTGTGACTAAGTGGCTACTAAAAAAGACTGGTCATACCCCATTTGTAATACCGTGGGTTGTTTACTTTTGCAAATTGTAAGGCATCATGGGGGTAATTCTCATTCCAAGCCTACCATACGGTCTCAAAGGCAACGTAACCAATCTGGCGAATTTCAATTTGGAAAAACTGAAAAATTAACATGCTATATTTGTCCCTGTAACTTCCCAAAACACCATAGAACCTGTACATAGGGGGTGCTGTTTTACATGCGAGACATCACTGAATACAACTATGTGTATTTTATTGAAGTAAAAGCAAACAGTATTATGACATTCACAGTTAAAATGTCACGCAGATCTAAAAAAATAACAACATTTCTTAATTTCTCAATTTTTTTTATCCATATTACATTATGTTTCATAGCTAAATATTTGATGTTAAATGAAAGCCCTATTTCTACTGAATAAAATGATATATAATAAGTGTGGGTGCACATAATATGAAAGATGTGAATTACGGTTGTACAGACATACAGTAAAAATCCAAGTTGTGTTTACGTTTTATTTTAATCAAAACGTGTACCTTTGGCTCAGTCCTTAAGGGGTTAATCTCTAGCACATAATTTGTACAGGTTTTCTGTTTCTCACATCCTAAATTAATTGATGATGGCAGTGTAATCATTCAAGTTCATTTGTTTTTCTTTGTAACAGTATTGATAGCATCTACAAACCTGTTTTATATTTTGTTATCATTTGTTTGTGGATCCCTACTGTTCCATAACTGTTATAAAGAAATAGTAGACATTGATGATTAGATGAAATTGCAAAAACTGATAATGTTTCCCTGTGAGGAGTCTCTAGATAATTAATCTATCAGTTTAGAATCTTTCCTTTCTAATTTAGCAAAATAAAATGAATTGTACCAGTAGACAACTAACAAAAACAACAAAAAAAAGGGAAAAATTGCCAAAGTGATGTCATGGTTAAAGCAATTATTTCAGTTCGATGTTACTCATAGCCATCCTTTCGGGACTGTGATACATTGATAAAATATAATGGAGCACATTTCAATCTATTATTTAATATGAATTAGCATGTTAGCAATGTCAAAGTAATTACAATTCTACTGTTCAACAACAGAAAAACATATGGCCATGTATTTGGGCATGAGCCAAATTAGCACCACAAACACTACCTTTGAGCTGATGATTTGTGGAAGTATCACCCCCAAACCTATACTAATTATTCAGCTGACACAAATAAAGTAGAAATTATATCTGTAACAAATGGCATAAGAAACTTGACCATACCTAAAATGTCTGGTATGAACATGCTTAAAGAAACATTAATTTATATAAACTTACGACACCCTTATCAACAGAAAAAGGTTGTAACATTGTTGGATTATGGTTGATTTTAAAACACTCATATGAAACTGGCCAAAAATCTGAAAATAAAAAATAAAACTATTACAATCTGTGAGACTTGAAATCGCTGTTTAGTGGATGAGCGAGTGCGCTGGATTGTGTATATATATAGTGGATGAAAGATGAACATGGAGGAAAAACTGTCAAAGGAGCCAAATCTCCTTCAAAAATTCAAAGAAAGAAAAACCTCTTCCTCTCTCTCTCGATCTCTCTGTCTCTCTCTCTGTGTTTTAGTTGGGTATCCAAAGGCAGCTACATATAAAAAAAATAGGTTTTGAAATAAATATAATAATGTCTAACACTAATTTACAATAATATTTATGACAGGTATTGATGCAAAACCTATAATGAAAAAACACATTAACACAGCTTAATTAATTATAATGCTGACATCCAGTGTACTTTTTAAATGATTACAAAGTTAATTTAGCAAAAATATATTTGCTTTAAAAATAAAGAGTGTTTGAGGTACACAGTACACATTTCAGTAACAAATGGTTTAAAAATTAATGAACCAGGTGAGAAAACTAGATAGGTTTTAGAGAATGAAATGGAGCTGAGGAATTATTTTGGATTTTCACTGAACTGAATGTTAATAATTAGGCATTATCTTCAGCACTTGTTTCATAACTTTCATTCAATTACATTCAAGTGTTGTAACATTTTTTTATCTAACCAGTTCCAAGATTAAAAAAAATAGAAAAATATGTATCAGTAGTCTAAATATAATTTTTCTAGATAAATAACCCTTCTTCTATTTTGAACCTGTTTTTGGTAGCTATGGGATCACGCTCCAGAACTGTGAGCCATGAGTCTCTGCAACAAATATTTTGGGTAGGTCACTCACATTGATAAAGGGCTAAGTCCCTAGTTCATTGTTGTTCTAATTTTCTTTGTAATACATTGGGTTATACCACAGGGCCTTGCATAACCCATTTACACTCTTGGAGTAGTTTTCTTGTTTCGATGCATACACCAAACGACAAAAAACAGTGGTGGTTCTTCTCCTTATGGCAGCATCAGGATGGATTTTCAGGTTAAATGAACACTTCAAGCACCATAACCACTACATCACATCCTGGAACCCTATCATTGTAAGTAGTCAAACTATTTTAGAATGCTTTGACTTCTTACCTGGACTCTTATGATGGACTGCCAGAAGCGTCTATGCAGAAACTTCAATTTGCTCTCCTGATTAAAGCCATACAATGTAGGGCTAGCTCATTGTTGGGTCACAGTCAATCAGTAGTCATAGAATAGTGATTAATAGACAAGAAAAAGGGATTCCCCAAAGCCAGATTATTTAGTGAGATAGTTACACTCTTGTCTCTATATCTTTTCCTTCTTTTCAGTGTATGAACTTATTTTCACATTCATGTTTCTAAAGTGTTTTATTGCTACTTAGAACCATTATAAATAGTGACAGCTAAACAATGCTAACAGGCTCATTCAAATGTATGGAGAGGAAAGAATTTAAATGATCTACAGGAAAGCTTACCATAATGTTCCATGAAAAATTGCAAAGAAAATTGGAGCAATCTGGGGGAAATTAATTTCCTTTGGTTCAGCTTAAAATAACAATATTTAGTGTCACTTGAACTGAAGCAGACATGGAAACAAATAAGAGAGATAGTGGAGGTGAATGGTTTCTTTCAACATATATTTCCTTTAAGTGATGCAATAAAAATCAATTCATCTCGGACATCAATACTTCTCTTCTGGAAAACAGAAACCTTTGGCAGACAAGTTCACACAAGAGGTCGCAACAGAACTCCACAGATTCAGGTATCATCAGATCCAATATTTCTATGCTTCCCTCAAGGGAAAACATCTTG
This sequence comes from Pelobates fuscus, assembly GCF_036172605.1. Taxonomy (NCBI): domain Eukaryota; kingdom Metazoa; phylum Chordata; class Amphibia; order Anura; family Pelobatidae; genus Pelobates; species Pelobates fuscus. Next base: position 103,712,313 of record NC_086321.1, on the reverse strand, counting down.
TCCATGTGGAGCTTTCCCTATTTGAAACATATTGCTCGAATAGAGAGCACCTTACTTGGGGACTCTCCAGTCTCTATGGCATGCTGCAGAATTCTACACAGAGAATACCTCCAAAATACATGGCAACTTGGGAGCAGTCCATAGTCCCTCTCTATCTGAGAACCCGTGGAAAAAATTGTAGGTACTTACACATGAAGGCATGATAAGCTCTAAACTAAAGAAACTTAACTATACATTACTCACAGGCTTGTAGAGGATCCTTGCAAATCTACACTGCATAGGCCTGATTCCCACTGTGACGTGCTGGAGATGTGAGACTGTGGTCGGCACGGATCTCCATATTTCATGGATGTGTCCCATGATTTCCCTGTACTGGATGAGGATACACTGCCTGACCAATGAAATCTTAGACTCTGATCTCCCATTGCAGCCCTTGCCGATGCTGCTTCATCACACAAAATTACCAATTGCGGCTTAAAAGTCTCTCTCCAGACACTTGCTAAATGCAGCTTAGAGTCTTATACCAGTCAGATGGAAATCAAAATACATCCCCACCACAGTAGATGGACAAAGTAGAGGAGCTCCACAGAACCTCAGCCGACTTGGGAACAATGGAGAGACTATACGGCCAGGTGAACTCAGACACCAGCAGATCAATAATGAGGGGCTGACGAGGTGCAGGCGACTGGGGGAACCTCTCTAATGGGCTGGAGGTGTGGCTCGGGTGGGCGCGGTGGTCCATGGAAAGCGTTGATGGATACTGGCCCATCCATCTTTTCCATTACTCCTTATCTCCTTCTCTCCTTTTCTCTCTTCTTCTCTTTTCCTTCTTCACTCCTTTCTCTGATTATTTTCTATACTCTCACTAATGCAGGGATTCTGTCTGCACCACACTAATACGTTTGGCTTTGGGGACTTCGCTGGGTGACTGGAAACTGGGGGGAGGGGGTAATACAATACCAGATAGTTGGAGCAATGGTGGTTGGGGTCTTAACATACACAACCGGCTTACTACCTGAGGACAGAGATGGGACGTCTATGAGAATTACCAGGATAGCCCTCTCCTCTGACAGCATGAGATGTACAAGACAGATATATTGATTCCTCACAACTCCTGTAGTTGGACATACATAACCCCCATATTAAGACCGGCACCACCCTCTGTGTTACCACGTGCGTCTAAGTGCCAGTCATCCCCCTGAATACCACAGTTCCAACTAACACGAAGCCAAAAGAACCCCCAAAACAATCCTATAAATTAGCTCTGAATTACAACTTCACATAATGTTTGTTCTTTCATGCTTTTGTATCTGAAGACTGCTTCTTATGCTTCTTATGCTTCCTGTAAATTACCGAATACCTCCCTACCTGTACTCACCAAAAAATACATATATATATAAAGATTGTCAAAAAAACAAAAACAAAAATCAATTCATCATATGGCTACAAATTCACAGGCAAATTGTTAACTAGAATTGCAATATTGCTTATTTTAAATGATAGTTTGTCATAATTATGACACAGCATGAAGGCATAGTTAAGCATCACTAATTAGATTCTGACATTTGTGTTACATAAAGACAACTACTAATGCACGTTATAAATCTGTAAGACATGTAATATCATTAAGTACACATACCCCTAAATCCAATCGACATAATCAGCATGACATCATTATTAAGCACTTTAGTAGATATGTTTATTAAATCACTAAGAATACCTATCTACTACCATATTGGTCCAAACTGGTTTAACAATGTCAAGCAATTCCTGCAAATATGTCAGCTACAAATAATAATAATATATGTATAATAATATATGTATAATGTGTTATATCTCATCTCAAAAGTAATCCTTTGGATTGAAATATGGAGAATGGACAGGCTATTGAAGCACACTATTATAGTCTAATTCCAAGAACCTGCTTGAGATTTCTTTGTGACATAGTGTATTATCCCATAAGTGTCCTTTTGAAAATGGGTAGAGTTGGCCATAATGTTGCCTACATATAACACTCTTTGCTATTGAGGGAAAATAAAGTGCAACTGGGATTAACAGAGAATTGGCAGAAATGTAATAATAGACTATGTGGACAAGTTGTTCTTTAGAGAAGATAAGAGGTCTAATACCACTAGCAAAAATAATTAAGATCCTACTGGTCCTTTGGCAGGTTAGCAGTCCCTGGCTTCATTCTTCACATAGGAATTTCTATTTTGGTTTTGACATTTTGGTCTAACCCATTGGGCCCTAGACAGCTGCGCCAGGTCACTTTAGGATTAATTCTCTTCTACACTAGCCTTTCAAACTGCTCATAGACATGGAAAAAGTCCAGAACCCAAATGTAAATAGGTCTTTTTAACCTATGGTCTTAATATTATACTACTTACCCCAATAAACTGTACTTTTCACACAAATCAATATTGATCTGTGAATTCTTGTTATTCCAAAATGTTATTTATCTGTGTGTTGCAAAATATATGTGTGATTTCAAAATAATGCTATCACAGAGTTCTTCAGATATTTACAAACCACTCTACTTTATTATGTCTCCAGCATTGTGAGACGTCATTATTTTCCCATGATATATATCTCAACTCAAATATCTAAATATAAATATATATGTTTGACTAAACTGTGCTGCTGTTTTTGATGGAAAATCAGCAGTAGATTTTATGTAACATTCTCAAACGTTACAATACATTTCCCCTCTCAAACCCTGAGAGAAGTCATTGTATGTCACGGAGCAATGCAGATGTGGAAACTGGAAGAAAATCTATTTATTTATTTATTTATTTATTTATTTAGCTTAGCTGCAAAACAAATATAAACAGTTTACTTTAGCTTGCTTAGCAGAGTTTTTTTTTTACTAGCTTTGATAGAATATTGCAATCAGTGCCTGGAGAGGTTCTTGCCGGTAGGAGCTCCAAACGTATGACCATTTCAGGCAGATGGCAATTCACCTTTGAGAGCGTCTAACGAGGCAGCTGTGTTTGAATTTATGAACACAGATTGTGGTCAGGATGCAATCAACTCATCACTCCCTCTGTATCAGCAACTACAAATAGACTGCTTTTTATAACTGTGAAACACTGTTTACTCTCTTACACTCTAGCTAAATACTTGTCTTAGCTTGTTAAGGTTTGAATCACTTGTATATGTTGTATCGGTACACAAAATAGGTGGCTGAACTGTATAAATGAACTGACCAGTGTAAACCTGTAATTGCTGTAGAACATCAGGGAAAGAGCTAAAGAAATACTTCAAGAATATACCCACTAGACTTGGGCATTCGTTTTAGGATGAACACGTTTTCATACGAATTTTGGTTATTTGTCCATTTGTCTGAAAGACAAATTACATCAAATGAAACGATGAACAAATTTCTTGTTGGACGAAATTTCATCCATGTAATTTGTTCTTTCGTTTGTTCATTTTATGTTACAAGGTAGGAGCTTCCGGCTTCCTATGGGGGTCAACATGTTAGTATAATGGAGGTTTAATACTTCTTTCTTCTCCTACTCACTGTGCTGCAAGTAGGGGCATGTCAACAAAACAGCAAGCAGCCAGTGGCTAGGCAACTTATGGTGGGGTACCTAATAAAATAATTAACTTCTGGGAAGTCCCCCCCCATGTCCCATGAGTGGGAACTATTAAACTAAATGGAAGTGGTTGATCTAATGTGGAATGTGGGCTATTAAAAATAAATGGGGGGAAATAGTGTTGCCATGGGCCCCACCTGATCCCCGCGAGTGCCGACTCTTAAACTTAACGCTGGGACATTTCTTTTGTTTCAATGTATTTACTTGTCCTCTATGAGAAGCCTGTAATTGGACCACGCACACCCGCAGTGATATCACGAGGGGGTGAAGATAAGCAACACTAGGAGCTTCTCCCGCACTTGATTTAAGGTAATTAAAACCTTTATTTTCAGGTTTTACAGCGCTTTGAGAGGATGCACCTACTCTACAATGCCCAATAGGGCATCTTACATCAGAAATGTAAAAGAGTTATAGTAACCCTTTAAGCACTGAGTGGATTTTTTACCTGGGGTCCAGTAGGGCTTAGCTCAGAAGAGCTAATGGAAGTTCTCATGGGTTTAGCTCAGATGAGCTAATTGAAGTTTGTAAGCTGGAACCTCCATCTCTCCTAAGACTGAGAGGAGGCAGATAGTGGTGCATGGTGTTGTATGGATTTTAATCAGTGATGTATTTACCGTGAGGTTTACAAAGTGGTTGGCACTTTCTAGGGGGTGGCAAAATACAGGTAGCCTTGCTAGCCTTGTGTCCTGGGGGCCCAAGAGGTGGGCAGCCAATTGTATTACAGGCGGGCAGTGAGGTGGCACTGATCTGTGAGCTCTTCCTGCTCTGCTCCCTCGCTCACCCTGCAATGATGCCAGGAGCCAGAATATGTAGTCACTCTGACTACCGACATCACTAATTGAGGGAGCTGAGCAGGAAGATCACAGCTCCCTTGCCACATACTTTGCATGCTCGCCCACCTGCCTGCCTGCACAGTGGCCCTAGCAGCCCCAGCAGCCCAGCCAACAGCCAGCCCAGCAGTCCCACTGGACCCCAGGTAAAAAATCCATTCCAGCTCTCCCAAAGGTAGGGAGGCTAGGTGGATTTAAATTAAAATTTTAAAAAATAATAATAATTTGTGAGTGTTGGAGGAAAATGTGGGGTATTAGTATGTGTGTCTGTCAGTGAGTGTGTGTATGTCAGTCAGTGAGTGTGTGTGTGTCTGTCAGAGTGTCAAAACAGTGAACGTGTGTTCATGTAAGTGTGCGTTTGTCAGTGACTGTCAGTGTGTGTCTGAGTGATTGTGTGTGTCTGTCAGTGTCAAATCAGTGAATGTGAATCACTGAAATGCTACTAGTTCAAATGGAGGGATCTTGAAAAAGCCCGCTGAGTACGGGCGGAACGCGTGGATGAGTTAGAAGCCTTTCATCTTATCTTTCCAGGCAGACACCTTTGGCAGTTAAGTGCTTTGTCGTCCCTCCATTTGAACTTGCAGCATTTCGGCTAGATCCTTGGACATTTTCTGGATTTCTACTGCACCAAGGGAGTGGTAATACTTTCAGCACACTGCTTATCTGCAAAAGGATAAATTGGTGGGTGGTGAAGGTGATGACAGGTTTTAAACTTAATGTAGGCAAGCCACTGTTCTGAGGTCACTCCAACCTCTATACAAAAATAAACACAAAGTCTAGTACAGACTACAGGGCGCCACAAGCATTAAGATGTGTGGTGATCTGATTCAAAATAATACTGAATAATTCAGAATAATGTCATAAAAATACCATATATGAAAATATAAAATCCAATTTATTAGGACAATATCTAAAAGTGCAACATGCACAAAATGATCAAGAACCCCTAGAGGTAGCAGCTATATTTATACAATGCTTGAATATAATAAAGTGCCAAATGCTAAAGTACAAAGCATACAAAATGCCAATGATATTTTCCTTTAAGCAAAAAATGCACAAATATTTAAAAAAATGAAATGCATGTAAGAACAGACTGCTATACCAAAAATGTAGGGTTCTTGTAGGTGCTCGGTGCTCAACGCGTTTCGTCGGTAACGACTTCCTCAGGAGCTTGCTGAATTTCTGCCGGTCTTCTCCCTCTTTTAAATCCGCCGGTCTGGCCGCCAATTAGTGGTTGCGCATGCGCAGTCCGTGCCGTGCGCGCCGTCATACGTAATGACGTGCGGTTGGTCGGAGTGCGCATGCGTCATCCACGCTGGAACGCAAATAAACTTTATGTGTAATATACACAGCCACAAAACGAGCAAAACTCCACTTGGAGCGCTCGAGAATAATGCGGTCTGAATTCACAGACCTGCCTACATCCAATCTCGGTATGATTACAATTCCAGCATCCTAAATAAAGATACAAATTGGGCTTTAAAGAAGTAGAGATGACCAATTTGATCAAAGAATTAGTTATGTTAATTTTACTTGCAGAAAATATAATATATAAAAAAATATATGGTATATAAAATGTGTAAAAAATCTACATGTATATATGTACATAAAAAGAAAAATAAAACATGATAGCCCATTTGCATCACTACATTTATGATATAAATTACATATATATATATATCTAAGGCTAACATAGAAAAACTATCTTCAAGAAGTCATAAAAAGTCATAAAAATGAACAATCAATCAGTGAATTTTAACGGAATGTATGGAGAATATCAAATAGTTAGATATCAAATCTATCAAAATGAATACAAAGTGTAGAGAATAAAGAGAGAATAAAAATCGACATAATTGGATAAGGAACAAGTATAAAATAAATGAATAAGATAAAGAAGCCATGGAAGGTTATAAAAAATTGCAACCTCTGTGTGGTGAGAATAATTTTGTGAAATTCAAAAAATTGAGGAGCTTTCTCTTGTTTTCATTTTCTTCATTGCACAAACAGGACCAAAGATAAATATAAAAATAAATATATATATATATATATATAGAGAAATAGGATATCTAGATAAAAAGGGGATATAAAAACAAGTTAATATATGCAGGTTAATATATGCAGGTTAATCTATAAAAAACAGTATGTCAAGATCCGTATTAAGACCCGAGGGAACCGATGATTTCATTCTATATATCCATTCGGTTTCCCTCATTGCCAACATTTTCTCAGTATTCCCCCCTCTCCAGTGTGGTTTAATTAAATCAATCCCAATGCAAATAAAATCTTTCCAGTTAAAAACATTGCAGGTGGTACAGTGTTTCGGAACACTGTGTTTCATGTTTTTATTATTAATCCCATTAAAATGTTCAAGCAGTCTAACATGAAGTTTTCTGATGGTGCGTCCTATATACTGGACGCCACATTTGCATTGTAATAAATATACAACATTTTTACTCTGGCAATTAATACAATGTTTTATTTTAAAAACCTCCTTTGTGACTGTGCTCCTGAATTCCGTAGTTTTGTTTACTTGAAATTTACAAGTACTACATCTGCCACATTTAAAAAAAACATTCGGTTTCCTGGATAAAAAATGCTCCTTTTCCTTGCCTTCCTTAGGTAGTATGCTAGGTGCTAAAATGTTCTTCAAATTATTAGTTTTTTTGTATAGCACTTTCGGTCTTGATGGTAAGACCCTTTTTAGATACTGATCCTGTAGTAAAATGGGCCAATTTTTCCGTATAGATCTTTCAATCAGATTCGCCCTACCATTATACTTAGTGAGGAAGGCAAAATCAAAGTCATTTCTATGGCTTTTATTATTCGTAATCTTATGTTTATCTTTATCCACTAGGAGATCCTTCCTCTGGAAACCTTCTATCTTTTGTTGAGTTTTAAATAAAAGATCATTGGGATAATTCCTATCTTGAAATTTCTTGTTTAAAATTTGTGCTTGTTGTTTAAAATCGTCCCTGTCTGTGCAATTTCTAAAGATTCTCATGTGTTGCCCCCTTGGAATATTTGTCAACCAATTGCGATTATGGCAGCTAGAAAATTCGATGAATCCATTCCCATCTGTGGGTTTAAAATAGGTCTTACTTCTGACTCTTCCTTCTTTTATAAATAGAGTCAGATCTTAGAAATTTATGTGTGTGTCGTGAATTTCTTCAGTAAATTTAAGACCATAGGTGTTAAAATTAATAAAAGACAAAAACTCATTTAAGACCTTCCTTCCCCCCTTCCAAATTATTAAAACATCGTCAATATATATTCTCCAATGTACCAGGTTCGCACCGAATGGGTTATTCTGAAAAATGTTCTGAAGTTCCCAGTCTGCCACAAAAATATTAGCGTAACTCGGTGCGAACCTGGTACCCATTGCGGTTCCACAAGTTTGAAGGTAAAAAATCCCCTCAAACCAGAAAAAGTTGTGGAACAGAATGAACCTTATGAGGGCTAAGATAAAAGAAATCTGCTCTGTATTCATTTCTGGGTCTTTCATTAAAATCCTATGGACGGCATCTATACCTTTCTCATGATCTATAACTGTATATAAGCACTGCTTATCTGCTACATATTCTGGACTCTGTTTGGATCCTTAGATGGAAAGTAGGATTTAAACACCATCTTTTTTACTGTGTATGAGTTTTTTTAACCCCTTAACCCCTTAAGGACCAAACTTCTGGAATAAAAGGGAATCATGACATGTCACACATGTCATGTGTCCTTAAGGGGTTAAGGACCAGACTTCTGGAATAAAAGGGAATCATGACGTGTCACACATGTCATTGGTCCTTAAGGGGTTAAAGGATTTGGAGTTTTGTTATCTGGTGTCACAATAGCGTGCATTTAAAAACAAAAAAAACTTTTTTCACTGTAATAGATTGAATAGCAGTTAGTTGTCTGCAAGCGTCGGTGTGTCAGGCCAACAGCGTGTACTCTGCCAACCTCTGCCATGCACATTGCCACTCATATCTGGTGTCACAATAGCGTGCATTTAAAAACAAAAAACGTTTTTCACTGTTATAGATTGAATAGCAGTTAGTTGTCTTCAAGCGGGTGTGTCAGGCCTACAGCGTGTACTCTGCCAACCTCTGCAAGTGCACATTGCCAGTCATATCTGGTGTCACAATAGCGTGCATTTAAAAACAAAAAAAACTTTTTTCACTGTAATAGATTGAATAGCAGTTAGTTGTCTGCAAGCGTCGGTGTGTCAGGCCAACAGTGTGTACTCTGCCAACCTCTGCCAGTGCACATTGCCACTCATATCTGGTGTCACAATAGCGTGCATTTAAAAACAAAAAACGTTTTTCACTGTTATAGATTGAATAGCAGTTAGTTGTCTTCAAGCGGGTGTGTCAGGCCTACAGCGTGTACTCTGCCAACCTCTGCAAGTGCACATTGCCAGTCATATCTGGTGTCACAATAGCGTGCATTTAAAAACAAAAAACACTTTTTTCACTGTTATAGATTGAATAGCAGTTACTTGTCTTCAAGCGGGTGTGTCAGGCCTACAGCGTGTACTCTGCAAACCTCTGCCAGTGCACATTGCCACTCATACCTGGTCTCACAGAAGCTTGCATGCATAGTACCACTAATCCCCCCAAAAATGACAGGCAGATTCAGGCCACCCCGCAGGGGCCGTCGTGGTCGTGGTGCTGTGATTCCCTTTTGCCCTAGAATAATGCCCAATTTTCAGAGGCCACGTATCCTGAACTTGAAAAGTTCTGAGGACATAGTTGACTGGCTAACAGAGGACACCCAATCTTCAACAGCTTCCGCTCGGAACCTGCCGGCCACCACCAACACTAGCACCACAGCCGCTTCACTTTATCTGTCAGAGGAGTTATTTACACATCCGTTTGAAGAAATGAGTGATGCGCAACCATTATTGCCAGAGGATGTAGATAACAGGGATATGTCTCAGTTAGGCAGCATTACATACATGGACGTACGGTGTGATTATGATGATGTTGTACCCGCTGCTGCTTCCTTTGCTGAGTTGTCAGATACAAGTGAAGCGGTTGATGATGACGATGCGTCCATGGATGTCACGTGGGTGCCCGCTCGGCAAGAAGAAGAACAGGGCGAAAGTTCAGATGGGGAGACAGAGAGGAGGAGGAGACGAGTTGGAAGCAGGGGGAGGTCGTCGCAAGGAGCTAGTGGCACAGTCAGACAGCATGCATCGGCACCCGGGGTCAGCCCGACAGCACACCAATCAACGCATGATGTGTCAACCACCAGAATGCCGTCATTGCAGAGCTCAGCAGTGTGGCATTTTTTTTGTGTGTCTGCCTCTGACAACAGCGATGCCATTTGCAACCTGTGCCAAAAGAAACTGAGTCGTGGGAAGTCCAACACCCACCTAGGTACAACTGCTTTGCGTAGGCACATGATCGCACATCACAAACGCCTATGGGATCAACACATGAGTACAAGCAGCACAAAAACTCAAAGCCGCCATCCTCCTCCTGGTCCAGCATCTTCAGCCACGTCAACCACTGCTGTCCTCCTTGCCCCCTCTCAACCATCCGCCACTCCATCTCTCGCCTTGAGCAGTTTCCGCTCATCTGCCCACAGTCAGGTCATGTCAAGGACATGTTTAAGCGTAAGAAGCCAATGTCAGAAAGTAACCCCCTTGCCCAGTGTCTGACAGCTGGCTTGTCTGAACTATTAGCCCGCCAGCTTTTACCATACAAGCTGGTGGAGTCTGAGGCGTTCAAAAAATTTGTGGCTATTGGGATACCGCAGTGGAAGGTACCCGGACGAAATTTCTTTGCACAAAAGGTAATCCCCAACCTGTACTCGATTGTGCAAAAGGAAGTAATGGCATGTCTGGCACACAGTGTTGGGGCAAGGGTCCATCTGACCACTGATACCTGGTGTGCAAAGCATGGTCAGGGCAGGTATATTACCTACACTGCGCATTGGGTAAACCTGCTGACGGCTGCCAAGCATGGAATGCGTGGCTCTGCAGAGGAGTTGGTGACACGGCCACGACTTGCAGGCAGGCCTGCTGCCACCTCCTCTACTCCTCCTACTCCATCCTCTTCCATAACCTCCTCGGCTGAGTCCTCTTCTGCTGCTGCGTCTTGCTCCACATCAACGGCACCCCCCCAGCTCCCCAGGTACTATTCCACATCCCAGATACGGCAGTGTCACGCCGTCTTGGGTTTGACTTGCTTGAAAGCAGAGAATCACACCGGACAAGCACTCCTGTCCGCCCTGAACGCACAGGTGGAAAAGTGGCTGACTCCGCAGCAACTCGATATCGGCAAAGTGGTTTGTGACAATGGAACAAATTTGTTGGCGGCATTGAAGTTGGGCAAGTTGACACATGTGCCATGCATGGCAAATGTGTGTAATCTGATCGTACAATGCTTTGTGCATAAGTACACAGTCTTACAGGACGTCCTGAAGCAGGCCAGGAAGGTGTGTGGCCATTTAGGGCGTTCCTACAAGGCCATGGCGCACTTTGCAGATATCCAGCGGCGAAACAACATGCCAGTGAGGCGCTTGATTTGCGACAGCCCGACACGTTGGAATTCAACACTCCTAATGTTCGACCGCCTGCTCCAACAAGAAAAAGCCGTTAATGAATATTTGTATGACCGGGGTGCTAGGACAGCCTCTGCGGAGCTGGGAATTTTTTTGCCACATTACTGGACGCTCATGCGCAATGCCTGTAGGCTCATGCATCCTTTTGAGGAGGTGGCAAACCTAGTCGCACCGAAGGCACCATCAGCGACATCATACCATTTGTTTTCTTCCTGGAGCATGCCCTGTGCTGGATCAGGTCGTAGATGAGTGTGAAGAGGAAGAGTTGTGGTCACCATCACCATCAGAAACAGCCTTATCAGCATTGCTTGCTGGACCTGCGGCAACGCTGGAAGAGGATTGTGAGGAAGAGGAGTCAGAGGAGGAGTGTGGCTTTGAGGAGGAGGAGGAAGACCAACCACAACAGGCATCCCAGGGTGCTCGTTGTCACCTATCTGGTACCCGTGGTGTTGTACGTGGCTGGGGGGAAGAACATACCTTCATTGACATCACTGAGGAGGAGGAACGGGAAATGAGTAGCTCAGCATCCAACCTTGTGCAAATGGGGTATTTCATGCTGTCGTGCCTGTTGAGGGACCCTCGTATAAAAAGGCTGAAGGAGAACGACCAGTACTGGGTGTCCACGCTACTAGACCCCCGGTATAAGCAGAAAGTGCCTGAAATGTTACTAAATTACAACAAGTCGGAAAGGATGCAGCATTTGCAAAATAAATTAAAAAGTATGCTTTACACAGCGTACAAGGGTGATGTCACAGCACAACGGGAATCTAACAGGGGAAGAGGTGAAAGTAATCCTCCTCCTCCCACGAGCACGCCGGCAAGGACAGGATGCTTTAAAGACGTGTTGTTGATGGAGGACATGCGGAGCTTTTTAAGTCCTACGCATCGCCACAGTCCTTCGGGATCCACCCTCTGAGAAGGACTCAACCGACAGGTAGCAGACTACCTCGCCTTAACTGCAGACATTGACACTCTGAGTAGCGATGAACCCCTTGACTACTGGGTGTGCAGGCTTGATCTGTGGCCTGAGTTTTCCCAATTTGCGATAGAACTTCTGGCCTGCCCCGCTTCAAGTGTCCTGTCAGAAAGAACCTTCAGTGCAGCAGGAGGTATTGTCAATGAGAAGAGAAGTCGCCTAGGTCAAAAAAGTCTAGATTACCTCACCTTTATTAAGATGAATGAGGGATGGATCCCGAAGGGACTGACAGTGGGCGATAAATTCGACTAAAAAAGGCCTGATGAGATGAGCTGCCTTGGGCTAAAAATGGTGACCCTATGTAGGAGGAACAGTCCCTATTCTGCTCCGTGTCAGTGTGTATCAGGGTCCCTGAGGACAGGTGTCAATCCATTTCTGCCAAGTGACCCTATGTAGGGGGAACAGTCCCTATTGTGCTCTGTGTCAGTGTGTATCAGGGTCTGTGAGGACAGGTGTCAATCCATATCTGCCAAGTGACCCTATGTAGGGGTAACAGTCCCTATTCTGCTCTGTGTCAGTGTGTATCAGGGATCATTAGGATAGGTGTCAATCCATATCTGCCAAGTGACCCTATGTTGGGGGAACAGTCCCTATTCTGCTCTGTGTCAGTGTGTATCATGGATCATTAGGATAGGTGTCAATCCATATCTGCCAAGTGACCCTATGTAGGGGGAACAGTCCCTATTCTGCTCTGTGTCAGTGTGCATCAGGTTCTGTGAGGACAGGTGTCAATCCATATCTGCCAAGTAACCCTATGTAGGGGGAACAGTCCCTATTCTGCTCTGTGTCAGTGTGTATCAGGGTCCCTGAGGACAGGTGTCAATCCATATCTGCCAAGTGACCCTATGTAGGGGTAACAGTCCCTATTCTGCTCTATGTCAGTGTGTATCAGGGATCATTAGGATAGGTGTCAATCCATATCTGCCAAGTGACCCTATGTTGGGGGAACAGTCCATATTCTGCTCTGTGTCAGTGTGTATCATGGTCTCTGAGGACAGGTGTCAATCCATATCTGCCAAGTGATCCTATGTAGGGGGAACAGTCCATATTCTGCTCTGTGTCAGTGTGTATCAGGGTCTCTGAGGACAGGTGTCAATCCATATCTGCCAAGTGACCCTATGTAGGGGGAACAGTCCCTATTCTGCTCTGTGTCAGTGTGTATCATAGTCCCTGAGGACAGGTGTCAATCCATATCTGCCAAGTGACCCTATGTAGGAGGAACAGTCCCTATTCTGCTCTGTGTCAGTGTGTATCAGGGTCCCTGAGGACAGGTGTCAATCCATATCTGCCAAGTAACCCTATGTAGGGGGGGCAGTCCCTATTCTGCTCTGTGTCAGTGTGTATCAGGGATCATTAGGATAGGTGTCAATCCATATCTGCCAAGTGACCCTATTTAGGGGGAACAGTCCCTATTCTGCTCTGTGTCAGTGTGTATCAGGGTCTCTGAGGACAGGTGTCAATCCATATCTGCCAAGTGACCCTATGTAGGGGGAACAGTCCCTATTCTGCTCTGTGTCAGTGTGTATCAGGGATCATTAGGATAGGTGTCAATCCATATCTGCCAAGTGACCCTATGTAGAGGTAACAGTCCCTATTCTGCTCTGTGTCAGTGTGTATCAGGGATCATTAGGATAGGTGTCAATCCATATCTGCCAAGTGACCCTTTGTAGGGGGAACAGTCCCTATTCTGCTCTGTGTCAGTGTGTATCAGGGTCTCTGAGGACAGGTGTCAATCCATATCTGCCAAGTGACCCTATGTAGGGGGAACAGTCCCTATTCTGCTCTGTGTCAGTGTGTATCAGGGTCTCTGAGGACAGGTGTCAATCCATATCTGCCAAGTGACCCTACGTAGGGGAAACAGTCCCTATTCTGCTCTGTGTCAGTGTGTATCAGGGTCCCTGAGGACAGGTGTCAATCCATATCTGCCAAGTGACCCTATGTAGGGGTAACAGTCCCTATTCTGCTCTGTGTCAGTGTGTATCAGGGTCTCTGAGGGCAGGTGTCAATCCATATCTGCCAAGTGACCCTACGTAGGGGGAACAGTCCCTATTCTGCTCTGTGTCAGTGTGTATCAGGGTCCCTGAGGACAGGTGTCAATCCATATCTGCCAAGTGACCCTATGTAGGGGGAACAGTCCCTATTCTGCTCTGTGTCAGTGTGTATCAGGGATCATTAGGATAGGTGTCAATCCATATCTGCCAAGTGACCCTATGTAGGGGTAACAGTCCCTATTCTGCTCTGTGTCAGTGTGTATCAGGGTCTCTGAGGGCAGGTGTCAATCCATATCTGCCAAGTGACCCTACGTAAGGGGAACAGTCCCTATTATGCTCTGTGTCATGTGTATCAGGGTCCCTGAGGACAGGTGTCAATCCATATCTGCAAAGCTATCCTATGTAGGGGGAACAGTCCCTATTCTGCTCTGTGTCAGTGTGTATCAGGGATCATTAGGATAGGTGTCAATCCATATCTGCCAAGTGACCCTATGTAGGGGGAACAGTCCCTATTCTGCTCTGTGTCAGTGTGTATCAGGGATCATTAGGATAGGTGTCAATCCATATCTGCCAAGTGACCCTTTGTAGGGGGAACAGTCCCTATTCTGCTCTGTGTCAGTGTGTATCAGGGTCTCTGAGGACAGGTGTCAATCCATATCTGCCAAGTGACCCTATGTAGGGGGAACAGTCCCTATTCTGCTCTGTGTCAGTGTGTATCAGGGTCTCTGAGGACAGGTGTCAATCCATATCTGCCAAGTGACCCTACGTAGGGGAAACAGTCCCTATTCTGCTCTGTGTCAGTGTGTATCAGGGTCCCTGAGGACAGGTGTCAATCCATATCTGCCAAGTGACCCTATGTAGGGGTAACAGTCCCTATTCTGCTCTGTGTCAGTGTGTATCAGGGTATCTGAGGGCAGGTGTCAATCCATATCTGCCAAGTGACCCTACGTAGGGGGAACAGTCCCTATTCTGCTCTGTGTCAGTGTGTATCAGGGTCCCTGAGGACAGGTGTCAATCCATATCTGCCAAGTGACCCTATGTAGGGGGAACAGTCCCTATTCTGCTCTGTGTCAGTGTGTATCAGGGATCATTAGGATAGGTGTCAATCCATATCTGCCAAGTGACCCTATGTAGGGGTAACAGTCCCTATTCTGCTCTGTGTCAGTGTGTATCAGGGTCTCTGAGGGCAGGTGTCAATCCATATCTGCCAAGTGACCCTACGTAAGGGGAACAGTCCCTATTCTGCTCTGTGTCATGTGTATCAGGGTCCCTGAGGACAGGTGTCAATCCATATCTGCAAAGCTATCCTATGTAGGGGGAACAGTCCCTATTCTGCTCTGTGTCAGTGTGTATCAGGGATCATTAGGATAGGTGTCAATCCATATCTGCCAAGTGACCCTATGTAGGGGGAACAGTCCCTATTCTGCTCTGTGTCAGTGTGTATCAGGGTCTCTGAGGACAGGTGTCAATCCATATCTGCCAAGTGACCCTATGTAAGGGGAATAGTCCCTATTCTGCTCTGTGTCAGTGTTTATCAGGGTCTCTGAGGACAGGTGTCAATTCATATCTGCCAAGTGACCCTATGTAGGGGGAACAGTCCCTATTCTGCTCTGTGTCAGTGTGTATCAGGGTCAGTGAGGACAGGTGTCAATCCATATCTGCCAAGTGACCCTATGTAGGGGTAACAGTCCCTATTCTGCTCTGTGTCAGTGTGTATCAGGGTCTCTGAGGACAGGTGTCAATCCATATCTGCCAAGTGACCCTACGTAGGGGGAACAGTCCCTATTCTGCTCTGTGTCAGTGTGTATCAGGGTCTCTGAGGACAGGTGTCAATCCATATCTGCCAAGTGACCCTATGTAGGAGGAACAGTCCCTATTCTGCTCTGTGTCATGTGTATCAGGGTCCCTGAGGACAGGTGTCAATCCATATCTGCAAAGCTATCCTATGTATTGGGAACAGTCCCTATTCTGCTCTGTGTCAGTGTGTATCAGGGATCATTAGGATAGGTGTCAATCCATATCTGCCAATTGACCCTATGTAGGGGGAACATTCCCTATTCTGCTCTGTGTCAGTGTGTATCAGGGTCCCTGAGGACAGGTGTCAATCCATATCTTCCAAGTGACCCTATGTAGGGGGAACAGTGCCGATTCTGCTCTGTGTCAGTGTGTATCAGGGTCTCTGAGGACAGGTGTCAATCCATATGTCAAGGTGTCAATATGTCATATGTCAGGTGTCAATCCATATCCATTGTGATTGAGGAATGGTGATTTATGCCCTTTATGGATTAAAACCAGACTCTGCATCAACTGTGTAATTTTCCATGGGAGTTTTGCCATGGATCCCCCTCCGGCATGCCACAGTCCAGGTGTTAGTCCCCTTGAAACAACTTTTCCATCACTATTGTGGTCAGAAAGAGTCCCTGTGGGTTTTAAAATTCGCCTGCCCATTGAAGCCTATGGCGGTTCGCCCGGTTCGCGAACGTTTGCGGAAGTTTGCGTTCGCCGTTCGCGAACCGAAAATTTTATGTTTGCGACATCACTACTCCTGCAGCTAAAATATAATCATGCTGACTGATTTACAGAAGCCATGGGAGGGTGAGTATTTTGCAAATAACCCTTTAAACTCCAGCACTCAAACCCTAAACCTGAAAATAAACCCTTTACTTTAATCCTATACTTCACTTGAAAACGTAACACTTCATATGCCCCAATGTTAAATGTAATCCAACTTTAACACTAAACTCAATAATCTTAAAACAGCCTCTGTATCCAAATGCTAAATTAAACTCCACTTTAATCCAAAACAGCCTATATACTACAACTTTAACACTGTTCAGCTGTTAGTTTTCTATGCAAGCTAACTGTTCATGTTAACCCTCTGTGACAGTAACCCACTCCTTTACCCTAACCATGTCTAACATTATCTTTAACTCTGCAAACATTTACACTACTCCATGCACTCAGTATACTCACAGATGCAAACACAATACGTTACAAATAGGAATATACATTTACAACATATATACATATGAAGTTACCTAATTTGAATATGTTTATTAGATGGTTTTAGGCCTGCAATGTCCAGTAAATAATGTAATTGTAATTTTTTATATTGCAACAAAAACAGAGAATATGACAACTCTGAGTAATGGGCCAAAGCTTAGAGAACCTTAGCAGCTTGCCTATTGTTTAGTCCCTAACCAGATCTCAAAAAATGTTTTTTCTTATTTGTGCCATTACAAAGAGAACCTATACCATTTGCATATCATACTGATGGCACCCATAGGAGCAGTCCAGGCCCACACCACCAAAATTTTGCACGTGAGATACAGCTACCCCGACGATTGTATTGGCCTTCTTTTATGTGTTATTTTTTGGGTTGAGGAGTAGGGATCGCCTTAAAATGTTGTGCATACAGGCGCCTAACTTGTAAATGCAGCCCTCATAACAAACAGATATGGATCGCAAAGTATAATAGAACAATAATATGATGGCTATCTACCTTTTAAAACTACTATAGAAAGAATATATGAAGAAGTAATCTTTCATTTAATTGCTTGGCCCAAAAGTATACACATCATAAGCATGACAGATGTATTTAACTATATCCCTGCCAGAATTAGAAAATGGCAAGGCTTCAATGGCAAACGCAGGACAAAATATGTCTTTTGAAACTTAATTGATGCTAGAATCTTTGGATATTTTTTCAGTTGTAATAGAATAAGGCAGTGGGTTGAAATAATTCAGAGTATAGATTGGATAGACAATACGATTAGTGTACCACCTGCAGTTTAAGATTTTTCTTTACAATATAGTGACAAATCAAACAATCAATGCTGAATTTAAGTAATTCTGTCTTCACATCACATACAGCAGGCAATCCATATGCATTGTCTGCTTGCATAGTACAATGAGATCGAAACAACATATCTTGTGCATTAAACACAATGTGAACTGTGTTAATCAATATTTGTTAGATATATTTTCCCAAAACTTCACTTATCACAGATTCTTAATTCATGATAAACTTTTGGGATAATTATCTGAACGATCAACATATTTGCAATGTATATGGATTCTCCAGTCTAAACGAAGCAAAAAACTAAACACTAACGTCTTGAACCGGATTAACTCCATGCATTCGCTTTTAAGGAGCTTGTCCACATGTTAACTATGGTAGCTGTGTTCTTCTTACAAGAAGAACTGATGGTGGGTAGGTTAGGCTTATATGAATTATGCAATTTTTCTTCTTTAATGGCACAAACTGGGCATTAAAAGGTCCAGATAAATTAGTAAAATCAATAACATAGACTCTTACATTAACTTTAAAGAGCAGAAGGTTATCAGATTATTGAGTTTCTCAATGGAGATAGGTATTTTTATGCTGATATATTTTAAGAGGCAACAATAAAAGACTAACAGACTTGACACAGGTAAATGAAACTATATGTCTTTGCATAATGATGAAGTTGGCTACTGAGATACATCAAAGATGACTTAAAAAACCCTTGAAATTATAAACTCATTACTCTTGCATGTAAGAACCAATACCGCAATGAAATTACATCACCAACTAGAAACATTGAAATATAGAATGTGAAGGCAGATAAGAACCATTCGGCCCATTCAGTCTGCCCAACTAGTAAATCCCCTACATTTTTTTTATTTATTTTTTTATTTTTATTAAAATGACCAAGACGGTTTTAATAATTAAAAAATAATGACTTTCAACTGTCTTTCTTTAAATAAAAAAAGATTCTCCTCCAAAGTTGTCACCTGTCCATATGAAATGTGTCTGCAACATTTGTAAACAAGCATTAAATATGTTATGGCTCCTAATTCCATATCCTTCGGAAGAGGTGGTGCACAAATATGAAAAAGAAGCAAGTATTGCTAATGCCTTTTGTTGTAACGGTTTAAGACTCTCTAATGGATGGACTTGTCACAAAGCTTTAGCCTATTTGTCAAGTGAACTATGACAACACTTTAGATTTTTCTGTAGATTGTTATCAAATAATTACAGAAAATGACTTTGGCAAAATTTTAAAAGATCTTTGTTCATTTATCTGTATTAATGTGTCAATTTTAAATGGCTTCATTGTATATGATCTATGTGTTTTACAAACATCTGACATTGTGGCATATTATTAAATGTCATGTTTAACCACAATTTATTAGACAGATTCACAAACTGGAGGTTCTTATTTTCTTTCTTTAGTCACAGTTTGCATATATTATTTGTCAAAGCCCTTTATTGTGTCTTAAGATATTTCTAATTCATGTTAGGAAGGAACATTCCACAATCAAGCTATTATTGTCCCTATATAATCCATCAGCAGTAAAACCAAACATGAGAACATTGTATGCATGACTTTATTCATAGGTACAGCCTCTCATTGTATATAATGACGTGCATATCTCTTTATTTCTCATGAAATTCTAATTTAGGTTTGACTCAGGGTGCTTTGATGTAAAAAATAATAATGTATTTATTTTATTCATTGGCACATTACTTTTCTTTTAGTTTTTTTGTAATCAGTTTGACAAATCACACTTTAAAGGAACATTTCAAACCCCGTAACCATGGTGTGTTGTAGTGGGTATAGTGCCAGGAGTGCCTCGGTGCTTCCCAATGTAAGGAGTCACAGCATTTTTAGAAAGGTATGACTTCTTACCAGGGTCCACCAGGCTCCAGTCCCTCTCTCCTCATATCAGATTCAGTGACAGTGATCAACTGATGCTCGTAGCCAAGGAAGTGGTCCTGCATAGAAGCCTAAGTTCAGGAGAGCTAACAGAAGCTCATAGCAGCAGCTTCTGGCTCTCACATCTGAATGTACAGAGGCAGAAAGTGGTGGCAGGAGGACCCTACTTGAGAAGTCAATTGGTTCTAAAATGGTTTGCACATTAACCATAATTCTACATTTGTTGAAGAATTTTAGCATTCCCCTTCAGTATTCCTCATTTCAGGATTACCTTGTGTGTTCTGAGAAATTGGCGAACAAATCTGCTTGCTAAATGAAAAATATTAAGATCTACACCAAAAACTTTTAAAGATTTATTAAAAATAACCTGTAAACTTCCTATTGTAGATTGTCATATACTAGTTTCAAGTACTGCTGTTCACTACTCCACTACCACACACATCACAGAGATCACAGAGATTGCTGAGGTGTCAAACCTTATTTATCTTATTTATACTGCTACAGTCTTACACTACTGCATTCGCCATCATAATGCAATAGGCCTATTTGCATGTTCAAAAAATAAATAAACCTTTGTTTATATATATATATATATGTGAAAACCTCCATACAGTCCTAGGTTTGTTGTTCAGGCCCAAATTTTGGACCCTATCCCACAGCCTTGGATGTGCCTTCTGGTGTCCCATATGTAGGGATACCAAAGACCAAATCTCAATAAAGAAAAACATTATTAGACAAACTGCACTGAGGGCATTCAACATCTGGGCAAATCACTTTAAGAGGCTCTGGGCATGTGCAGCTCTGAGTGGGGATGGCCAGCAAGATGGCCAGTCAGCTTGTGCACATTTCTTTGATAGCTCAACCCCCTTTTTAGGTGAGCCTACTCTCTTAGGGCATTATCAGTGATTCTAGGCACATCACAGGCATGTCCATAGAGATTCGGTCTACCATCACTGTTCCAGTTCCATAGTTCCCAAAATATCTGCAGTTTATAGATTCCTAATGTAACTTTTAGGGAAGGCTCCCTTTATATGTCTTTTAAAGGGAGACTATGGACACCATGACCATTTAAGCTCACATTGAAGTTCCTGTCTCCCTTAGTCCTGCAATGTAAATCATTGCAGTTTTAGAGAAACTGCAATTATTACATTGCAGGACTAGGAATCCATCAGAGAGCCATTAGACAGCCATTAGTGACACTTCCTGATGACTAAACAACTTTTGGTCGCCTAACTGATGCTGGACATCCTCATGCTCTGCATGAGGACATCCCGCATAAGTAAAATTCATCAATGCTTTCTTATGGGGAAGGTCTAACGAGCTTGCTGCACTCACCATGCATGTCCATTAGTCCCCTATCTGGGGAATCGGGTGAGTAAACAAAGTGTTTTCAAACCCTTTCCATGCCGGGGAGGAGGGATGCACGAGGGAGGAGGTAACCAGAGGAAACTATGGTGTTAACACTTACATATACATGCAACTTTGTATTCCTTAAACTATAGAATTCCTTTAAGCAAGGTCATTTGTCTTAAATTAACTAAACTGTTAATGTTTGCAAAGAGGCTTGCTCATGCGTAAATATATTTTCCATGCCATCTGTAGCATATAACTTTACTTTTTTTTTTTTTATTTTTTTTTTTTTTTTTTTTTTTTTTTTTTAAATTCTTTATTTTGGTTGTGCGTGGTATAACAAAAAGCTTGTTCAGCCACAACAGCGGTCACAAGCAGTAATACATCAAACAGAGGAAACATAACGTGGCATGTAATTATACCGCACATTTTAGTTTTATGAGAGAGTCTAATAGGGTCCGCCGTTTCAACAGTGTGCTAAAGATTTATAAAACATTCGACAGTGTCACGTCGCCATATAAAAACTCAGGTACATCACATTTTGACACAAATATGGCATGAAGTTAACAGCACGTTATTAAATGCGTGATGATCAGGCTAGGCAGACGTGTCTAGGCATTGTTCTCAGCAGTTTAAATTGTTAACGAATCAATGCAAAACATAACGACAGGTAAGAGTTAAACATTTTCACCACCCTACATAACACCGCTTTGCTATCTATACATAAAAGTCTAATGCTGCGTCAAGGGTTAGTGTGTGAATACAGGTTACATTTAAGTGTAAGGAGGAGTTTACAACGTTTATGGGTACACATATGAGTTGTGTTGAACAATTGCGTAAAAGAATTTGTATAGTCAGTTGCATAGTGCTGTTGCTCAATTAAGTTGCAGAAAATGAAGATAATAAAAATACAATCAAAAGAAAAATTGCATTGGCTCCGTTTACATTTCTGTGATATAGAGCGAGTAGGTGGAAAGCTTGCATGAGCCAGTGATCTAAAGCAGTTGCCTAGTGTGTCGCATAGAGCGGTAACATTGGCCCACAACTGAGTACTATGGTTTAGGACCAGTCAAGTAGACTTAGGGCAATTAAATACTAGCATTTGTTTTTGTTTTTGTTTTTTGTAAATTGAGAGGTAAACAGTCAATACATAAACGTTGAATGGTTATAAACTGAAGTTAAAGAAAAGCATATATACAACTCGTAATGGGTGAGAAAATTAGTAAAATAATAGTAGAATAATAGTAGTAAGGGCAGCTATCACAATGCTCAAATACAGTGTGGGTGGATGGGAACGTCTGAACCCGGGTAGTGAGTTGAGCTGTTAACGCTAGTGTTGCTGTGCCCTGTCTGGGAGAGTGAGGAAGAGGGTAGATGGCATGTCCAGCACGTTAGTAAGGCAGGTGTGAGTGTTGCCGGATGGTCTTTGGCAGTGGAGCAACTGCATGAGAAGCTTTGTGTGTTTATATGACATAAGCAAGCTGACGTTAACTAGGCTGTGACGTCCGGGGATCGGTCAGCTACGCTAGTAATGCAGTGAGAGATATTTACAGTAAGCCCGTGAGAGGCGTTAGCATAGGGCGGGCTAAGCAATAGCCAGGTTGTGGCGTGTAAGGATTGGGCCTGCAGTGCTAAGTGCATGCGGTACCTCTGGCTTTCCAAGCAAGGGGGTAGTGTGAGAAGGGAGCATATCCATCGCAAGTTATATAGCGTATAAAAAAAAAAAAAAAACAACAACATATGCACTTAATAAGTCCCGCTCTCTCACCCGGACGGGCGCTGGTATAATAATAAAAATAAGAGTAAAAATAAATAAATATAAAAATAAAAGGAGTTGCAAGCCGATTCCTGATGTCATCCGCTCGCTTAGTTAGATATGTCCATCCGTGGCTCAGCGTGATGGGTGTCGTGTTTGGGAGCACCGGGTGCCAATAGCCGACTGTCCTGAGGAGCTAAGTATATGATAGGGCGGTAATTGCCCTGGTTGTGGTCGTCCATAGGCAGTCACTTGAACCTTCGGGACCGGGAACATAAGAGTCTCGGAAATGCAGGTAGTTGTTCGGGTTAGAGTTCCCGTGTGTACGGGCCAGAGCCCTGGGTTATGGCACCTTCAGGCTTCTTTGAAGTGCAGGTTGTGGCCGCGTCTGCCGGTAAGTCCGATGGCCGCCTGGGGACAAATTCCGGAGCGGTAGCAGTTGCCCAGCGTGAAGGGTGTTGGAGACTCGTCGGAGGCTTAGACAAGTTAGGTATGTCCAGGGGTAAGCCTAGATGCCTCAGGGCCGACTTTGCTTCCTGCAGGGACCTAATGGTGTGCGTGGATTCGCCTTTGTTAACCTGCAGGGTGTGCGCAGGGCCCCAGCGGTACTTCACATGGTGTGTGCGCAAGTGAGCAGTAAATGGCCGTAGGGCTCTCCTCCAAGCCAGGGTGGCCCCAGAGAGATCCGCATAGAACTCAAGGTTCATGTCCTCAAAAAGGTAAGTTGGGTGTTCTCTGGCAGCTGTCTGGACTGCGGTCCTGTCCCTCTGGGTTTGGAATTGAAGGATCACATCTTTAGTAGCTGTGGCCGGGGCTGTTGCAGGCTTTGGGATGCGGAATAGGCCTTCCAGCGTCACTGCCTTAGCAGACTTCGGGGTCAGCAGTGCTGAGAGGAGCCTGCGTGCGAAGTGGGGCAGTTCAGCATCAGGTATATCATCTTTGACGCCTCTGATCTTCAAATGTTTCAGGCGGCGGTTATTTTCCATCGTGGCGAGTTTCAACTCAGTTTTTTCGTTTTGCTGTTTAAGTTCTGCAACAGCCTGCTGCAGATCCTTGATTAGGCCTCCGTGAGATTCTAAGGTTGTGTCCACCACCCTTAGCCTGCCGTCTAGGCCCTGCAAGGCCTCCTTGAGCGATGCCACATCGGCCGAGATTTTTTGATGGTGTTCCGCCATCAGGTCTCTGATTGCCTCCATGCTTACCGGTGTAGGTTTTACCGCGGTTGGCTGGGGCTGTCTCCGATCCGGTGTCTGATGTGGCCGGGCCGGAGGGGTCATCTCCTCCGCTTCATCGGAAGTTTCCTCGTAGAAATCCGAGCATCCTCCATGCATGGACGCCATTCTGGAGCTAGTTGCGCCCTGGGCCTTCCGCCAGATTTCGTCGATCTGTAAGTCCAGTCTGGGTTTGTCCGGTTTAAGTTTTTTTGTTTTTCGCCCCATTTAGGTGCCGGTATGCTATGGGGTCCCCACGGGGGTAGGTTAACCCGATAATAAGGGTTAAAAACGCCGTTTTTAGTTGTAGTGGCCTGGAGCTCTTCAGCCATGCGACCATTCGCTTCAGTAGTCAAGCGCCGCCCCCATATAACTTTACTTTTAAGGGAGAATATCCCTTTAAAAAATGATATCTACTTGATTCTGCTGTTGCCCAAAACTGCTAGTATAAGCATGAGCTTCTCTGTGTAATAAATATTCATTCATTTATATAATTTTTAGGTTAACCTTGAATTATCAATAAACTTGCAGGCTTCATTATATTTTACCACTGTGAGTTTTCAGAATTCTTTCTGTCTGATTTTACAACAACTGGTTGACAGTAGTGATGAATACTCAAAAACATAGCATTTTAATGTGCTGCGGTTCCATAGAATATTTTGGTTGAGATACTAACCTGTCATAGCTCACTTTTCAGATTAGGTAACTGATGGACGTTTGACACATGGCATAATGTGCTAAAAATACACTAGATCTCTCTAAAGAAAAAAAAAACTCTGAGCAATGCAGTTTTAGCAAATACATTTTTGACAGACAAATCAGACTCCATATTGCATGGATGGTGACATCATCTGTATAATTATTCCCTGGAATGATTGGATAATAATGCAAAGATCACCTCTAAATAGGTTTGCAGGATTGAGCCTAGGCAGAACCTAGAATATGTATATTCTGGTCTGCCAGAGACTAGTGGGAATTAATACTCCTGAGTGGCAACTGCCACCAATTTAATCGTTGCAACTGAAATAGTTGCTAAGCAGCCCCTTAAAGCTCACTAATTTTAGGCAGCAAACTGTGACAATATGTCCAAGTGTTAAGTTCTCCCCTTAACTACCTACACTAACCCATATACCAGGTGTAGGCAACCTTTGGCATGCCAGATGTTGTGGACTACATCTTTCCTAATGCTTTGCCAGCAAAATCAGAGATCCTGAAGTGCCAAAAGTTGCCTACCCCTGCTTACATTATACTATTAACAACTGCACTAACACTAATGTTTAACCCCCACAGAATGCTAATGCTTACCACTGTACATCTAAACATTAATATGGACCCTGACATAATATTAATTTCACATTTTGCTTGATATACAAGGAAGTCAACTAATGAAGTATAAACATACTCCTTTATGTTTGGGACTGACATAGGTTAATTGTATTATTTTGCTACTCGTTGGAAGGATATCCGTATCACATATAGGGATGAACTTGTAAGAAGATGGGCCACTGTTTTCTCTATGATCAGGCTCTTAATTTACACTGAAATTCACACAGTCCCGTAAGATATCATGTTATCCCTGACAGAGGCGTAACTATAAACCATGGGACCCCGGTGTGGAAATTGCCCTGGGGCCCCGCCATACATTTACCCCCCGCCATCATCCCATCCGTCTATCGTCTAGCCTCTCACTCACATACGTTCCCCCCACTGCATCTCTCCCCTCCTCTTCCTCCTCATACATCTATCCTTCCCCTCCCATGCGCTCCCATAGACAAACATACATATACAGAGACACACACATAAATACAAACAAACAAACAAACACACACATACATACAAACACATACAAACCCACACATTAACACACACATATACAGACACATAGACAGGCATACACACACATACAGACACACTGACAGACATATACACACACATACATACAGACACACATACATACACACATACAGACACACATTCATACAGTCACACATACACAAACACACACACATAAATACAAACAGATATACAAAATGTTTTAGTCACCCTCCTGTTTCCTACCTATTAGGTGCAGGAGGGTGACTTTCCCTGGGGTCCAGTGGTGGCTCAGGCTGATGAGAGTCAGAGTTCCCACTCTGATTCCTTCCTCTTCTTCCTCCCACACGGCTCCCGGTGTAAGCTGGTAGGAGTGACCAGGGCAGTCTTCCTCCGAGCTGTGATGTCATCAAAGGGGCCCGGTCGCGCTGTTAAAGGCATGGACAAAGGTATCTTTGAACAAAGGTTCATAGTGATTTTCTACAGAGATCCTTGAACAGAACTTGGAATAGGAGTGCAAGTGTTAATCTGCCTGTAAAAACAGATTGATAGTCTTAAGACTTGTGAACTTGTGAATTTGCTATAGGCTTTATGAAGTCTATTTAAGAGCAATTTGCTGGGGTTTTATACTGTCTTGATTACAATTACCTACATGTCTAATTTATACTACATTATCTGTAATTTTTCCCTGTGACATATGAAAGCATTTCTTCATACATAATTATGAGTATCATTATGCCAACTTTTTTGATTCTATAATGCCCATCCATATCTAACCCTGCTAAAATACAGAGACTTTGCATAATTTAAGATTCTTGAAGATGAGTACATCATGAATAAGTATTATAAGTATGATGAGTACATCGTTAATACGTATTTGACACTTTTTTAACAGGAATAGTAAATAATCTTAAAGGGACACTGAAGGCACCCAGACCACTCCATCTCATTGAAGTGATCTGCGTGCAAACGCCCATCACCATTAACCCTGAGCATGTAATTATTGCAGTTTTTGTAAACTGCAATAATTACCTCTAAGGGTTAACTCCTCCCCTAGTGGCTCTCTACCAGACAGCCACTAGAGGGACTTCAAGACTTATCCAGGGCTGCACCTTTTCTGTGGAACTCCCTTCCCATTTCAGTTAGATTTTCACCCAGTCTCCACTCCTTCAAAAATCTTTGAAAACACATTTCTTCAGGAACGCACATCATGTAAACTGTTTGCAGGTTTTCATCCCTCCCCTCCCCTATGACTCCTCTCCTGCAACTGTCAAAAATAACCTACTTAGTGATTACTTTTTTAGCAACCTATTTCATTACCCCTACTTATACCCTTTGTGTCACTATACCCCACTCCCTCTTTGTAAGCTCATTGAGCAGGACCCTCAACCCCTCTGTCCCTGTGCGTCCATTTGTCTGGTTACAATTACGTGTCTGTTAGTCCACCCATTGTACAGCGCTACAGAATTTGCTGGTGCTATATAAATAAGATAATAAAATAAAATAAAAAATAAAAAAGCATTTCCAAAACAGCAAGTTTTAGGGGAGTTTCTGGTATGCAGTAGTTAGTACCTACTAAACGTGGTGCAATGAAGAAAAGATGGTTAACCGGAGTCAGGATCATGGGCACACAAGGCTCATTGATGCTTGTGGGGAATGAAGGCAAGCATGTCTCGTCTGATCACACAGGAGAGCTTCTGTAGCTTAACTTGCTTAAAATCATAATGCTGGCCATAATAGAAAGGTGTAGTAGAAAGTAGAATGACGCAGTTTGCTGTGTTTGCAGACTGGTCAGAGTGCCAATGATGACTCCTGTCCACCGCTACAAGCACCTTCAATGGGAATGTGAGTGTCAGAACTGGACCATGGAGCAAAGGAAGAAGGTTACCTAATGTGATGAATCAAATTGTCATGGTATTGGCAATGTTCTGCTAGGAAACCGTGGGTCCTGGCATTCATGTGAATGCAAACCACATACACCCCTCCAATAGTGTCCCCTAATGGCAGTGACCACTTTGAGCAGACTAATGCAACCTGATACGCTGCAAAAGTTGTTCAGGAAAGCTTTGAGAAACATGACAAGGAGTTCAAGGTTTTTGCATTACACACACCAGGAATTAAATATAGTAATTTAACAGAATCTTAAATTTTTCAGTACGAAAACAAATTAGGGAATAAATAGTAATCTTAGAGTAAAAATCATATCCCACATCTATACAGGTATTAGCAAAATACAGTTCTACATACTATAATTATCAAAAACTATTGTTGTACTTTAATAACTTAAAAGTAATTTACATATTTTGTTTTTTAATTTGTAGGTTTAAATTATAGAGTATGACCTTGGATAACAATATAATATAAATTAAAGTATTATAAAATAATTGTAATTACTTCTACATATTTACCAGACCTTCATAAGCATTGTGTTATTTATGTTTGCTATAATAACTTTAACAGTTTTCAAACAAATAAAGTATATTAAGCTTTACTGGTGAAGACCAGAATTCGATCAAAACAGGAGAAATAAATTGGTAGAAACAGAGAAAAACAGAGAAAGGGACAACAGAAGTGCAAACAAAACCCACTTCCATATATCAAAGCGTATTAAATACAATATTTTGCATTTTCTAGCCCCACCTACTGTTTAGTCTCCCAAATAAACTCATCTTATATGAATAATGAAGCAGAAAAACAGATGCTACATAGTCATGTCTGAAATATAAATAAGTTTAAAAACTTCACGATTAGCTCAGAATGCCCCTATGTCTCTGTGCCAGAGGAGAATTACAAAATTGTTGATGTATGAATGTATTAGTTTACCCTGTTGTATATTTAGCTGACAGTTGGTTTTACCACACTTGAAATAGTCTACATTTATTTTGATGGGTCACTGTTCCAATGAGAACTATGTAATCTTTTTTTTTATTGTGTTGCACTTTTTTTAAGTGAACTTGTGAATAAACAAGTAGAAGATGATGGAAAAATCATAGTATTCAAGATGACTGTATTGAGAACTATCGTTCTAAATATGTTCTCATATTTCCAACAAAACAAAAAATAAATATTTATCTCCACAAACCCATTTTACTTTTTCCAAAGATTTATTGCTTGCATAACAATTAATGAACAGATTGCATTTTCAAAAATATATAATTTATGAACTCATAAAGAGAACAAAGCACTTTGCATTCATCTTTTCTATTCATTTGTTGTACTTTGTTTCATTGCAAGATTAGATAGATTTCCTGTTTCTTATATTTGTTTTCTCTGCTGTCAGAAGTTTGATTGGGTTTCTTGTTATTGGCATAAAAATGTAAAAAACAACTAGCGAAACATCTGGAGTGTACAGGTAGCGTTCTTTACATTTAGCAGGCAGTTCCCTTTTATGTTTACCTTTATTCTCAAAAATCTTCTTCACACAAAAAGTAACAAAGTTAAATCTGTTTTAGAGTATCATTTTTTATACGTTATTGAGTAGGTTTAATTTTTTTTGTTCTTTATTCTGCTTTTCATTTCAATGGTAGAAATCAATTGAAGATTATGCTAGCGCTAGTGTACTTATAATCTTAATTTTAATAATGACAGGAGGCGAGTATTTTGATTAACTCTCTTTACTAAAACTCCACAGCAGTAAAGAAAGTGAAAAAACGTTTTAAACCAATCAAAATGCAAACAGGGAGTATATTATCCCAGTCAACAGGCTCCTCCCCCTCTTTCGGAAGCGAACATCGGAACAGGGAAGAAAAGTAGCGATAAAGTCTGTAACGAACATCAGTAATGGAATCCAACGGGAATGATGAACTTCTTGGGTTGAGTAGGAAAACAGGCACCAACCGCAGAACGTCCGATGCTTGGTCTTTATATGATGAACAATAATGCTATGGTCATGCCGTAGATGTTCCAAATTCTTTCACACTTAAACTGAAAAGAGAATATGAGAAAGGTTAGGCACCGGTCTTGAAACTGTTTGTAGTCATGACAGTGATCCATCGGATTACATTGCAATAATATAATTTGTATATTCAGTGTATAGACTACTAGTAGTTAAATAGGCTAATGACAACAGTGAATACCTTATGTCAACATGTGATTCAAGGAGTTATGAAGAAACAGAAGAATGAAGAAATGTAAATAAGTATGATTAGAGTATGAATAGAGTAGTTCCCCTCCTCCCCGGGTGGGAAGGGTGGGAAAATACTCGCCTCCTGTCATTATTAAAATTAAGATTATAAGTACACTAGCGCTAGCATAATCTTAAATTTTATCACATGACAGGAGGCTTCATATTTTGCATTTTTAACGCTGTAGAATCAGAGACATGGCAGCACCGGAATTCGGACGGAAATAGAAGGTGCGGAATGTAGATTCCCTAGACCAATCTGCGGAGCGTAGGATATCCGTTAAGGAAGCACCCGCCATGAAGGCTGAGGATGCTGCTGCTCCGCGTACTGAGTGGGCTCCGAATGTAGTGTCCACACCGGCTAGCGATAGTAACCAGCGAACCCATATTGCCAGGGTGGTGGAAGTGATGGGGACATGTGGTCTGACGTATGATACTAGGAGTTGACCTGATGGTGTAGACCGGAGAGGTAGGGTGGTTTCCACGTACTGTTGTAGTGTGGAGACGATGCAGAGTTGTGGTTCTGTGGGGAAGAAAGGATAAAACACAGATGTGGAGTCCGTCTTAGTGCGGCGAGATATCCGGAATGTAGCTCCTTCTGGAGAGATTGAGAAAGCGTCTATGTCCAGTGCTCGAATGTCTGACACTCTGGAAGGAGACCAGGCAGAGCAAGACTGTGAGTTTTGCTGATAATTGACGGAGGGAGAGTCTGTCACTCTGCGGAAGGAGACCAGGCAGAGCAAGACTGTGAGTTTTGCTGATAATTGACGGAGGGAGAGTCTGTCGTTAGTTGGCCAGTCTCTCAGGAATCGGAGGATTATGTCGACGTCCCAGAATTGAGAATATTTGGGCCCTGGGGGGCGTTGTAATCGAACGCCTCTCAGGAGTCGGCATACGAGTGGTTCCTTACCAACTGGAATCCCTTGTATGGGGACATGGGCCGCTGAAATAGCTGAGCGAATTACATTAAGTGATCTGTAAGACCGACCTAATGAGAAAAGGTGGGATAGGAAGTTCAAAATGGCTGTAACAGGGGCCGTAAATGGATCGAAGTTCCGTTCCAGACACCAAGTGGACCAGGAATTCCAAGCGGATAGATAGCATCTTCTGGTTCCGGGGGCCCATGAGTCCCATAGTAGTTCTTTAGCAGCCTGCGATAGTTCGCCGACTTGCCAGGAGCCCTTGAAAGCGTCCAAGCCACCAGATGGAGATGATTGTCTAGGATGAGTGGATGAGGGTTGCCTTTTGGATCTGTTAGAATGTATTGATGATGAGGTAGTAGAAGGGGATCGTGGCATGATAGAGCTAGGAGATCTGGGGACCATGGTTGTCCCCTCCATAGTGGAGTGATGAGTACTAGTGAGGTTTGCTGATTCTTCAGATAGTGTATGGTCCTCGCTATCATGGCGAAGGGAGGGAAGGCGTAGGCTCCTGTGATCGGCCAAGGTTGTAGGAATGCATCCACTGCTGCGCTCTCCGGGTCCGGGAGCCAACTGAAGTATAATTTTGTTTGCCTGTTGTTGCGGGACGCAAACAGGTCCAGGTGGAGTGGACCTAGGCGTTCCGCAATGCAGTTGAAGATTTGTGGATCCAGTTTCTAGTCGCTGGTGTCCCGCCAGTGGCGTGAGAACCAATCCGCTGTGAGGTTTGTCTCTCCTGGGAGGTATTCCGCCGTGAGGGAGATGTTGCGGGGTAGGCAGAAGTCGAAGATTTCTTTCGTTATTTCTGACAGGAGACGTGAGCTGGCTCCGCCTAGGCGGTTGATGTAACGGACTGCGGAGATGTTGTCCATCCGGAGTAGGATGCAGCAATCCGACTTGTCCTTCGCTAGGCTTCGGATCGCGAAAGACCCGGCTAGGAGTTCTAGGCAGTTTATATGTAAGTTGAGGTCTTGGGATGTCCAAGCGCCTCCTGTCGATACATTTTCGTTCGTCGCTCCCCATCCCCAGAGGCTGGCGTCTGATTCTAATATCATGTTGGGAGCTTTCCCGAAGATGGCTCAGCCGTTCCATGCCTCCATGCTGTCCAGCCACCATCTGAGTTCGTCTCTGACTTCCTCTGTCATCGGGACCGGCTGATCGTATGAGGGGTTTTCCCTGAGAAAGGAAGCTTTGAGGCGTTGCATTGCCCTGTAGTGAAGTGGACCTGGAAATATAGCTTGAATGGAAGCAGAGAGAAGCCCTACGATGCGTGCGAGGGCGCGGAGTGGAATGGTGTGGGAGCGGATGGAGATTTTTGCTGTCGGTAGCCGTAGAGTGCTGGAGGTGGAATCTATCTCGAATCCCAAAAATTGAACTGTTTGTGATGGGGAGATAGCTGATTTTTTAAAGTTCACTGTGAAGCCCAGGGATGATAGGAGATCCGTGGTGTAGCGTGTGTGCTGTATCAGTCTGAGTCTGTCTGAGCAGAACAGAAGGAGGTCGTCCAGGTATATAATGCAACGAATGCCTTGAGCTCGAAGATGTGCGACCACGGGTTTCAGCAGTGTGGTGAAACACCATGGGGCCGAACTGAGGCCGAAGGGGAGGCACGTGAATTGCCAGGGACAGCCTTGCCAGTGGAAACGAAGGTATTGTCTGCAGGATTGATGGACGGGTACTGATAGATACGCGTCCTTGAGGTCCAGTCTCGTGAACCAATCCTTGTCTTGTAAGAGGTCTCTTAGAAGATGTATGCCTTCCATCTTGAAATGGTTGTAAGTGACGTATTGGTTGAGTTGTCGTAGGTTTATGACTGGTCGTAGATCGCCCGTTTTCTTCTTGACTAAGAAGATGTTGCTGAAGAAACCTCGAGGGTCGGAGGCGGGTTCTATCGCGCCTTTTGAGTATAGGGTTTGTAGTTCGTCGTTGATGAGAGATGTGTCTGTTCTTGAGCAGTTGATGGGACGTGGTTGGTCTACGAAGTCTATGATGTAGCCTCGTACTGTCTGTAGGATCCATGCGTCCGTGGAGATGGAGGTCCATTCCTGGAAAAAAAGAGATATGCGACCTGCTGTATGCATTGGAAGGGAAACATGAGTGAACTGGTTGCTTACCTGTGGAGAAACGTGCTCTGCCTCGAGTGCGTGGTCCGCGACCTCTGTCTGCGCCTCGCGTGTAGGAAGATGGTCGGTATCCCATCTCTGGGTAAAAAGGCTGTGGTCTCGTAGCTCGGGGGCCTGAGGGCCAGAAGCGGCTGGCAGCACGGCCCCTTTGGCGGCCAGCCCATCCAAAAACACCCCTAGAGGGGTTTTGTCTAAAGACTCTTCTCATTGATGACTGAGCCTTGTTCAGTGATGTGTAGACGTTAACATGTCTGCTTAATTCTTTAAGAAAGGGTTCTCCGAAGAGCTTGCCCTGTGCCATAGGACCTAGTTCCTTGGTGCCCAACTCCACCAATTTCCCGTCAATGCGGAGAAGTGCTGCTTTGCGTCGCTCAGATGATAAGGCGACATTGGCATTACCCACAAAACAAAAGCACCTTTGATCCCATTCCCGCACGTCATGTGCCCATTCGCGCACCATAGTAGGGTCAAATTGATCAGCTTTGGCTAGGGCATCGTCAGCCAAGTACATAATTCTGGATAGTGGTCCCACCGAGTCCAGAAGTTTATCTTGTACCCCTCTAAACCCTTTTTCCACACCTTTGCGTGGGTCACGGCCACCTCATGACATAAAAGTGGTCATCACTTGATCGAATTCTGGCGTGTCCGCAACGTGGTCGGGTAGAAAAGGCCGTGGGCATTCTGACCTCAAACGGTTGCGGACCGTCTTGTCCATGGACTTACGTAGCCAGAGGTGCATAAACCTCGCTAGGTGGTCGGGTGGTGTCCAATCGCTTGAGCGAGGGTGTCTAATTTTTCTTGGGTCAAAAAGTTTTTGTCCCAGTGGGTCAAGGATGGTGTCTTCATCCTCTTGCGGGGTTTCCGCGTTATCTTGGTCTTGGGGTTCTCCCATGAATGTGTGTTGCGGAAAAAATTATTGGGATCCGGAGTCTGAGCCCCAAACATCTTCATTGGAGTCTGAGTCATCCGCTTGCCACTCATCTAAAATGGCCATGGTTTTAGTTTGAGACTCTTCTTCGTCCGAAGAGTAGTCGTGTTGTGGATTCGTGATGGTGGCAGAAATGGGCTTAGAGCGTTTAGAGCTGTTTTTGCCTTTATATGGGTGGCCCTTTTTGCCTTTCCAATGGTGTTTGCCCGTGAGTGTTTAAAGGCTTTTGCGAGATTCTGGTGCATCAGAATCGGAGTCATGGCGGGATGGGTGGGCTTTAGATGGTTTCCTCTTGTCGGAACCAGAGGCCATCATCTTGGAGAGGACTTTCTCCATTGAGGCGGAAACGGCCTCATTCACCATATTTTGGAGATCTGTGGTTTGAGAGGTCTCCATAATGTTTGGGTATGTTTGTTGGCACAGGGCGTGGTAGAGGTCAGTCTGCTGTATTTCAGTCGATATAGACTGTATGAATGTCTCTATGCAATACCCCAGCAGGGTGCAATAACCTTTAATAGTTATATAGAGTACAATAGGAACCACAGCAGGGTTAGTAGCTGTATAATTATACCCAGTGGTTATAGTAGGTGTTTAATAAAAAACGAGTACCCCAGC
This sequence comes from Pelobates fuscus, assembly GCF_036172605.1. NCBI lineage: Eukaryota > Metazoa > Chordata > Amphibia > Anura > Pelobatidae > Pelobates > Pelobates fuscus. The sequence goes on along the minus strand of NC_086321.1, from coordinate 103,677,819 downwards.
AGGGTCTAGACGGTATATTAACTGGTCGGTTGTGAACCAGATAAACCCCAGCAGGGTTGTAATTAAATGATACCCCAGCAGGGTATGAGTAGTGGTCTGCAGGGAATTGTGTCCCAGCAGGGTAATAATGAGATTTATATATATAATCACCCCAGCAGGGTGTATAGTGCCAAAGGGTTTGGTAACAGGCACTGTATTCCACTTTAGCCCCAGCAGGGCAATTAGACCACTTGTTGGGATTTTTGTATGTTCTGGGCCTCACCCAGTATGATATAGGTGGCCACAAAGCGACCTCCTTAGCAGCACAGTATAGGGCAGCACCCCAGTCAGGCACAGGTTAATACCTGATGTGCCTTTAAAACAGATTTGACTGACCTCTTTGCAGACCGTCTGTATGCTTGTAGAATCCGTTAACCTGATGTCTGGGGGATTTGCATTGTATTGGACCAACGAGTGGGGACCTGAAGAGCGCCAGGTCTGATTCTGGTGCTTATTTCTTGTTAGCCTCGAACAATAAGAGAGAAATAACACCTCCAATTATGTAATCTGTAACAGTGCCACTTCAATGCACAATATCATGAAATATCTCAGGGGGTACGCCCTGGCCTGAAGAGAATACAAAGTACACCAGCCCATGCTCAAGCCACACAGACCTGGTCTAGCAAACATCCTGCACTATTCTTGTTTGCTACCTTTCAACTTCAAACTATGCAGATATCCCATTAGATCTCTTGCTATTTTAATTTTCATAAAAATAAACTGAGGCTGAAGAACCCCAACTTTATTGAGAACTGAAGTGATGAAGTTTAAAGATTGTGTGGCACTAGACATTAGTGTTTCCCCTCCTGAGTTGTTGGGCTCTAACCATTTAACCACATGAGATGCCAAGCCCTATTCAAAACCAGTTGCATCTTCAGTTCTCAAAAAAGGTGATGATGTAAACTGGGAAATAATCATGACAGGCACATTTTATTCTAACACACTTCTCAGTAGTCCTTACAAAGCCAATAGATTTTTTTTCCAACAAAAATTGGGGAAAGGGCGCCCCCATGGATCAGCCTCCCCTTTGCCAATCCTCCAATACCCTAGTGACCTAGAGGGCAACTGGCCCCCTGTTCCCCTTCATAGTCCTCCCAAAAATAAGCACCAATAAATCTAACAAACAACTAGGAGAGAAACATAAAAAATGTGTACCCTATTAATTCACTTTAGGAATACATTTTAAATGAAGTCATAGCAAATGAGTCTAATGTGTTTTGAAACTTAACTACCGTATTTATCGGCGTATAACACGCCCCGGCGTATAACACGCACCTCATTTCCAGAAGGAAATTCCAGGAAATTTCCACCTCTCCCATAGTATTCCCCCCCCTCATCCCATAGTGTCCCCCCCCCCTTTCCATAGTAATCTCCCCCCCTCCCATAGTATTCTCTCCCCCCTCCCATAGTATTCTCTTCCCCCTCCCATAGTATTTCCCCCCATAATATTCTCTCCCCCCTCCCATAGTATTCTCCACCCCCCATAGTGTGTCCCCCCCCCTCCCATAGTGTCCCCTAGTGCACTTTCCCTCTGTCCCATATTTACTTACCTGTCTTGAAGCGTGGGCCGGCTTCACAGCGCGCACCGCGGAACTGGAACTTAAATTTCAGGTTCCGGTTTCCGGCGGGACTGAAAGTTAGTGTGCACACAATAGTGTGCACACTTCCTTTCAGTCCCGCCGGAAACCGGAACCTGAAATTTAAGTTCCAGTACCGGCGGGACTGAAAGGAAGTGTGCACACAATAGTGTGCACACTTCCTTTCAGTCCCCCTGGAAACCGGAACCTGAAATTTAAGTTCCAGTTCCGCGGTGCGCGCTGTGAAGCCGGCCCACGCTTCAAGACAGGTAAGTAAATGTAGGATATCGGCGTATAACACGCACCCATGATTTTCTCCCTATTTTCAGGGAGAAAAAGTGCGTGTTATACGCCGATAAATACGGTAATTACGATAACTTTTTCTGTATGTTTCTTTGTGAGACTAAGTACCACATTGTACGACAGAGTCACATTTTCAAATCCAGCAATACATTTAAACTGTCACTATTAGAGTGACCTGAAATTGACATAACAGCTGCTCAGACACCTGTACTACTAATGGGTACAGGATAAAAAATACAGAATATGAATAACAAGTGTATGTGCTCTATACCTCTTGGTTTTTATACTTCATCTCCAGTGGTTAAATTGTAGCAGAAAATGTACATCTCCCTCTAAGTGTTCCCATTCCATGAGAGAATCTTAAGTGCATGGGATTCACTGAACCACTGTGCCAAATACTTCCACTTCTTACCTTCCCACATATAACTATAGTCTGTCAATGTTGCACCTTTGAATATAAATTTTGCCGTGGTATACAGAATATATCAGCAACATTTATTTAGTGTCGCATCCTGAGCCTGTTGCAAAAAGGACTGCAGTAAAAAATATTCCTTGTCACAAAGAGTATCAGTTCATATTTTACAAATGTCTTTCAATAATTCAATTTGTTTTATTTAGGAAATTTTGACAGAAACTTGTTGTTCCCTAAGGATGAAACGCTCATTAGGTGACAATGTAAAAATTCAGAATATATGCTTTGGAAAACAATTTTATGACATCGAGGGCACTGCAGGCAATTCAGTAGTTCATGTGTCTAAAGTATTTAGCTGGTTTGCTCATAAAAATAGTGACAATATAGCAAATTGTCCCAAAAATGGAAATATTATTTCACCAACAGAAAATGTAATATAATATTTTAAACTAGTTTTATTTACACATATACATGTAGTTAATAGAAATATATACGTATAGTATATCCTCCTAATAGCAATATAATTAAAGTATAAACAGGCCACTTTTTGCCAATTACTTTCCTAGGTTCCAGATTTCTAAGACAGTCCAATATTTCGATGATGCACACAAAATCAATGGAGGGTAAACACACAAGGACTTCAACCTCAGTGTCCATAATATGAGTAATAACTTTGCAACACCATAGTGACACTTATAATTAACTTAGTCTCATAAAATAAACTTGGATATATATCAACTCTCCCAGGGTCTTCGTCAAACAAGCTGGATAAATCCACTTATCAGGGTTATTCAGTAAAGTGAGAGTTCAAGGTGTAGTCAATGTAAATTTCAAACTTAAGGTAAATGTAAAACAATCTCTGTGTCAGTTCTGCTTTCAGGTCAGCAATTCTGGTCTTAAATTTGTAGACACACATGTAAGTGTCTTTATAGGGAGGAAAGTAATGATGAAAAATCCATCACTCCACCTTCCCATATGGTCCAACTCAGTGGTGTATCTTGGATTTGTGCTGCCCTAGGCACGACTAAATTTAGGCACCCCCCTAATCTAAATTTGCCCCACTACTTCGTGTCAAGGCCACTTTTTTGAATGACAGACGCACGCCCTCATTGACACATGCACTGACATACAATCACTGACAGATACATAGTTATTGGCACACGCATACAGTCATTGGCACGCACACTGTTTAAACAACCCACACTTTCAATGACAGACACACTCACTGACAGGCACAAACTGACATACACACACTGACATGAACATCCTCACAAATTTGACAGACACACACATTCACTCACAGACACACTGACAGTTACACACACACTGACATACACACTCCCTGACAGACACACACAAACACACTGACAGACACACACACACTGAGGGATATACATCTTATTCAACTTCAGTCTGACAATCTTGACAGTTTTACAATATGGCGTATAGCACAGGGCTGTTATCTATATTATGTGGGTTATAAGTAAATGCCCATTGCACCCAGTGATTAGACAACCAGGCTCATTGTGCTGTTTGACAAGTGACATGCCCCACACAGTACTGGGTAGTCATTAGCTGTAAGAGCAGATTATGGATGTACCCTGGTATGGTAGATAAGGGGTGCTGATGATGCATGCCTGGGGAAGATGATTCGTAAACCCCAGTAAGGCAGGTGAGAGGAAGTGGGGGGAGGAGAAAATGAATGTCCCTGATTAAAAAAAAAGATTAAGGGAGCATGTACCCTGGCTGTAGGGGGGCAGATCCCACAAGATTGGGGTATATGAACAGAATAGGGTGCAGTGGGGAAGATTGTGGTATATGGGCAGGTTGGAGGGCAGTAAGGCAGAGGTGCAGATTTGGGGGCAGTAGAGTAGATAGGGGGTAGCTGGGGCAGATTTGGGGGCAGTAGAGTAGATGGGGTAGCTGGGGCAGATTTGGGGGCAGTAGAGTAGATGGGGTAGCTGGGGCAGATTTGGGGGCAGTAGAGTAGATAGGGGGTAGCTGGGGCAGATTTGGGGGCAAGTAGATGGGGATACAGCAACACCGATCTGGGGCAGATTTGGGGGCAGTAGAGTAGATGGGGGGTAGCTGGGGCAGATATGGGGGTAGTAGAGCAGATAGAGATACAGCAACCCCGATCTGGTGCAGATTTGGGGGCAGTAGAATAGATGTGGGGCAGTTGAGTAGATGGGGGTTGCTGGGGCAGAAGAATAGATGGGGTAGCTGGGGCAGTGGAGTAGATGGGGGGGTATCTGGGGCAGATTTGGGTAAAGTAGAGTAGATGGGGGGTAGCTCACCCAGTAGCAGGACTGTTTGGTTCTCTCCAGCGAAGCTCTCTCCTCCGCGCTCAGGGTACATCCCATGACTGCTCAAGGGGTCCCAGAACCGGCAGGAGCGGGTGGGGAGGCGGTCCCGGTCTCAGCAGGGGATAGTCCCGGTGGGGAGGTGTTAGTATATCCCAGTGGTAGGCAGCGGGTGTGTGACTATGCAGGTGGTCTGTCTAGCGGTCGATGTCTCTATCCCCTTCTATCTGTCTCAATGGAGGTGGCGAGGGAACTGAGCACTTCCTGCTCCCTCGCGCACCGCCGGGGCCGGAGTGATGTCATATTCCGGCTCCCGGCATAATAGAAGGGCGCGCAAGGGTTTGTGCTCCCTCGCCGTCCGTCTAAACTTTGAGCCAGCTAAATGCCTCGGGAGGGTACAACGGTGGGCAGCCGGCCACATGAGGCAAACAAGGCATTTGCCTAGGCACTTAGGGTGGCGTTTTTTTGCCGCCCCTCTGAAAGTGCCGCCCTAGGCAAATGCCTTGTTTGCCTCGCGCAAAATACAGCCCTGGTCCAACTTGTTTTTTATTTTAGTAGTTGCATTGCTATTTTATGTTTAGATTTTACTCGTTAGTTCAAGCCTATATATTGATCTCTTTTGGCGTATGGGTTGGTCAAAGCATTAGAGCTAAGGGGCTTGGGGAACTCTGTTTCTAATGTATATAGGTATTAGAAATGCATTTTCCATAGCTAGTAAATGTTAAATAAATCCTAAAGGGAAAATAAGATTGCAAGTACTGTAACAAATTCAAAATATATGCAATCTCATTTCGTTTCGAATATGTTTAACAAAGTAAATGATGAGAGAGAAGGGAGTTACTGAAAATATGCAAAATGGTCATTATTGTTTATAATAATCTGCCTTTTAAATATCTTTTTTTTCTTAAAAGCCATTTTATCCAACGAAGCAATGAGATATACAGTATTAATATAACTGCTGATGGTAACACTGTCAGAACAAGTGCATCAGCAATCTGACACAGTGGTTTGGTGCTATTATACAGATAATTAAGGCTGTGCTTGTATTTGCTTAGTATAAGAATTTATGCTATGAGCAAGTTTTATAAAATTATTAACTATATATCATTTTTGTTGTATTGCGATCATTTAGCATTAGACTGCCATTATTTTCCTTTGTTGTTAATGTTCCATTTTTACGCTACTATTTTTCCCAAAATATTCTTATTAAAGAGATAGCAGATTTTAATTTGTAGATACTGATTAAATACAAAGGCAGGTAGAGAGATGCCTGAAAATAAAGGTAAGATTTTGGATCCAATTAATTTAAATAGTTTTATTAGTCCAGGAAGACTAATATTAAAAAAATACATACATGTATGCCATTTGTTTATTTGTATTTGTTTCTTTCAAACCGATAATCAGGTCCCTATATTCTGATTGGCAGAAATAACAAATAAGCTAAATCAAATTATAGTTTAATTTTCTGAGTCAGTATTTGTAATTTGTGTTCCGACAACTCTCATGCCTGATGCAGATATTCTTGCAACAGTAAAATGCCAACTATACCAGCTCCATATGTATTAAATACATATTTTAACTTCTCTTTTATGTTGTTCATATACAAACTTTTTTTTATTTTAAGGCATTGCTAACCTTTAACAAACATCTAAAAAATAACATGAAAAATATTTCTTATTTACGTAATGATGAATGAAAAATATTGTTTTTTTGCACGTTTGAAATGTTTTAAAGGGAGGAAAAAGTCAGTGCTTTAAAAGTAAGACACGCTGATATACAATAATTATGATGAAACCAGCATGACTCTAATTGCAGGGTTTTCTTCTCCTGATGGGCATGCTAATAATAATAACTATTTCTTAGCATTGATATTAAATGAATATTTTACAATGCCTAGTTCATTTTGCGAAACGTGTACGCTGACAGGGAAAATTAAATGTATATTTTATCTTCTTCATTCATTTAATTTATTGTATTTTAACTTCGATCAGTGCTTCCAATAGGCCTTTTTTCCATATGGCTGTCTTGCTTTTGAGTTACTGCTTAATCAGTAGTAGCTGTTTCAGGAAAGATCTCCAATACCTGACAGCCTATCAAACTTAAGAGGGTAGTACTGGTTGGGTAAAGATTTTTTGTAGGCTTTTCCTGGGTGGTCTGCAGGGTTGGTCCATTTTCATGTAGCTATTAGTTTCAATTATCAGTAACAGATGACAAATGTTCAAGTATGATGAGGCGGGAATGAGAGCTGGATTTTACCTGCTCCAGAGAGAAATTAAAAATAATGTTGTATACATAGAAGGGTAAGCACTTAACCCTTTCTCTACTATTGTGTCTTCCTATTACTGGAGGTATAACTCGGACAAATGTACTGTATATTATATCATATATAGTGGCTATGCTCACTCATTTAACCATTATGACTGCTAACACATGATTTTGATTGAGTTTGGTCTCAATTTCACATACTTTCCAAGTGATTTTTCTACATAAGTCACCATTAAAGTCTATGGGAATTTTTGTAGATAAATCATTTGGAAAGTGTTTCTAATAGTATTGAATCATTTGGAAAACTTGTTAAATTGAGGCATTTATTAGATATATATATTCTAATAAATATATTCCAAATATATAATAAATATATTCCAAACAAATATTATATCTCATATACTTACAGCAACTACACTTCTAAAACAAAGTATCATATAATTAAACAACTTGTGACACCCCAGCTATATTTTTAAAAATAACTTTAAAACATGCTACACAAAACTTGATTTAATTGGGAGTCACACAGTAGACAAATAGCAGATATGCACCATACTACTAAGCCTTAATGATGGGGGTTATGTTGTCTATCTTTTGGTTTCTTTATTTTCAATGTTCTGTGCATGTGATTCGACCTCAGTTATCTCTTTAATTTATTTCATTTACCTGTAATGCATGTATGATGTTCTCAGACTATCACTGGCTGCCCACTGCAAGCACAGTATGTTTGTATTGTTATCCAATTCCGCTATAGCTACAACTTGGCTTTTTTTGGTCTCACATTTTTTATTCAGTTTCAAATTCACTAAAGATGGTTAGTGAATAACCAAATGTTTGTGCCTTTTCCTGTGAATAATGACAAAGTACATTTCCATCACTGTCGCTCTCATGTTCTCCTTTTAAACCATATGGAGGAAACAATACATCAAATAAAATAAAACATTTCTAGTTGTTTAGACAGCTAAATTGTAAGAGCTAGTTGGAGATCATTATGGAGGGACAGAGTTTGGACATGGTTTTTGTTGTTTTCTCTGTGGGCAGAACATAGGGAGGGGAGAGTAAGATATTTTTGTTTTTACACCTCCACTGAGGGTGTTTTACATTAACCCCTTCAGGACCGCTGACGGTTCAGGACCGTCAGCGGTAAAACGTGCGTTTGGACCGCTGACGGTCCTGAACCGTCATAACGGTTTTGGGCTACTTACCTGATCGCCGTCGGTCCCACGGCGGCGATCAGCTCTCCTCCCGGTCCAGGGGGACTGCCTGTCTGCCCGGGCAGTCCCCCCTCGGCAGATCAGGACCCCACGGCCATGTGATCACTCGATCACATGACCGCAATAGGGGTCTTTGTATCTGCCTGCAGGGGGACTGTCTGTGCTGACAGGCAGTCTCCCTGCAAGTGAAAAATCAGAAATAAAGTTAAAAAAAAAACAATCAGTGTAAAAAAAATTATAATATGTGTATATATATATGATATATATACATGTATTATATCTATATATATAATATATGTATATGTATCATATATATAATGTCACACTAAGTGTATTTTTATATTTATATATACGTATATTAATATAAAAATACACTTATATTTAAATTACACACGAATATATACAATATATATAATAACTATATATATGGTATATATATATTATTATAAAATACAAATAATATGTTAATAAAAATAAATAACAAAAAATAAAAATAATTTTTAATAATTAAAAAAAAATTATATATATATATTCAATTTTATTCTAACAGTATTTTGATATTGATATATATATATTTATATCAAAATACACTTAGAATGTAATGATATATATATCTATGTATAAATAAATAAATAAAAATAATACGAAATATACATATGTCCACATACAAAATTACATTAATAATTTCATAAATATACACGTAGACGTCAAATATATAAATATGTATATATATTAAAATTCTACGTGCATATTTATGTAATATTTTTACCTAATTAAGTAATTTTAATGATTGCAATTTGAGGGACCTGCCTGCCAACCCAGGCCAAAAGTCCAGATAATTTAATTTGCTAGCACTGTGCTTAACCCTGTAACTTTCTATGACACCCTAAATCCTGTACATGGGGGTACTGTTTTACTCGGGAGACTTCGCTGAACACAAATATTAGTGTTTCAAAACAGTAAAACATATCACAGCGATGATATTGTCAGTGAAAGTGAAGTTTTTTGCATTTTTCACACACAAACAGCTCTTTCTCTGAGGATATTATTGCTGTGATATATTTTACTGTTCTGATACACTAATATTTGTGTTCAGCGAAGTCTCCTGAGTATAACAGTACCCCACATGTAGAGGTTTTATAGTGTTTGTGAAAGTTACAGGGTCAAATATAAGGCTTGATTTTTTTTATTGAAATTTGTCAGATTGGTTAGGTTGCCTTTGACAGCGTATGGTAGCCAAGGAATGAGAATTAGCCCCATGATGGCATACCATTTACAAAAGAAGACAACCCAAGGTATTGCAAATGGGGTATGTTCAGCCTTTTTTAGTAGCCACTTAGTCACAAACACCGGCCAAAGTTAGCGGTTTTTGCATTTTTAACACACAAACAAATATAAATGCTAACTTTGGCCAGTGTTTGTGACTAGGTGGCTACTAAAAAAGACTGGACATACCCCATTTTAAATACCCTGGGTTGTCTACTTTAAAAAATATGTACATGTTAGGTGTGTTTCGGGGATTTATGACAGATAACGGTGTAACAATGTCACTATTGATACATTTAAAATATATATATATTGAAACAGCAATTTCCTACTTGTATTTATAGGCCTATAACTTGCAAAAAAAAGCAATAAAGCATGTAAACACTGGGTTTTTTTAAACTCGGGACAAAATTTTGAATCTATTTAGCTGTTTTTTTCATTAGGTTTTGTAGATAAGTAAAAGATTTTTCAAGTAAAAGTCCAAAAACATGTTTTTTTTTTTATTTTTCACCATATTTCATTATTTTTTTTAAATACAATATATGACATAATATAAATACTGGTATGTAAAGAAAGCCCTTCTTGTCTTGAAAAAAACAATATATAACTTGTATGGGAACCGTAAATGAGAGAGCGGAAAATTACAGCTAAACACAAACACCACAAAAGTGTTAAAACTGCTCTGGTCCTTAACGTACAAACATCGCAAAAACAGGCCGGTCCTGAAGGGGTTAATGTATTCTTCATTGTTAATGCCCATGCGTTGAGCTCTATACTGAGCCATGCCTCTGGAGTAGTTTGAGCAAATACTCAGCAAAAGTTCAATTCAAGCAAATACTTCAGCAAAACTGTAAGCTACTATTAGTTGGCCCTTGTTCAGTCACTTCCATATGAGCGTGCAGCTTTGTGCCAGGCATCCGGCCCTTGTTTTGCCACTCTGTTAAGTATTTGACCCTTGTTTGGATGCTTAGTAGCAGGGGTTTGACCATCATTCGGCCACACTGTGTTAGGCATTCGACCTTTATTCGGCCACTCATCAGAAAAGCCTTCTACTTTAAGGCCAAATTGGCCTTCTTGGTATAACAATTAACATGTTTTTTTTTTTGGTATAACAATTAACATTTTGTAGCCTGACAGACACAATTCGACACAATTCTGTCAGCGCTATTGGTGCTATAAGTATCAATCATGTTATACCTTGCAGTTGTCACTAATATGTCTTACCAAGTTTCACTGTCTGTCAATTACGTTACATTAAGATAGGAAAATCTGTATATGATTTAAAAAAGGAGGGAATTTATGCTGCCCTCATTGCATTTACATTATGACAGGTCAAAAGTATGAGTTTATCTCGATATTCCATGTTAAGCATTGTCTTTATTCAGTTCAAGGTGGGAGACTTACATGTTTTGGTCCTATTCAACCAAACATATATATGGTGTTTACATGACATTTCATTTTGCTCCCTCATAAAATATTGCTGGTTTTGTCTAGGCCTATATTATCATCCATTTACTTTCTATAATAACATGGACCTGGTGAGAATAGTAGTATTCCAGAAATTTGACATTTTCGGTTGCAGTATTTTAAAAGTAGGTTGGTTTTTCTTACCCTCTAATTTAAATTAACTGATTTTAATATTTTCTTCTATCACAAATTCCTCTATATTTAGGTAACTTTAAGTTTATGCTAGAATATTAGGTTCATCTACCCATACCTTCCATCATTTTCCTTTGCATAAGCACAGGAAGGTATGTATTAACTCTGCATTACAGCGGTTATGGGTTTAGTAAATTTCTAGACATGCTCTAAATGACATTATTGTATGTATCATTTAGGTTTTCCCTAACCCTCATGAATATCAACCAACCCCCTTCGTGTTATGCTTTACTACAAGGTATCTATTTCCTATCTTTTGCTTACATGTATCTCGACTCAGATTCTCTCTCTCTCTACTTTACATTACATTAATTTAAGAAGGTAAACTGGCTTAGGTAGTTATCAGTAGGTACCCAATAGGAAGTTTTTCTTGGCCTTCTTTACGTTAGTTCAATGGTCCTGCCAAGAATACTCCCATCTTCCAACTCGGAGATACCTTAGCCCACTGGTCCAATACATAGCTAGTGCCTCGCACATGATATTGTCAGGGCCCGACCAGTCACATCTAATCAGTTTTGAAATCTGGTAATCACCATCAAGTGTTTGTGGCCTCAAAACTCCTTGGCCCATAGCCATAGATAACACCTCTCTAGCCATTTTCCAACTCGTCCGGGCTCACTTGTCACCAACTAGTCATGTAATTTTGTCACTTGGCACTACTCAGCCAGCCAGTTCTCACTATTTGAAGCAGAATGATGGAGTAATCCCTGCTCACTACATGTCTGTCCCAATTTACATTCCTTAGCATGTCTAAAGAATTCTCACAAGGCGATGACATTTCTCTGCACAGTACCCCGGCTAGAGCAAGATCACTGGCCAGACAGAAATATTCAGCAAGCCCCAGTTCCATCAGGTCCTGGACAAGCCAAAGAATTATAGCAGAGTTAAAATTCAGAAACATTGTGTATCTAGCAACAACAATAAAAGTGGAGTTATTCCGACTTATTAGATCCTAACCAGATATTCCAAAGTAAGAGCCCAGCGAGGAAGGATCTGTCCAACGCAGTTAGGCAGAACCACTGGATTTCCAGGATCTAATCATGGATTGACTTCACTACTATCTCACAGCAAATCACTACTGCAAGCAGGGCTGTCAAAAAATACTGAAACATCTTACAATAGAGCATATACTATATTTAACAAATTTGTCTCTGATTTTTATATAATAAACAACTCTATTAAAACTTTCACCACCTCTCACTCAAATTGGCTCACTATTAAATACTATTACTACACTATTTAATACTATTAAACTATATTTAACAGGTATCCAACATCACACTAAACCCTTTTCATCCTCTGACCACATTAAGAGTATATTGAAAGGTATCCAACAACTCAACTTCACCTAAACACCAAAATGACTTCCTATCAATAGTCCCAATTTCAGAACAATCTCGGATCTACTGGACAATGCTCCCTTCGAACAACATTCTAACGTTGTCATCAGAGCTGCTACTTACCTGGCCTTTTATGGGTTACTTAGACCCAAGGAATTCACTGTGTCTAAGTACTCAGACATTGGTAACTGCCTCAAAATACAAGATTTAGACCAGCGATAATTATGTTTTATCACTAAAAGATGAGTAAAATAGGCCACCTGTAGAAATTATTTTTTATCCGTCCAGTACTAAATGGTGTCCAGTAAAAATACTAGATGAACTCGCCAAGTCATTGACAGAAAAATCCCCAATTCTCCTGTGCTATTGTTGCTTGGGAAGTCTCTCACAACTCCAAACTGTATCCTACACAAATCATGCTAGTCAGGTAAGACTTTAACCCTACATCTTTCTCGGGACACTCTTTTCATATAGGAGTTACTTCCACTGCATCAAGTCACAACATATCCACACACATGATAGAGCATGGGCCATTAGAAGTCATAAACTAATATATGTATTCAGCGTTCAGCATCTACATGCAGAGCGTGGAGATGCTGAATGTAGGTGTTGCACACTGTGCAGCACTGGATTAGGAAGCACCTATAGTGGCCATCTGAGTGACTGCCACTAGAGGTGCTACGAGTCAGCAATGTAAACACTGTGCCTTTTCTCTGAAAGGTATTGTTTGCAGTGCTAACACCGCAGGGACATACTATAGACACCAGAACTGCTACATTAAGCTGTAGATGTTCTGGTGACTGTAGCGTCCCTTTAAGAAAATATATTCCAGTATTGTTATTTAATTTAACTTTTGGCAAAGAATCTCAACAAATGTATTACATATTTCATCCTATATAATTTTCAGTTTAAACACCCTCCGAATTCATCCAAGACTTATTAGCTTTGAATTCACTATCACATAATTGGAAATTCTTGTTCAAGGGACATGCATGACATGGTAAATAGCAAATAATTTATGCAAAAAATCCGAAGTGAAACTGTCTACTGTAGTCTTTTATAAATATTTATGATACTAATTAAAGAATTTCTTCTCGCATTGCCAGAGAACAGGCCAACCAGAGCTCATTTTAAAAACAGTAAATGCAGCAGGCAGAATGTTATTACAGCTCAGCTATAAACTATAATAGCAGTAATCTGCAGAAAGCTTAGTCTAAATATTTTATATATATTAGTTTGTGTGTTTTAAACAAACTGAAAAGTACAATTTGTAGAAGTGTGACAGTATGTCTGAGTAAAGCAACACATATTCTAATTCATTGTAAAATGTGCCTACTTACATGGAAAAAAGAGGCACATCCATTTTCTAAATTGAAGAAGTAATTTTAATTTGAAAAGTGTATTCAGTGGGTAATATAATGGGTACTTTACTGAAATGTACAGTATGAAAATCACCTAAGAAAGCTAACAGATAGCTGCAACAAGGAACAGATCTGCCCAGTTTAATTATTAAAATTTCTGCATGCCATAAAATCTATCTAAATTATATATATATATATATATATATATATATATATATATATATATATATATATATGACAAGACAAAACCTAATATGTCTGTGCAAAAATGCCTCTGAGACAAACCAGTTAAATGTAGTAAATAATCCAGGCACTCCAACTCCAAGCTTGACAAAGGCCCTAAGGGGTCGAAACGTTGCTGTGTAGCTCCTGGTTCTAAATAAAATTTCCTATATTTTGGAATTCGTTGGAGTGCCTGGATTATTTTCTACATTTAACAATTTTACATTTGGTCCATTCTGGTACTGGGACTTGTCCATTGGAGCACCCTGGATTCCTTGACGAAGGGTTGAGTGCACTTACACTATTTATTTATATCTATCTGAGACAAACCAGAACATAATAATCAGGTGTAAGATGTTAGTGGGGGAAGCATATACTGAGAACCAAGCTGCTGGGTTTGTGTAACAGAACATCTGCACAGAATATGGGCTGGACTTGTCCAAGTCCAGATGGGAGGGTACCACAAAGGGTAGATGAGAAAAACAGGGCTAAGAGTCTTTGGGACTTTCCAGATCTACGACAGGCAAGCAAGTACTGGTCAACCAATCTGACATTGAGGCTCTTTGTAAGAGCCAAAATGATTATTTAATCACAAAATAAAGTCTGCTCACATGGAACAACTCGATATGCACAGGCATTTAGTCTATTTGATTACACAGTTACGAGCACTGGGCAATGTGCACATTTTAATATTGAGCACTTTTGGCAGGAGGGTATGCAGAGATACCTGATCATACCAAGATCCTCACAGAGTCCATGATAATCACAATGGCTGTACACTCTTTCAGACATGATAATTTAAATATAGAAATATGGCCCCAGGGAGGAGACACAGGTATTGATTGATACCAGGATCAATCCCGCATGAGGAGGTATTTAACACAGTCTTGCAAAAAAGAGAATGCACACCAGAAACCAAAGGTAATATCTAACTTGGTTTAATTAACCATCAATTGGTTTAAAAATATAAATTACAATAACACATATAGTAACAAAAAATAGGCAATATACAGCAATCAACAGAAATAATATTACCAAAGTTCTCACAAGCCTAATAGGGCAGAAACACGAATCCAACAGAACCCCCCAGCGTTTCGGCACCACCTGGTTGCCTTTATCAAGGGCGTTGATAAAGGTAGAACGCAAGAGGCAGTTATGGTCCAAACGTATCACTCACAGATTCTCACACTGCCACACATACCAGTCACATCTACCCACATGCAGACACTGCACAGAAAGCCACAAGATACACTTCACACATAGCTACAACACTTTCAGCCACCCTACACAACACACACACCCACACCACATATCCACTTAACATTTTTTTAAATATTCACATTACATAACAATAAAAAAACAACATATGGGAAGAATTTCCTGGTGCACACCCTAATAAAATGGGCTGCATATGCTTATGTGCACGTGTGGCGGCTTTACTGGAGTCTTGGCAAATGAGTTGCCCAGACCGACCCAGCAAAGAGCGTTAATACTGGCCAGACAGTCAGGCTGCTGTAGAAGCAGTCCCTCAGGGATTGGGTATCTGTGATGTCATGACATGGGCAGATCATATAGGTAGGACTGTGTGATGTCACACAGGAGGGGGGCGGCAAATATTATTTTTTTGCCTAGGGCGGCAAAAATCCTTGCACAGGCCATGAGTGTGTTTGCATATGTAACGGTATGTTACATAGTGTATGTATCTGACTGTGTGCACCTAACTACTGTGTGATTGTGTCTATCTGACTCTATGCTTATGGATGAGTGACCATGTGTGTGTGTGCATGTGCATGTGACTGAGTGCCTGTGACAGTGTATGTTTGTGTGAGTATGTGCATGTGACTGTGTATAATCACGTAATTAGTTATGTTGCAACTGTGTGATTGTGTGTCTGTGTATGTGACTTTGTGTGTCCATGTTTGTATGTGACTGCATGTATTATTATAATTATTATTATTATTATAATTTCTATAGCACCAACACATTTTGCAGTGCTTTGCAATATCATAAAGGGGGGAATTTATCAAAGATATTTAACAATACAAAATGTTATACAAACAATTGGTTGATTAAGACCCTGCTCAAAAGAGCTTCCAATCTAGAAATGGTGGGGATAAAAACACAATAGGAATGTGGGTATAGAAACCAAACGATAGAGTGTGTATATGATTGCATATCTATGCATACATGCAAGCATGTTTTTTGTATGTGAGAGACAAATAAGGGTAAGAGGGTTGAGAAACAGACAAGAAGTAACATGGGTTAAGAGACACACAAGAAAGTGAAAAGGTTCAACAGACACACAAGGTTAAAAGGGGGATTAGGAAAAACACAAAAGAAGGGCCAAGATACACAAAAAAGGATGAGTGACAAGTGTCCTAGTTATGGCTTTGCTATCAATGGACAATGTTCTATGTCACCAAAAGGGACCATAAAGGCAACTATTTCTGAGATGACATGGAACACCTTAAATACATTAAAGGGCTAAGCTGTGAACACTATCAGCTTGCTTTCAGTTGTGAATCTGATTTTTCTTGTGTTATAATTTGAAATACACCTAACATATAACCAACAAGTGAGAAAGCTAAAGGAATTTCAGAAATGAAAAACATTTTAAAAACTGGTATATCTCAATTTGTGTTTCATCCATTAACTAATGCAGATCAATGGATGATTTAATAGCTCAGCGTTTATTCCTGTCATGTAAATGTTCTGAAAGCAATCAAATGGAAACTTGAGATGCCTTTTATAGCACAATATGATACATACAAGACCTATAAAATAGCAACAAAAACTGCATTGAGGTATCAGCTTTCATTTTAATGAACTTACCTGAATGGCTCCTTGTTTGATCCTGCTCCCAAATTAATCATATGCCTTATTCTTTTTCTTGTTAACAACATAAACTATTAACAAAGCTGGAGAGAGTATGTCAGACATCATTAGACTTTTACAGTCATAGATTACATCAGCGATCCTAAAGGGGCACTATAGACACCCAGATCACTTCAGCTCATTGAAGTGGTCTGGGTGCAATGCCCCTGTCCCACTCAGTACTGCAATGTAAAGCATTGCAGTTCCATAAAAACTGCAATAATTACCTTGCAGTACTAAGACTTCCTCTAGTGGCTGCCTACTAGACAGCCACTAGAGGCGCTAATGGGATTTTACTGGACTTTAGGGATCCTAAATGATGCTTGACATCCTCATGCTCTTCATGAGGACATCCAGCATCAGTAATGCACATTAGGTCCCCTTATGGGATGTCATTGGAGGAGGCAGATCATTGACCCAGCGCCGATTGAGATCAAAGCAGGAAATGAATGGGGAAATAAAGGGTTATTAACCCTTTCTCAACCTCAGGGGGGAGCTGAAAGGGAGGACCAGAGGGAAGTATACTGTACAAATACAGCTTTGAATTCCTAACACTATAGAATCCCTTTAACATTTGTAAGGATACACATTTAATGCATTCAGCATATGAGAAAGAAAACTTCAATGTATTAAATCCAAGCACATCTAATATTATGCTATTGCATTATAGCATGTGCAGTACTTATATGATATATGCTAAATAATAGCCTTGTAAGAATGGTGAAGGGTGTTGTAAAAAATATAAAAAAAAAAAAAAGAAAAGAAAAATGTATATATTATTATTATTATTATTATTATTATTATTGTTGTATTATTTATATAGCGCCATCAGATTCCGTAGCGATGTAGATATTTATATTTGTTTTGTTTATTTATTAACTGGGCCATACTAGCTTTGAGGTGCTAATTGAAATTATAGAATGGCATTCATATTTATAGATTGTGTTTTTTGTTATCTCATTTGGTTATTTGCAATGGACGTGGTAAGATCAAGAAAAATAATGTATATTTGAAATAGTTTACCTTGCTCAAAGACTGAATTCAACTGCATGTCATGTTAGATTATGAAGGCAATATATGCTAATAGTAGCAATAATGTATAAAATTATCTTTCAAAGCTTTATCTGACATTGGAGATTATATTCTGATGGGTTTAGACTGTGCTGATGTAGAAGGCTGTCAACTGATACAACTCCCTTACTCAGTTTTTACAATTAATATGCTAAATGGAATAAATAGAATATTCTCCATCTTGGCTGACTTGAAGACTGCAACATTATGTTAATTTATTCAATTTACGTTAATTAAGACAATGTGGCTAAGTTCATGGCTTGTAAGCAGAATATTACAGAGTATCTTCTCTTCATGACATAAAAGAACACTCCAAGCAAGCTATAATGGTTTCAGTGCCAGGATTACACTGGTGCCTCCCAATTTTCAGTAATCAAATTGTTTTAGAACGGTTTGACTCCTCATTTGTGAACCACCAGGCCCCAATTACCTATGCCCTGCAGGTTAGGGCTAGATTATTTTCTGAGTGAGTCAGCTGATCACATACCTCCCAACATGTCAAATGGACAATGAGGGACACTTTACTTTTAGGGGTGTGAGTGTGGTTCGGCCAAGAGGGTGGGTCAGGGCTGTACTGAGAAATTTAGATGACTTACTAATACAAAGTATGCAACTAAAATGTAATCTAGTAATTTAGAACAAGAGCATTATATCTTATTCACACAGACTGATTTCTGACCTTAGGACCTCAGGGAAGAATAGTTTGTCTACTTACAGGGCACTCCTGGCACCATATCAACTGCAGCGAGCTATAATAGTTGAGATGTTTAGCGTGTACCTTTAAATTAATAAATGAAATATTGGTCAAGCTATTTATAATTAAAGAAAAAAAGTCAGAATTATCAGCAAAACTTAATATATTTTTGCTTAGTTTGTGAGTAAAGTATTATTATTTTTTGTTTCCTTGTTTTTGCTAAACACTAGCAGTGGGTGTTTTGGAGATTTGCATGGGCAAAAAATTTGATTCGGTTCAGAAATGCGGGTAAGTAAAAAAAAGATCTGCTTCTGCGCTTTGGCAATTCAGACCAATGGCAATCGGTTCGGTTTGGGACTTCTGCAATTCGGACATTCGGAAACATCCCTCTTTTGTTTTGCTACTTTTCAGAAATCTGAAGAAAATTGCCACCATAACCACTTATATATCTGTAGGGCTCCCTATCCCCTAACCACCACAACCATTTGCACATCTATAAGGCTCCCAGTGCCTGGACTGCCACCACAACCACTTACACATCTATAGGGCTCACAGTGCCTGGACTGCCACCACAACCACTTACACATCTATAGGGCTCACAGTGCCCGGACTGCCACTACAACCACTTAAACATCTATAGGGCTCACAGTTCCAGGAATTAGCTTATTGGTCAAGATTCCTGCCATCATTCACGTAATTTTCCCTCCCTCTCTTGTTTTGCCACTTTTCAGAAATCCAAAGCACTTTGGCACTTTGACAATTCAGCAATTCGGTTTGGGTCAGCACTTTGGAAATTCGGCACTTTGGCAATCCGGCAATTTGTCAATTCGAAGTTCGGGCATTCATAAGCATCCGAATGTCTGAATTGAACCAAATTTGTCCAAATGTACATTCGGAATGAAACGAATTGCTCATGTCTAGTTATTTTCCAATGGTTTATTTTTGTGGTGCAGGTCAGGAGAGTGGGGGCTATTATATACAGTTACATGGCAGCTTCCTGGTGGGTTTAGGTACTTATGATAAGTGGGCTGTATTTAGCTGGTTTAGGTATCTTGCACCTTGTCCACACTGTTTGACATATGAGCATTCATTAGGGTCTTCGATCACTGTATATGTTGCACATCACTTACTGGACCAATCCAACGTTTATTAAAAACAACCACTTGGGTCTTTTTTCTGCCTATACATATTGTTTTCATATTTTCTTTTCTTGTATTTTTGCAGCTAAATGTATTTAGTTTAATTATTATTTTTTGTTATTGACATTTGTCTTCTTTATCTATTAATTTGGAACTGACCATCTGAAAGAGTGATATGTCAAATACATTCAGTAAAGATCAAACCAGGCCACAGAGGAGCAGCATGTACAGTAAATAGAACTCCACTACATTATAAACTATTTTCTGAAACGTGATCGAAATATTTTAGAAAGCTTTAGAAATGTGATGGCATCAGATATTAGCTACTTAATGCTGATGATACATATGAAAATATCATCATAGATTCATTGCTCAGTAAAATGTAGAATCCAACATTAATTTCTACATTCATCAGTTCATGTTTGCAGTGACAATTCCTGTTCTAGTGCCACAGGCACAACTTTATCCTATGATTAAATATTTGTAGAATTACACGCAATTTATATTAAAAATGGAAATTAAATTACCTACATGTTTAATAAGAACATCTATTTGACATCTTCCCCTTCTATGTTCTTATTACTTTTTCATTTATATTTGTACTGTGAAGTGTTACTCATTAACTCTTTCACTACCATATTAAAAAAATAACACAGCTAACAAATGAAAAAAAAGCACAAAACAGAAATCTTATGCTAAGATTGTTAATTAATCTGAGTGTTTAACCATGGTTTAACCTTTAAAAATATGGGTTATGAGGGCGGACCCTGACTGCTGAGCTGAAAGGACGCAGGGTAAAACAGCTCCTGCTCTCCAAGGCAAATACTCCTGATTAACGGGCATAAACAGCCCCCAAAATACTTTTATGAGCCACCAACTGAGCGGTGACACTATGAAGCACACGCCGACACCAAACAAGCGACATTGCCTGCAGGACTTGTGAGTTTAATGTATTTTTATTATTCGCATTTATACATAGCGCCAACTTTCTGAGGTGCTTCACGTTATTATAAAGGGGGAAATTTAACAATTAATGAGACAGTTACACATTTTTACAGGAACAACTGGTGAAATGAGTTTACAATCTAGAGGATTTTAATAGTCGTGAATTTATCTTTTAGCTTTGTTTAATTATTATAAGATAAGCTACAGCTTGCCATCCTTCTGCACCAGTAGTCATTTAAATAGAAGAAGGGTTTTTGTAAAAAAAAAAATGAAAAAATGAAAGGATGAATGGGTGAATGGGTCATCAACTGCCCAATCACTTTTGTCTTTAATTTTTTGAAAAAAATCCTGGCGTCAAATGAAATTACTCCTCCTGCTGCTCCCCGTCTTTCAAATGCCCTTAATTGTAGTGGTTTTGTCCTGCCTCGTTGAGTGTTGTGGTGCCTGCTACCTACACAGATCAAAATTGATACATGTTGATGGCAGGGCACAATTTCTTCCCACACTGAAACATGGTCAATCACGCTACAGACTACAGACTAGATGTGTGGGAAAAATTTGTTCTTCTCAGGGTGGAAAGGGTGAATTCGTCATCAATTCCTTAGAAAAAGAAGTGACCATCCTTCAGTATGGAAAAAGCAGTGCCCTCCTGCAGGGGTAATAGACACCACAAAACTAATTTGAAGAAGGATTATCAGCCGCAGCAGCAGGAGTAATTTAATTTTTTGGGGTTGTTTTTGTTGTTTTGGTGAACAAGGGGAGGGGATGACCACCAGCACCACAACCACATTTTAAAATACTTATTTTTCTATAAATAGTTTACAAAAAAGACCTGACAAATTCACTGTAGGAAGGGTTCACTTGTGCTTTAAACTGAAGCCATACATTGTCTGAAGTAGTCACTAAATTCGATATTTTGTTCAGATGAACAATATCTGGTGAAAATGACTGCATTTTGACTGCAATGGCAATTTTCTTTACCAAAGCCAAGCACAGTTGGAATTCGGTCGCCTGTATGCGTTCGGTGTCCAATTAAAATTGGTGCTTTCGCATTTGAATTCTATACAAAGTGTAGGTTACAGAAGGTTGCCAAGGCACCGATTGTAAACTGAATAATGACTGAATGCGTCCAGCAGAATGCATGTTTGCAAATATCATTAACTTGCTTTATGCAAGCGAACAATAATTGAAAGTACTATTTGTTAGTGCCGCCAGCAGGCAAATAGTTAAATAAACCTCAGCTGTACAAGGATTAACCCTCCTGTACAGGATTAACCATGCAATTCAACCATTCAGACTGCTCTTACTGATATTGCATAGCATGGAATATTTTCCCATACAGTGCAACAACCGACATAGGTTGGGAAATCTTTTATAAGGTCTTTCCCTGCAATGAGAGCTCAGGCTTTGGTAAGCCCTTGTAGGGTGAAGAAAAATGTATTTTATAGCATAATGTGTTTTTGTTATTTTTTTAAAAAATGTTTATACTGGATATATATTTTTTTTCATTAATTGCGTCAGGATTTATGGATTTGCTTCATGGCCCCACTCACTATAATTAATAACGAGGGAAACTAGGGGATAGGGAACCCCAAGTCACATAAAGGAGATGAGGCTAGACATGCTAATGCTACTATTTGGGGGTAAAAAGCATGTCCAGAACTCCATTGTTTAATCAATAAATCAATTAAATCCCCCACCTTCTATCATGGGTGGTAGCTAGGGGAGACACTAGGTCCTCCCCTTGAATATTGTTATTAGGTACCCCACATACTGCAAATGGTAGGAGGTCAGTTAGTCACTGTCTTCCCTCCCTGAATATTCTAATAGTCCAAACCTGCTGACCATGGGTCAGGCCAGGGATTATAAGAATGTAAATATTGAATGAAATAGCCCCCACCATATTTTCTTGACTGGAGATTTGGGGGAGGGCTATATCCCTATAGCTGCACATGTGCTAGTTTTAAAAGTTTAGTAGACATGCACCGCCTACAGTATGGCAGGTGGGGGCATAGGAAGATGATGGTAACATCATCATAGTAACATGATGGTCTTATTGACTCCACATGGGCTTTTTTATTTATTACTTATTTATTTTATTTATTTATTATTTGAACTATTTTGATGTGGTGGCTACTTAGCAAGCGCTGGCCATCCAACCCATAATTAACCTTTGCACAACTAAAGGTTTTTTTTTTTTGTATTCTTTATTTTTGTTGTGCATGTGTAAATTGAAAGATTGCACAATATACAAATATAACAGAGAAAAAGTTTGTCAGGTTCAAACAGTTGTACATGGAATTCATAACATTTGTTTTTTGACAGGCATACTGCATATTGAAGAAGACTTAGCAATACATTGTAAGCATTAGGTGAGATCGTTGAGTGGTATCCAATAGATCACCGGATTGTGGTAATTCAGTTTTAGCAAAATAAGAGACTCCAGGTTGGCTCAGTTCGATGCAACATAAACTTTTAAAGTAAAGTGAAAACTGTAACTAAAATATCTATCTTTACATTTGGTGGTCTCTAACGGTGAGGATAGTTTCTAAATCCCTAATTTTTGCTCACTCATCATATTAGTATAGCAATGCCAACGGCAAAGAGACAACAGGATGGGCCACAGCCCATATGTTCTGTATATAGTAAAAGAGCTGTCTAGTGTGCGGTCTTGTGCTGAGTGGATTATACATTTTAGTGACATGTCTAACAACGTTATAATGCTACAATAAGATGGAGGTGGTCCCCTGAGCACACAGGTATTCGTAGATCAAAGATGTATCAGGGTTCCTTACGTAGGCATTAGTGCTCCAGGGGGAGAAGTAAAGCCCCCCTCGGGGTTCCTACAGTAACTAACACTTTTATCCATTAAATACATCAATATGGGGGGAGGGGTTGGTGCCTGGGTGGGCCTGGAGGACCATATGGGAGAGGCGCGGTTGGTGCCTGGGTGGGCTGCTCTGTTCTAAAGGTGCATCCCTCATCTATTTTCTCCCTTCGAGTTGTCTAAAGATTTGGCATTAGAAAAATAGAGAAGGGGAAAGAAAAAAAAAACATGTGAAACGAAAACATAAGCAAAGTACTCAAATGAAGGTGAGATAGCAATCCCCTTCAGTGCGTCCAGGTCCCACGGGTATAATGTTCGGAGTTACGTTCTCCAAGGCGATACTTTAAAGTGGCAGCCAATAAACAAGAAAAACATTAGAAAACAAAAACAGAAAACTTATAGTGGTTATAGTCACATATTCCAGTAGCGGGTTTTATGACCTCCAATGGGGTGGAGAGTCCTTCGGTTAGTTTGGTGTTCTCAGGTAGCATCGTCTGCCGATGTGGTGTGTCTGGCTGAGCTGGGTACGAATTCCTTGGTGGTGGTAGGAATCAGTCTGGTGGAGGTGGTCGTGGATTCCGCTTGCGGGGCCTTCAGGCCCAGCTGGCCCAGGTAAGTGTCCATTCTCAATGATCAAGTAACATACCGAAAACTTAAGAATGACCCAACGAAACAGTTTAATGAGATTCTCGAAATTATATTGACCAAAGCCTTGACTGATCAAGTCATCTCCCAAAAGAATTTTGATTTTCTTTTGGAGAAAAACCCTATGATTCCCATTTTTTATTTTTTGCCCAAAATCCATAAAAATTTATTTTTTCCTCCGGGCCGCCCTATAATCAGTGGGATCAATTCTATAACAGCCAACCTCTCGGCGTTTATAGATTCATATCTACAGAAATATGCACAAGAAGCTGTATCTTATGTAAGAGACACCAAGTCTCTCTTACAGGAATTGGCAAATATTCAATGGCGAGAAGAGTATAGTTGGGCCACTCTGGACGTAACGTCCCTTTACACTGTTATAGATCACAATCAGGGAATTGAGGCTATTCGTCATTACATGGATAGAGATGAGACTGTTTCGGATAACCTTAAAGAATTTATAATTAGAGGAGTTCAATTTATTTTGGAACAAAATTATTTTTTCTTTGAGGGTTCTTTTTATTTACAGATTAGAGGTACCGCCATGGGCACCAGGTTTGCCCCCAGCTATGCCAACACATTCATGAGGAAGTGGGAAGATCACTGCGTGTGGGCTGGTCATGGCTGGGGGGCATCCCTGGTGCTCTGGCGGCGATACATCGACGATGTTATTATCATTTGGAAGGGAGATAGGATTTCTTTTGACTGTTTTTCTACGTATTTAAATGGTAACAACTTAAACCTGAAATTCACTCCAACATGGGAGAAGGAATCTATTAATTTCCTAGACTTGGTCCTGTTTAGTCAACAAGATAAGATTCATACTAGGTGCTATTTCAAACCAACAGATGGTAACAGCTACGTGCATAAGACCAGCTGCCATCACCAGCCTTGGCTGAGAGGAATAACTAAAAGTCAACTAATTAGAGTCAAACGTAACTGTTCTATACCTCAAGAATTTCAAACACAGGCAGGATATATTAAGCAAAAATTAATGAGACGTGGCTATAACAAAAATAGTATAGAAAAAGAGATGAGAATTATTGGTATTGGGGAGAGGGATGAGCTACTTAAGGACACGGATAAATCTAAGAATAATTCAACATCCAAATTTAACTTTGCATTTAAGACAAGATTCAATACCCAACATAATGAGATTAGGAAAGTGTTCAAAAAACATTGGTCTATCTTACAAAGTGACCCTGTTATGGGACAATTGTTGCCGAATAATCCACAAATGATTTATAGGAAGAACAAAAATTTGAAGAATATGCTAGCACCAAGCTATATCAAACCTATTAATAAATCTATCCCTAGTAATAGCATTAAGGGTTTCAGAGGCTGTAGAGGATGTGTGGCATGTGGTACAGCCTCTTTATTAGATTCTGACTCTTTTCAGAGTACCACCACAGGGATTTCATTTCCCATTAGGTCGCTGATTGGCTGCCGCACGGATTTTGTAGTATATTTACTGCAGTGTCCGTGCGGCAGGCAATATGTGGGACGCACCAAGAGATTGCTGAAAGTCAGATTCATGGAGCATTTGAATAATATTAAAAAACGTCTCACAACCCACTCGGTTCCATTACACTGTCAGTCATGTCCTGCGTTTAATTTTAAAGACTTTGTGTGTAAGGGCATTGAATATATCCCCCCCCATTGGAGAGGAGGGGATAGGTTAAAACGACTTCGACAGAAAGAAACCTATTGGATACACTGTTTACAGACACTGGAGCCGAAGGGGTTAAATGTGGACATTGACTTGATTTGTTTTCTTGATGATTAGATATTTGTAATATTATAATTATCTGTCTGAGCTATATGGAGTATTTTTTGTTTAATCTTATGGGAATTATTATCAGTTTTATTTATAATTTCCTTTCACGTAAAATTGATCATTCAGAGTGCATTTTTATTATACATATTTTTTAATATGTTTAAATATTCATGTATTGGATTAAAGGGTATAAAATGATCAAAAATAGACATTATATGAACTAATTAATACATACAATAGGTGGAAAATCACACTTCTGGAGAATCTGTAAGATATATAGCACACACAATAGTGTAATACAGTTAATATCACTAAACAGTATAAGATATGCAGATGTGGTACTCACAAACGTGGAGCCAAGTATATGTGGCTCTCACTCGAAGCGCCTTGGGACTTTTTATGGAAGGATGTCCCTCTCCTAGCTGGATCACTGGTCCCACTTGATCTCCAGGATAGTTAGAAGCTGGATAGGTATGCCCGGTTGTATGGTAAAAACAAAAGGGTTCCACTCTCCAATACTTGGTGTAGAAAGACTATATTGATTCTGACAGATGTAAAATCAATCTAGAAAAATCCCTTATAAGGGAGATGAAAATTAAATGGGAAGTAGCAACCCTAAAAAAATATGTGAAGGAGCAAATCACCCCGAGGGGGTTGAGGTTTGAGAAAGACCCTACGTTTGATAAGGAAAATGAAAGTTTTATGCTAGGATGGAATAAACTACTTGAGGGCTTCTCCTTCAGTGTAATTGGTTACATAGTTTCTAGAAGAGAGGAAACTTTGTTACAAATAGACGAGGAAATTAATATGTGGAAGCAAAAATTGAGCGATACCTCTAGCCCAGAAATCTTCAATAAAACTGTAAAAGACATCAAAATAAAAGTAGAAAAAGTAGAGAAAGATACAGTTGCCATAAAAAGAAAAAAATATCTGAGAGATACTAATGATTATAGAACAGGCAATATCAGGTTTCCTAAGAGAAAAAAGAATGGAAGCAACTACAGTAGTAGGATGAATGAGAACTCCTACTCAAATCAGATTGCCCCCAGATATAATAGGGATCATAGAACCCAGCAGGGACCGAATAGGCAGAATAAACAATTCATAGATGAAAAATTTGTAAAGAAAGGGAATGAACAAGGAATAAATAGCCAATATAATAAAAAGAACAGTGAAGAACATCACCAGTCCCAAAAAGCATCAACCTCCACGTACTATCAATCCCAAAAAGCATCAACCTCCACGCACTACCACCCTAGTAGAAGCTATAGAGATGTCGTAAAAGAGGGACGGCAGAGAATACAGGAGGAATCCCCTCAGAAATCGCAGAATTGTCAGAAATATAGAAGAGAGAGACAATTACCGACCGATTGGAGAAGGAAAGAAAGGAGGAGTAGGGGTAGAAGCAATAGTCCCCAACAAGCCAACAAAGGTAGGAAGTATCAACAGCAAGGACAAGAAGAGGAAGAAAGAAGAATGGACGCTCCTTATGAAAGATGCAGAGATACAAGAGAACCCCCTCTGGAACAACGGCAGAATAAGAGACGACAAGAATGCCCACTGGTTTTTCAGAAGGATCCGACAATAGAAAATCTCAAATGGCAGGAGAATCCCATATTATGGGAATCTCCAGGCAAACAAAAGAGATCAAGGGAGAAAGACTTAGAGGAAGGAACAGGGGGCAACAAAGAAAAGAGAGGACGAATTTAGACCCCAGTGGTGTTTTTAATCTCACTGGTAGACCATTGTCAGAAGGGGAAATGCAAGTCCTGAAAAAAGGACTTAAGTTTGCCCCAACTGCGGAAATTAACAAATTTAACTTCTTTATAGACATGAATAAATTCATGAGAAGTTTGTGCCTAAAAAAGTTTTTTAATGAAAAAGAAAACACCACCAATAACTTAGAAGGAATAGATAGGAGCACTGGGTATACACAAACACAATTGAAGGATAAATCTACTTTCTATCCGAAACATATGACCTCGGATAAGATGAAAACTTTTGAAACCATGGTGATGGGAGAAATCAACAAAATTAAAAAACTAAATAAATTCCAACACAATATGTCAATAAAAGAAAAGAAAATTTTAGATAACCTACAAAAAAATAAAGAGCTGGTGATAAAACCAGCGGATAAAGGGGGGGGGGGTAGTGGTACTATCCAAAGCGGAATATATGAAGGAATCCGAGAGAATCCTATCAGACGCTACAACTTACAAAAAACTCAAGTCTAATCCTACCGAAAAAGTAAAAGAACTATTTGATAAATATATCAAAAAAGGAATAGATATGGACATCCTCACAGAAAAAGAAGGCAAGTACCTAACAATGGCTCATCCAAAAATTCCTGTTTTTTATTATTTACCGAAGGTGCACAAGAATCCGGTGAACCCCCCAGGCCGCCCAATAATTTCTGGGATCGATTCAATATCTTCGAGAATTTCTGAATACATCGACATATTACTACAACCTATAGTCACTAGAACAAAAGCCCATCTTAAGGATACTATCCATACTTTACAGATTTTAGAATCAACACGATGGGAAGATAGGTATTGTCTTGTCACAAGCGACGTGACATCATTATATACGGTTATTCCACACGAGAAAGGTATAGAAGCAGTTGAATATTTTTTAACAAAAGCGGATTTTAAAAGAGAACAAATAGATTTTATTATTGAAGGAATCCACCTTATTTTAACTAATAATTTTTTTTGGCACAACGACACCTTTTACCTTCAAGTACGGGGCACAGCGATGGGCACCAAATTCGCACCCAGCTATGCGAATCTTTTTATGGCATATTGGGAGGAACATTACATCTTTTCCTGCCACCCCTGGGTGTCGAATTTGGTGTCCCATCATCGATATATCGACGATATTTTGTTCATCTGGGATGGCCCCACAGAGCTCTTAGAACAATTTCTTTTATATCTCAATGATAACGAATGGGGAATTCTACTAACTACAACGCACAGCCAGACAGAGATACAATTTTTAGATTTACAAATTTTTATTGAAGACGCCCAGATTAAAACCAAAAATTATTTTAAAGAAGTAGATGCCAATGGGTACATAGAAAAATCGAGTTGTCATCATAGACCTTGGTTGAACAACGCACCAAAAGGGCAATTCCTCAGAATTAGGCGAAATTGTACCAATGAGGATGACTTTCTAATACAGGCAGATAGAATAAAAACGCAGTTTGAAGAAAAAGGCTATGAGAAAGAAGCATTAGAGAAAGACATAGAGGATGTCAAAAGAATAGTGAGGAAAGAACTTCTAACTTATAAACCAAAGTTGAATCAACAAGCGTACTCCAAAGAAATCCCTTTTATCTGTAATTTTAATGGTAATCATAGAAGTATAAATAGAGCCATAAAGAGATATTGGCATGTTTTACAAGAAGATCCCATTTTAAAAGACATCTTACCCATTCGCCCGAATATAATATATAGAGGTGCGACTAACCTTAAAAGAACCCTTGTCCATAGCAGCAATGGCCCAAGTAAGAGCACACATTTTTTAAATCTAAATAAAGGCTTTTATGGATGCGGAACGTGTCTCGCATGCAGAACCACCAAAAGCAAAAAAAGACACTTAATTAATCTGAAAGAGTATATAAATAAAGATTTCAACATTAGAGATCAATTAACCTGCTTTTCAAAAGGAGTGATCTATGCATTAAAATGCCCCTGTAATCTGTTATACATTGGAAGAACTATAAGGTGTGTAAATACAAGAATCTCAGAACATATACGAAATATAAAGAATGGAGTAGAAACACATAGTGTGTCTAACCATTTCAAGAAGTACCACCAGAAAAATCCAGAGAATTTGTTCTTTTGTCCGTTAAAAATAGTCAAAAGGGATTGGAGAGGGGGCGATTTTAACCAAAAAATAGGAAAAGAAGAAATGCAATTTATATACAATTTTAACACCCTTGCACCACACGGGTTAAATTCAGATTTTGAGGTGTGCCACTTCTTTTAGATGCATGGGAAAATAAGGTTTTATATTGCATGCGAACACATAGTAGTTTTAACAAGAGGAAATCATTGATCATTATTTTTACCATCAGATTTTATTTTTACCATCAGATTTTATTGATTATTCTCACTGCCTTTTTTAATTTTCAGTATAAGTACTATTTACCATCTAGAATTAAGTCTCTGAAAAGTTGGGATGTTGTCAGCCATTTATTGATCTAGGTGTATATATATACAGCATATGTATGTGATTTTATAATATTCTTTCCACACATTAAGCACTTTCAGGACTTTTCCATTATATTTATTTATTGACTTTTCACATGAAAATAATATGGCTTTAAGCCGTGAAAAAAACAGACTGGTTTTCCGAAAAACCGTATTAATATGTGAGAGAAGATCGATATTAGAAATCCGGAAATGCCAGAGGGGACGGAGTGGAACGCAACGATGCGTTCCAAGTAAGAGGAACGTCGAACCAGGAAGTGAATTGGAACGCAAAGGTGCGTTCCACGGCAGAACACGTCGAAACCCGGAAGTGAAAAGCCAGCATTGGAGAAAAAGCCGCCGAAAAGAAGTTTGAACTTTTATACCGATTGAAAAAGCCCCTGAAAGGGGCGAAACGCGTTTCGGACTTGACTCTTAGCCATTGGGCTATTATTCTATCCTGCACCAAATAGCTGGATATATTTCGTATTATTGTGATTTTAATAGAAACGTTTTCTTTATTTTTATTGTGATTTTACTGATATTGTTTGAATAAATATTTTTGGCTGTTTATGCCATCTTTCTACACCAAGTATTGGAGAGTGGAACCCTTTTGTTTTTACCATACAACCGGGCATACCTATCCAGCTTCTAACTATCCTGGAGATCAAGTGGGACCAGTGATCCAGCTAGGAGAGGGACATCCTTCCATAAAAAGTCCCAAGGCGCTTCGAGTGAGAGCCACATATACTTGGCTCCACGTTTGTGAGTACCACATCTGCATATCTTATACTGTTTAGTGATATTAACTGTATTACACTATTGTGTGTGCTATATATCTTACAGATTCTCCAGAAGTGTGATTTTCCACCTATTGTATGTATTAATTATGTTATTTTGAGTGGTGTGAGGGGTTTTCCCACTCAGGTGGCTTGTAGCATTTTGGCTACCACACTTGTTCACATTGGTTTTATTGTATACACTCTCTGTTTTGTATTATATGAACTAAATTTGAAGCAATAATTGCACTTGATAAAGTTTTATGATTTGATATTGATACACTTTTTTTCTTTTTTCCAATGAGCTATGTTAGTAGCAGTTACTGATCATAATTTTTTCTAAGTTCGGCTTTCCGCCGACCACGCATGTGTATGCATAACTATAGAGACTCACGAGGACCACACTTCACGCGGATGCGAAATCAGAGATGGAACGCACGGAAGTGGTATTTTGGAACGCAGACGTCACTTCCGGCGACACTTCTGAAACCCGGGAAGCGGGAAAAGAAATTGACGATCAGCTGTGAGTCGGCAAGTGATTGAGGAATCCGGAACCAAGTTCGAACACACCCACCACACCACCAATGGGATTAGTAGCTGCCTTATATATTGGGACTGTGGGATAAGGGAGGGTACAGCAGGAATTTGTATGTATGGTATCTGTAATATTATTTTTAACTTGAAAGGTCCCTGAAGAAGTTCTGTTTGAACGAAACGCGTTGGACCAGTGCCTTTTATTGTATTTATGAATAAATACCTTTTCTACCATACTTTGTTCCTGCTCTACTTTTGGTTCCGGATTTTAATTTCTACAAGATCCAGTATATCCTCAGTGTGACCCCCCTACAGGAGTAGGTGGTGGCTATTTCAGAGCGATTTTCCTTCCTACATCTTGTGAGTGCACTCAAGAACGTGTCTGTTATTTTATATATGTAACAGTCTTCACTATGTCTTATTAATTTTTATAGGTCCAGACAGCGATTTCCCTGATATATATATATCCAAGTGTCCAGATCCTGCAGGCTTTTTACTCTGTAGACAGGTCCTTTGGTGCTGAACGTGAGCATCCATGGGGTGCCCCAGTGGTACAGGATGTTATTTGTTCTCAGTAGTTGTAAGCTAGGTTGGAGCGTTTTACGCCAACTTAGTGTGGTTCTTGTGAGGTCAGGGAATAGCAGTATTTGTGAGTCCTCAAACGACAGAGGGGTTTTTCCACAAGTCGCTGCCAGGAGAGCTGTCTTGTCCTGGTGGGTCTGAAATTTTATGATAACATCAGCTGTGGCGTTTGTGGTTACATTTTTCGGCTTGGGCAGTCTGAACACTCAGTCAATCTTTACGAGTTTGGCTTGTTTGGGTTGCAGAAGTGTGACAATTAGGTGTCTCACATAGTGTGGGAGGTCAGTTAGCCCTATATCATCAGGTATCCCCCTAACCTTCACGTTATTTCTTCTCCTATGATCTTCTAAGGCCTCCACTTTCTCTATTGTGCTCAGCTGTTGTCTGTGGAGGTCATCTATTTTCCGTTCCAGGTTATGTAGGCGCTTATCCTGGGTGCTTGTCTTGGCCTCCAGATGGGTGAGCCTTGTGGTGGCCCCCTCTATGCCCTCTTTAACGCTTGCCCTGTCTGCTGCCAGGTCCTGCCTGAGTTCGGTAAACATTTAGTTAGCAGGGCCGCTGTGGCTGGTTCTTCCGCAGGGGATGCTTGGAGCTTGGGCCCTGGGGGATGGTTCATCGATGCGCCCTCAACCAAGTCTGGGTAGAAGTCACCCGAAGAGTCGGAGTATACGTCTTCCCCCAGCGCCATTTTCTCCCATGCGGCCTTCTGCGAGTTCCGCAGGAGTTCGCCGATGTCGTGGCTGGAAGGCGGTTTGTCTGGCTTCAATTTTTTATTTTTCTTGCCCATTGTCCCCTCCTCGATCGGTGGGTGAGGTTTGAGTAAGATGGGTGCCCAAATTCCGCCAATTTCATGCGTTATTCTCGTTTTTCAGTACGGAGCTTTTCTCCATGCGTCTTTGCTGGTCTCCAGCTAGCTCCGCCTCTCCACAACAAAAGGTTTTTAACTGTTTGCCCTGTTTTTTTTGTTTTGTTTTTTTACTCTGGGCCTGGACTTGAATCTTCCAGTTCTGGATTTCAAGCATTTGATCTGGGTTTCAGTTGTCCAGCAATGGTCAGTTCGGCTGAAATCCAGACAAAATGTAGGAACATTTGGAGCCTGGGTTGCAAATTCTGGACACTGTAGAATAGCATGTACAATGCAGCCGGATGGTTTTGCCCCATATGGTACAGTGAATAACACAGTGTGTATATTTCGAAGGAAAGAAGCTCGTAATTTCCAAAAGAATAATGGCAACAGTAGCACGCTGCAAATCAAATCCATATTTTACTAGAAATAAAATAAAAAATAACAAATGAGTAAAAATTCTAAAACAGTGAATCAAAGTCGGTGTAAATATCACTGGCAATAACAGCTAGGTAAGATGAACTATTTATATATATATATATATTGATTTTACAGTTTTTTATTGGATGATGAGAGGTGTGACTATTTCTGTCCAACCTCTCTCTGTTGACTATTGGCACTATCCTCACTAGCCCCCTTGCTCTGCCTACTTGTTCTGTTTCTCTCTTCATTAATACTGACTTGTGGTATCTTTGTAGATGTTTCTAAAATACCAGCACTAGTGAGCTGACCCTTCACTCAACTCCTACTCACTTCCTTGCTGCACAATTTTCAGTTTACAAGGTGGCCTATTTGAAGGCATGCAAAGTGATCCCAAACTTTGCATTGTTGCCACTATATATTAGCCTCTAACCTTTGCTTTGAGTCTGCTGAAGATGCAGACTAATTAATGCTAATGCAAATGTTGAGTGTGCCAGTGCAGGTGATGTTGTTGATGGTGGTAGTTGTTGGGGTGGTGCTGATCGGTGGCGGCTCTAGACTTTGTGAGGCCTTAGGCAAAACTCAAACATGAGGCCCCTACTAACACCTAAGGTAAAAAAAAAAATAGGGGTTGCATTGTATGTAAAAGGTGCTGTAGTGGCATTGAAGGACAAGCTTGCAGTGCTGGATACAGAGAGCTAGTCTCTGAATTTATTGTTCAGAGACTTGCAGTGTCGCAGCTCCCTGTGCCGCGGCATTGTGAGCTCTCTGACTGTAGCTATGGCATAATTTGCAAACTAAATTAATTTGCAATAAACACATTTAAGTAGCAATTATTCTTATTGTTTATACACGGCCGAGGGGTATGGTTACATAGCCTTGCAGTCGCGTATACATAAGTGCTGGTGCGTGTATTTCCGAGTTTACCTGGCATTGTCTACCTGTGTGTTTGACAGGGTTTGGGGTGAGTGTTGCACAGTTGTAATACAGGATTGTAAGGGATTATGTGGTATGGTGAGTGTGGCAGATTGAAGGAGGTGAGTGGGACAGACTGATAGAGGATGAGTGTGACAGGGTTGGGGGATGAGTGTGACAGTGCATGATAAGGTTAGTCTGACAGGATTGAGGGGGTAAATGTGATAGGGTAAGTGTGGCAAGGCAAGGGCAGGTGAGTTTGGTATGGTTGGAGTGGGTGAGAGTGACAGGATTAGGAGGGGTAATGTGACTTTGGCTTGGTGTAGGGGGTGATAGTGTGTGGGGACTGAAAGTGTTTTTTGGAATGTTGATAGTGTATGTGTAGGGGGTTACGGTGTGTGTGAAGGGGGTGTCAGTTTGTGTGGTAATAATAGGGTGTGGGTGGGGGATGACAAGGTGTGCGGAGGAAGGCTGGACAGCATGTGTGTGTGTGCTGGGGCTGTATCAGGGTGTTTGTGTGGAGAGGATGTGAGGGTGGGTATGGGGTGACAAGGTATGGTGGGGGCTGTGACAGGGTGGGGGCTGTGACAGGGTAGGGGGAGCTGTGACAGGGTAGGGGGCTCTGATAGGGTGGGGAAGATGTGACATAGTAGGGGGAGCTGTGACAGGGTAGGGGGCTGTGAGAGGATGGGGTGGTGGGGGAGCTCTGACAGAGCAGGGGTGGTAGTGGTGGTGTGACAGGGCAGGGTGTGGTAAGGGGGCTGTGACAGGGAGTGGTAGGGGGGCTGTGACAGGATAGAAGATGGGGACTGTGAAAGGATAGGAGGTGGGGGGACTGTGCAGGGTAGGAGGAGGGGGGCTGTAACAGGGCAGTGGGTGGCAGGGGGCTGTGACAGGGCAGGGGTGGTAGAGGGCAGAGGGTGGTAGGGTGCCTGGGGCAGGTGGTTGTAGGGGGGCTGTGAAAGGGCAGAGGGTGGTATGGGAGCTGTGACAGGGTAGGGGTGGGAGAGAGCTGAGACTGTGACAGGTGGTCATAAATACCTTTATAATAAACTGATTCACTGGTGGTCCGGTGGGCTCCCTATCCGTCAGCAGGTCCGCCGGGTTCAGAGCTGCAGACCATGTGGTAAATATCGCGATCTACAGTTAGTGCATTGCTGTGGTAAATTGCGGCAATGCTCTGATCGGCTGAGATCGCGAGACACCTCAGTCTGCAGCTCTGCCCCTCTAATTAGAGAGCCGCCTCAGTGCCCACACTGGTATAGTTAGTACTCCAGTCTTTGCTTTTGTTAAGTCATATGAAAAACAATTTCTGTTTCTCTATCTAGCTTATATCTAGATGTAGATGTACAGATGTACAAGCCTGTTACTCAAGATGTATAATTTTAATTATACATCTAGATGCCATAAGTGAACTGCTTTATGTCCTTTACAATGTCCCAAATTAAGCATGTAATTGGTGTTAGAGATGGCACTAGGACTGTACTTATATAAAAATATATTTTTTGCATTTAATTATTAATCATGGATCTTCCACTGTGCCATTGGTTTGCATGAAGCTTAGAGATGTATTTGCATTACTTTATTTTATGTGAACTTACAATGTGTATGTTAAATTAGTATTTGCATTTTAAAAATTTAAGCATTCCTGTAAAATATATTTGTAATACATTATTTCATGTTTGCATAACACTGTCATGGTCAATATTTTGACCGGCAGGTACAATTTCTAATTTAACATCAAGGAAATAGATCAAAGCAAAATGTATTTTGAAAAGATTCTGCCAAATGTTTGAACAAGCTCAAAGAGCCTTTACAATATACAAAACATACAGATTGTGTACTCTGTGAAATGAATAACTTCAATAGATTTCATGGTGTGAACTTAATGTGATTGGTTGCCCTCAAACTTAACCACAGAAAAGTATGGAACAAGCCAAGTTATTTATATATGCATATCAGAAGCAATTAAAAAAACATTGAACCCATTTTGCAGAATATATAAGTTAATTAAGATGTGAAAATGCTGATATAGGCATTAATTAAATAAAACTTTCTTTGAACTTATATTGTCTAAATTGATCTCTTTATACTCTGAAATCAAAACATATTTAAACAAAAGCCATTTTTGTTCTATGTCTTTTTTTTTTAACAAATGAATTGAAAGCTCTACTTATGTAGTAATAATTGTGACTATTAGGTAAATTGTGAAGAGAAATAAAAACCTATTGATAACACATGTATAACACATGTATTGCATTTACAGTTGCAAGAAAAAGTATGTGAACCCTTTGGATTTCTGAACAAATTGGTCATAAAATTTTATCTGATCATCATCTAAGTCACAACAATAGACAATCACACAAAGAATGAAATGTTGCCATGTTTTTATTGAACACACCATGTAAACATTCACAGTGCAGGTGGAAAAAGTATGTGAACCCTTGGATTTAATAACTGGTTGAACCTCCTTTGGCAGCAATAATTTCAACCAAACGTTTCCTGTTGTTGCAGATCAGACGTGCACAGCGGTCAGGAGTAATTCTTGACCATTCCTCTTTACAGAACTGATTCAGTTCAGCAATATTCTTGGGATATCTGGTGTGAATCGCTTTCTTGAGGTCATGCCACAGCATCTCAATCTGGTTGAGGTCAGGACTTTGACTGGGCCACTTCAGAAGGCAAATTTTCTTCTGTTTAAGCCATTCTGTTGTTGATTTACTTCTATGCTTTGGGTCATTGTCCTGTTGCAACACCCATCTTCTGTTGAGCTTCAGCTGGAAGACAGATGGCCTTAAGTTCTCCTGCAAAATGTCTTGATAAACTTGGGAATTCATTTTTCCTTCAATGATAGCAATCCGTCCAGGCCCTGATGCAGCAAAGCAGCCCCAAACCATGATGCCCCCACCACCATACTTCACAGTTGGGATGAGGCTTTGATGTTGGTGTGCTGTGCCTCTTTTTCGCCACACATAGTGTTGTGTGTTTCTTCCAAACAACTCAATTTTGGTTTCATCTGTCCACAGAATATTTTGCCAGTACTGCTGTGGAACATCCAGGTGCTCTTGTGCAAACTGTAAACGTGCAGCAATGTTTTGTTTGGACAGCAGTGGCTTCCTTTGTGGTATCCTCCCATGAACTACATTCTTGTTTAGTGTTTTACGTGTTGTAGATTTGCTAACAGGGATGTTAGCATTTGCCAGTGACTTTTGTAAGTCTTTAGCTGACACTCTAGGATTCTTCTTCACCTCATTGAGCAGTCTGCGCTGTGCTCTTGCAGTCATCTTTACAGGACGGCCACTCCTAGGGAGAGTAGCAGCAGTGCTGAACTTTCTCCATTTATAGACAATTCGTTTTACCGTGAACTGATGAACAGCAAGGCTTTTGGAGATACTTTTATAACCCTTTCCAGCTTTATGCAAGTCAACAATTCTTAATCGTAGGTCTTCTGAGAGCTCTTTTGTGCGAGGCATCATTCACATCAGGCAATGCTTCTTGTGAAAAAGCAAACCCAGAACTGGTGTGTGTTTTTTTTTGTTTGTTTTGAAATTCTTTATTTTTATTGTGCGTCAGTGAACAAATTATCCTGCATCGTCACAACAACGAGTGCAAGAACATGCAAATATTACAATGAAACAGGTTACGTAAGGCATGGGTCTGCTAGGATCAATACTTTGTTTCATTTTGCTGCGTCAGCACATTTTTATATTAACGAAAAAATACAAGAAGTTTCTGTACACATCTTCAATGAGTTAGTTAGTATGCAAATGTTACATGTATGAGCTGTACGTTTTAGCGTGCGAGTGTAGTGGTGACGAGTGAATCGCTCAGATGTGTGTGATGATGTGAATACTGTGGTATGGTACATGCTTAATGAGACAAGAGTATAAGAATGGTAGAGGAACTTAAGAAAGTGTCTGGCAACAGGTTTAGCAATATGTGAGTGGGAGGCAACAGGCCCTATGGGGACATGGCCTTGTGTGGTAAACCTAATATGGTACAATAAGGAGATTATTAGTAAAAAAAAAAAAAAAAAAGGGGGAAAAAGAGGTGAAGCATTGAAGGGAGAAGCATAGGATATAAAACATATTCAGGCATTGAGGGTTACTCAAGTGTCAAGTCCAGCTCGGTTTTGGAGGCTATTGCAGGGTCTGGGTAGCGCCCTGAGTGGCAGAGGCTCTATGTGGGGTCTTCTGCACTTTACAGGAGTATGAGTGTCCTGTCAGCCTATTCCCCGCTTGGGAGTGGACTTTACGGTGCTTGAGAGTCCTGCTGGGATCAAACAAGGTGGAACAGTGTGGATGCCTTTGGTGTTCTCTGCCGCCTGTCGCCATGAGTATCTGTGCCGATGTTGCCGGTGGGTGGTCTCTTTGTCTGGGTCACTAGGGCCATTTTTGGCGGTGGCTGTGCTCGGTGCTGTGAGGCAGGCCCACTTGCTGGAGGTTGCATCGTGGTTCTCAGCCATGTGCCGGGTCTAGTGGGGGCCCTGGGGCCATTCGAGCTGGCCTCGCTGTATGGCTTGGTCGTGGGTCTTTGCGTGCATGCTGGAGAGGCTTCCGTCTGCAGCACCATCTTTGAGATGTTGTCGGGTGATTGTTAGCGCGGCTGTGGCAGGGGCCCTTTAGTTTGCTGTCACGTGGGGTTGCCAGATTGTTGGTCTGCCGCTGTATATTCTCCAGGCTCGCCCAGAAAGTGTCGAATATGGCCTCAAGTTTAGCCAGGGTTTGGTGCCTTACTGTGTGGCTGTTGTGTTCACACGTGGCGTCCGCCATTGTATGGGTCCATGCTGTAGCGGGCATCTTGCGGGGCTCCGCTGTCTGTGTTTGGAGTAGTCCTGTTGCTTGAGGGAAATGGACCAAGATCACCCCCATTGGTCTTGAGGGGGGAGCGGGTAGGCAGTAGCTCGGTACCCCCGGCAGTTGGGCGAGGAGAGCGGCCGTCTCTCTTAAACTCCATCCACCATAGACCACAGCCCGCCTCTCTTGGTGCAGGATCACGGGAGGAACTTGGGTCTAGTGTCGGTAGGTTCGCCAGGGTTCCCCCAGCTTGGGTAGCATGCCCCGGCATCATATCAGGCTTAGTAGCTGTAAGTTTTCCCCTTAGAGGTAGCTTGTGTATCGGGAGCTCCTCCGCCATGCGACCGCTCCGTTTGCAGGTCAGACCCCACCCCTGGTGTGTGTTTTTTATAGGGCAGGGCAGCTGTAACCAACACTTACAATTTCATCTAATTGATTGGACTCCAGTTGGCTGACATCTCACTCCAATTAGCTCTTGGAGATGTCATTAGTCTAGGGGTTCACATACTTTTTCCACCTGCACTGTGAATGTTTACATGGTGTGTTCAATAAAAACATGGCAACATTTCATTCTTTGTGTGTTATTAGTTTAAGCAGACTGTGATTGTCTATTGTTGTGACTTAGATGATGATCAGATCACATTTTATGACCAATTTGTGCAGAAATCCATATCATTCCAAAGGGTTCACATACTTTTTCT
Source organism: Pelobates fuscus (assembly GCF_036172605.1). Taxonomy (NCBI): domain Eukaryota; kingdom Metazoa; phylum Chordata; class Amphibia; order Anura; family Pelobatidae; genus Pelobates; species Pelobates fuscus. The sequence goes on along the minus strand of NC_086321.1, from coordinate 103,638,119 downwards.
TGCAACTGTATTTATCAATGTCACCTGAGTACAATGACAATCACCATTGTGTTTCAATACCAGTGTTACATATGTCCCTATGTAACATTAGCTTAAAAAGTACACCATAGACTTTAGTTTAATGAAGCAGTTTTGGTGTGCAGCCTTTTGGTGTATAGTGTAGAGCCTCACTACTCAATAACATTTAGAAGTTAAATCACTTTGTTAAGCAACCCTAGTCACACTTTCATGCAGGTGACTTGCACAGCCTTCATTAGCACTTCCTGTAAAGAGAGATCTAATTTTTAAACATTCTGTTTAATTTATAATTTTTTATCTCATTCTGCCTTCTAATCCCTGCGTGAGCCTTCTTTGTGTGATTAAGGTTCAATTAACGGAGCAGGATATTTAAACTTCTAAAGCAAGAAAACATCTGATCTAAATTTAAAAGCATAAGAAATTATATAAGCTAGTTATTTTCAAGCCTATAGTATCCATATAATGTCTGATTATTCAACTGTATTAATAGATATATTATGAAGTAAGCTCTGCCAACCACTGTAGCCTCCTCCAAGGGCCTTTTCCAGAAGTCCCTATAATATTGGAGAAATCAGTGATATAACAGTAAACTTATTATTCTAGTCAGTTGCCTGAGGCCTGACTAATATAATGTGCATGGTTTAACCACTGGGGTCTAAAATAACATAGGGAATCCAATTTTTGCTTTTAAGAACTACTGTTTTTAGAACACCTTAGCCTCACCTTCTCCAGCTCTGCGTCATTCTTCATGTAGTGCTCTACACTTCTGCCATCAGCTGACACTGTAGACACCCTTTATAATTCAAATGCTATTGACTCATAATGCTTCTCTGTTTAGGATTCACTGTTGATCCAGGTACATCTGCACATTCAAATGTTTTTTGAGCCGAATAATTGTTCACTGTGACCTCTTTCTACAGTTTCTTGTCCCTCACAGACAAAGTTGGTAAGATACTCTTCACCCACATTAAATAACTCCATTATTACCTTGTCTTTGTTTAATATAACTTCCAAGTGGCAGACTAATACAGCTATGGTATAGAATTTATTTCATTGCTGCCTTTCACAGGGTGTTTGATGAAGCTAAGTACTTCATGGACATTAAACAGCAGAGGGGATTCTAGGTTTCAGAAACACTAAAGGCTTGAGCCCAAAGGGAAACCTGAAGACCTCCTAAACTGAAAGAGAGCTGGGTTTTTGTATCTATCCTCCTCTTTACAGTGTGCTGCTAATACTATTCAGGATCACTTGAGAACCACTCTAAAATCATAGCAGTAAGCAAGCACTGCAGAACTAGGTATTCTATGCAATCTCACCATGGGGTGAGCAACACACACATTCCTTCTTCTTGTGTTCAAAATGGATGCCATCCCCTCTCCCTAAGTAGCTTGGCAGAGACCTATGCTAGTACATTGCTGTCTATGTTAAACATATTTGATTCTTACTTGTGGCAGAGCTTAGACTATATTCTGATTCCCAGGACCTTTTTTTCAGAGAAAATGCAGTGTTTACATTACAGCCTAGTGATAACTCCACTGGCCACTCCTTAGATGGCTGCTAGAGGTGCTTCCTGGGGCAGTCCTGCCTAGTGTGCAGCACTGCCATTCATTATCTCCACCCTCTGCATGCAGACACTGAACATTCCTCATAGAGATGCATTGATTCAATTGATCTCTATGAAGGAGATGCTGATTGGCCAGGGATATGTTTGACTTGTGTTGGCTTTGCCCCTAATCTGCCTCCATGATAGTCTCAGTCAATCCTCTGGAGAAGCATTGTAATTGGCTCAGAACACCACTTCTAATGATGTCAGCAGACAGAGGAAGTTCACAGGCAGACAGGGCAGAGGTAGCAGCTGCAGAATTGAATGGAAATAAGAATTTACTATATTTAGGGAGGCAAGAGGGGACCAGGGGGGCAAGATGGTGGTTTTAACACTATAGGGTGAGGAATATATGTTTGTGTTCCTGACCCTTTTGTGCGCCTTTACATTTGAAAATAATTTTGAATTCTCTCTGAATTCCTGACATCCTTGCTTTAACCCTGAAAAGCTAAAACTATTTGCAATACATGGACAGGGATCTCCTTACTTATGTAATGAGTGTAGGATGTTAATGTAATTTCACTTTCAGGTTTCTGGCACATTATTTAAATACAGGACAATTAACTAATTCAACATTCTGGCTGTTGCTATTTCATTAAATGGCTTGTGCTAAAACGAAAAAAAAAATTACCTGTCTTACATAACTGGGATTGTTTTTTTTATCAATACAAAAAAATTGTACTTAAAATGTGTTTTCGTATTTTATTAATTTATAGTGTATATGTAAAATGTATTAACAGTCTTTTTTAAAGTTACAATTGAAAAAATATATACAATTGCCTTATTTTCTGCACCATAAAGTCCTGTATATATTTAGAGAATGGTTTTAAATATATTTTGTATTCGCAAATTAAAATATAGAAATGCTTGATCTGCAACTAAATGATTTGTGTTCATTTTTGTGACATTACACGTATTTTTCTAGATTTGTGAGAACTGAGATTTCTATCTCTGTTTTCCTGAGACAAAAGCAAGAGATGAACATAGACAAAACTTTTTTTGTCTAAATAACATTATTCACAGAGAGAAAATCTTGGAGACAGAATAACAGGAGTCGTCAAATACACCAGCACAGACATAGTGTGTGAAACACAGTTGAGAAAGGCAAAGAAAAAAAAGACACAGGAACAGATCAAAACAATTAGAGACAACCACATCAAAATTCCAGTGGTCAGTTCCACCTTTGCCCCCTATAAAAATTGCTATGCCATAAGAAAGGTTAGTTTTAGACACTTTTTGAAACAGTGGAATCATTGTTTTTTTTAATCCACAAACTAACCACAGCTGGTATATCTTTATAATCTCATGACCATTTATCTCTGCTTGTTTTTAAAAGTCCATTAACATGAAATATCATAAACACAGTTTTAAATGTTAATTGTTTGGCTACACATAAACAAAAGTAGTCATAAATAAAGTAATGTTCATGAAAGTTATGTGTAGCTTTTGGAGAAAAAGTTTTATTTCCAAAGAGAAAACATGATGAAAAATATTGGAATTCTGAGTCATATCAACACACAACTCTAGAAACTTTATATTATTCTAAGACGAAGATGTCATCTTTTAATGATGGGGCAATAAAGGTCCTAAAACTTATTGATTTGTGTGCCAGACCTGAGTTTCTTCTAATACAGGATCATAGAGTTGTTCTGTAAGGGCCCTTGATAAACATCTCCAGTGAAATGTACGTCAGGGCTCTCTTGCCCTGTCTTACTTTTCTTTTGATTTATTTAATTCACATACATTTTGAATTTATTTTTTTGTACTGGCTTTCTCTCCATTTAACCTAGGAAGCATATAGCTGAGAATGTAATGAGAGAGCAGAGTTTAGTCTAGTTAAGAGTAGCTGTGTTTGACATTTGTTAGCTTTAGTGATAGGTGTCATGGAATGCACAGTTAGGGACAGGTATATTTATGATACTTTTTATCTCTCTGATTGTATTCAGTGGTTTTTGATATACGAGACTCTGCAACATCTCTCTATATCTTCCATAAATCGAACCCAGCTTACAATATAGTCCTTTTTTTTTTTTAGATGTTTTCTTTCTGTTGTTCACTGATACACACATCATTTTGTCTTGACTTTTTATTGCATTAACCCTCCCAGTTTCCTAGGTTTCAGCAATGGCACATCACATGCCCTTTCAATTACCACATTTTAACATACAGAAGTATTCAAATAGACTTGTTCAAAGTTACATTTTAACCACTGTGTTTTGCTTTTTAGCTTTTCAGTTCATTTTAGACAAAACATTCAGTGATTGTGCATTAAGTGCGCAAAAGTTAAATATGAGCTTTTTGTACATGGAACTTTTTGGAGTTACCTGATTTTTCCACGCTGTGCTATATCCATTAAAAGTGCGGAGTTACACAGATTGCAATCTGTGCACTTTTCCCAGATTTCTCACAAAAGTGACACGGATGCTCATGAAAAATGGAAGTCCTCCAAACATTTTTCCCAGAACATGAAAACTCAATGCAAGTTCCTTTAGCTCAGAGCTACAGAAAAAGTCAAGGATCGTTTGCCAGGGTATCCATTATTATATTATTGTATGAACCATGTGTGCAACTAGTTAGGTGTGCCATTAATAGCCACATGCTTTTTTTTCCATTGCCTCTACACTATGCAGCTTTTGACTACTTAATTTGTTAGAGAATCCACTATACCAAGTAAGTTTGCCACAGCTCAGTGTGCCAAGCATTTGTAACAGTGCCACATTGCACCAGTGAGACAAGTTCTCCCAAAACCCATGACCACTTTGTGATTTTTCAATGGAAACATTTTTAAACTTGATCAGATTGCTGGGCAAGTCTCTTAGGTAGGAGAAAGATACTTGCCTAATAACGCAATCTGACCAAGTTTATAAATGTTCATTACATACTTTTCAAAGTTTCTGGCTTTATTTTGGTTTGTATATATGTGTAAAGTGTTCGCTTACTTGTTTAACCCCTTAAGGACCAAACTTCTGGAATAAAAGGGAATCATGACATGTCACACATGTCATGTGTCCTTAAGGGGTTAAAAGAATAATTGTCAAATGCTGGATGTCTCTTTAATCACTCTGTATCACAGTTCTTTCATATACGTCACTTCTGGCACAACACTGACTTTTTATCATTCTTGCGGCAGCCATATTGCTCGTCTGTACCATCATTTACAGTTGCTGGTATTACTGGAAATCAAATTATGGCCATCTTGTAAAGTCCACTGAAGTCATCGGCAGCATTTTCAAAAGTCCTTAACTTATTCTTCTACCAATATATAGCGCTTTGAGTTCCATAATGGGCAATAAAATCGGATAGTACAAGAGTCATCTTAAGTAATTTTTTATCAATTAATTAAATTATAAAAGCTTAACACTTCTGTTATTAAATCTTGCTTATTTAATATCAAGGTACTTAAGCATACTCAAGGTACTCAAGGGATATTCTTAAAATCACTGGCTCTTAAAGACGTATTCTGCAGGCCTTCTATGAAAGAATAATGGGTCAGTGTCTTACATAATCCTCGATTTAATAATGTTGGATATGTTTTTCAAATTATTTAATATTTTTGAATAAACTTTTAAAATCATTTAATATTATGATTTTTTTTAGAATTTTGCAATATTTTGATATTTTTGATAAACTGATATTATTATTATTATTTTTTTTTAAGTTTATCCAAAAATATTAAATAATTTTAAAAGCTTATCTAACAATATTAAATCAAGGTTATAGTTCTATAATTTACAACTTCATGAAGTTATAGTTTTTAATCACTGATTATTAAGCTGATGCATATTTATATTCAGATGTTAAATAAAATTAGATGTACACAAATTCATTTAAGAAATCACCAAGTAGCTAAGCATTTTGGTATATTAACATCTGCAGGGACCATAATCTTGAAATATCTACCGTAATTACCACCAATGGCTTTTGATAGTTCAGTGCACAATGAATTTAAATTACATCATTTATGCTCTCAACCTGTTATGTTTTCAGAATTCTTTAAATTTATCTTAACTCAGAATCAGAATCTGGAGAACAAGTAGAATCACTATAAACGACACTGCAGTGTACAAGTTTTAAAGTTTGATCTAGAAACAAATAATAATGGCCTTCTTTGCTCTTATAAGAACAATTAGACTTAAACCCAAAAGGGCATTTAACTATAAATTATAAAATTATGGAAAATATTAATAAATCAGGTGTAGGAATGGGGGGGGGGGGGGAGAGGGGATGGGGAGCTGACTGCCATGCTGAACAGTTGCATGAAAGAGCAGCTCCAGCAAGCTTGTGATTTTTCAACCTATTAAAGCTGAACTTGCACCCACCTGGCAACTAGAAGCTGGAGTCTTGTACACAAGAGAGTACTGGCTCAGAGGAGAGGCTTGCACGCAGTGTTTTAGTCCATTGGAGGGCCATCCTTTGTCTAACCAGATGAGGCTTACTAGGGCAGTGAGTAGAGTGGACAGCCGCTACCCTGCTATCCTGCCCAACTGTACCAAGTTAGACTCCTGACACTATGTGAACCTGGCCCTGTTACCCCCCCCCCTCTGGACCAGTGGGGGTGATCCTGGACCACACCTAGAGGCCCCTACCACTACTGCGACTCTGCAGCACCACGGTACCATCATCCTGTGGCATCAACCTGGAGTTTACTATAAAATGACTAAAGCAGTGCATCAAGCAACCTGCTCCAGGGAGACCACTGAATTTCCCTCCTCGCAAGATAAAATCTTCCCGGACCTGTGGCAGAAGTGGCTGAAGCATACCTTTAACTCCATCGGTGTGAAGCATGCGGTTAGGCTGCAACCCATGACCCCTTCTGTCCTGGCCATCCACAATCCTCAAGGTCACAAACTTGAAATGGACCAGAGGGAAAGATGCAGTGACTTTACAAGGAAACCTGCAATCCTAAAATCTGGATAAGTTCATGCTATTTCTACACTTTGATGAATTAACTGGTCACAGCAAAGCTGTTAATAACAGAGCTAGACTTATTTGTAAAATGTTACAAACTGGAAGATGGAAATAAATATATATTAAAAAAGGGTAAAATTGTATAAATATAAAGCATGTTGTAATCCTGCCTTATCCATGGAGATCTCTTGAAGATCAGATCTTAAGGAGACTTTCATTCTCACAATAGCAAACAGTACTCGAACTTACACACATAGGGTGGTTAAATACCACCAAAGCCTTTAAGAGGTAAGACATACAATAGTATGGTAAACATTAAAAAAAAAACAAAAGCAAACACTCGAACAGGAGACTAGGAAAGTCCACCACAATAATAAGGGGAGATGTTTATGGGATTACCGAATCTATGGGTGGAAGTGTGGCTACTGTTAGAAACAGTTAAAGGTAAAGTTATGCATATTGGTATAAGGAACCCATAAGCAACTTACAAAATGGGGTTGACTTCAAATTAAATGTATTTGGGAAACATTATCGATGACAAACTGTGCGATGCTGGTCTGCCATTGCACAGGCTTGTAAGGTGTTGTCATGTATAAAAAGCGTTAATGATTCATGTGATCAAAATATAATTTTGCCTCTTATTTCTTTATGTTTAAGGTTTCATTTACATTTTTGAATAGAAAATACAATAACACATGAACGCAGAAACATAAAAGGTAGTCATGGAAAAGTAATATTTATTATAAAATAATTCAGGATACTAATTTGTCTAACTGGGAGAACTGTAAAATTCTGAAACTATCGCAAATTGTAACACACAGGAAAACTTAAATCATTTCAGAAACTTCAAATTCACTTCTGATTACCCGACAAAGAATTCTATAATTATGTAAGAATAATTCATTTAATTACTGCACAAGTTATAGAGGAGCATCCCAAATTTGAAAATGTTATTAATAAACACTCTAAAAACAAACTTATGAAAAAAAACTACTCAAATAATAAAACAGCTTAGGTCAACTAAGAAAATCCAATCAATAATCAAATGGGAAAGAGACATGAAGAACCCACGTGAATCAGATCAGGATTTCAAGTGGGATATTTATTGACAGTACTTGGAGGAAGACACCAGCACTGAGGAAGACTCCGGAATAGAGTCAAAAAGTGTTTGCTGCTTCCCTAGGGACTTGTGGATTCTGTTATCATTGCAGTGCATCTTGCCATTTTGCCCTTTACACTGCCTTATTATTTTATTCCCAGTCCCTGTATAATTTACTGCTATATTTGTTTTTTAAAAGATTTATAATACATTTTGGAAACCTCCTTCACCAAGTCCTTTGTGGATGCTGTTTCCTGATCCAGCTATAATCCGTAGCCTGTATAGGCACCCTGAAGCCCAATTTACAGAGCCTGGGTCGGCTCTGGATCTAGTGAGTTACTTTCAATACTCTCTTTAGAGCATTTTTATAGACAGTCTGCACAATGTAGGGGTAGGGGTAGGGTTGGGGTTAGGGTTTAGGTGAGGAGTAGGGTTACGGTTAGGGATAGGGGTAGGGTTAGGGGTCAGGGGTAGGGTTAGGTTGTAGGGGTAGGGTTAGATTACTGTCATCATTCCCTTAATTTTCCCTCCCTCTCCTTTTTTGCCTCTTTTCAGAAATCCGAAGCACTTCAGCACTTCCGAAATTCGGCACTTTGGAAATTCAGCAATTCGGACATTCGGAAATATCTGAATGTCGGAATTGCCGAAATTTGTGCAAATTTTAATTCGGACCGAAACAAATTGCACATGCCTAGAAATGGAGATAAATAGGTATTTTACAGAGAATGCTGACCCACATATTTCACTCCGTATTATTAGGTCTGTATCCTTCGTGGTGTTATAATAAAATTAGTGAACAACAAGAAAAGAAAACCGCACCCTTATTTTGATAGAACATACGTACTCAAGTCCTTATGGTCATACAATTTCAATGGTATACCTCAAAAAAAGAGAAGAATATACAAAATAATAGTGTAACCCTGTGGGTAATCCAAGAATAATAAAGAAAATATATGGATATACACTCACATTTGGCAGAGCTAAATACAGAGCTCTGCTGTTTTAGCGCATAGACGGAATGATCCCCGTCCTAGGATAAATATTAGGTGGTCCACCAATATATTTTTTATTACTCTGAGATTTCCATGATATATTTTGTTCCTGGTTTACATCTTTATTCCTTGGTGGGGATTATACCACCTATGCGCTACTAACTAGAGCGAGGTACGCTCTGGTAAATGTGAGTATGATATTTTCTATTCACTTGTCACCCATATTAATATTGGTATTTACTACACTATGTGGATTCTCCTGTCTGTTTTTTCTGTTTGAGACCATCAAGACGTGGACCACCTCATATTTATCCTAGGACGGGGATCATTCCGTCTATGCGCTAAAACAGAAGAGCTCTGTATTTAGCTCTGCCAAATGTGAGTGTATATCCATATATATTTTCTTTATTATTCTTGGATTAACTACAGGGTTACACTATTATTTTGTATATTCTTCTCTTTTTTTGAGGTATACCATTGAAATTGTATGACCATAAGGACTTGAGTACGTATGTTCGTATCAAAATAAGGGCGCGGTTTTCTTTTCTTGTTGTTCACTATTGTTTTCTCATAAGATGGGGAATCCTTGTGTTGATCACTGCTGCCCATCATATATCACTTGTATCACTATAGCGAGCGCCTATACTCTGTTTGTCTTATAATAAAATTAGACTCTTCAAACAAGCAAGAAAGAGATTGGAAACTGATAAGCCTTCAAAACAAATGTAGTGAAAAATTAAAGAATAGAAAAAAAAAATCACAATTATTACTGATTAATTATATAGGTGTGTTATAAACAAGCTAAAAACACATTGAGAAAATGATGAGAACCTAACAAGATGCCCTGTATTCTATGCAATGTAGAGTCTAAATAATAAAATAATTTTAGGAGTAAAAGAGTAAGATTGTGGACATTTTCAAAAACTTTATAAGCTTCTATGATCATTCTTAAATAAAATAATAAAAACAATATTCTTATGATGGTATCTAACACATATATGCCATTCTCCACATCTTTAAGTCTTAAAGCATGAACATTTATTGCTTTAAAAACCTTGATTTAATAAAAAATATATAGTTTTCTTTATTGAATATGTCAATTGCATCCATTCTTTCATGGTTTCTAGCAAGGTCTTTGGGACAATATACACATAGATACAAGCTAGCTAGATACATCGATAGGCATGTCTATTGTTTTCTTTAAGTAAATCCCTAGTCCGACCAAGTGTTTCCCAGTCTACCTTGTTTTAGCAACTCCCCAATTTGTCTTTTTTTAGACTTAAGCATCTCACCTGCCCTTGTTTTCTTTTCTTTGAATATTTTTTTTCTTCCTAAGCATCTATTTTCCTTGTCTCCTTTGCATTTTTTCCAATACAATTCCAATTGATTTTTGCCTCCTATCTGTCTGAATAGTCTTTCTTAAACACGGTTTGTCCCTTAGTCTACAATAATTTGCAGTGAGTTGACAGCAACTTGAAGTCTTTCTTAAACACGGTTGTTCCTTAGTATACAATAATTTGCAGTGAGTTGACAGCAACTTGAAGTCTTTCTTAAACACGGGTTGTTCATTAGTACACAATAATTTGCAGTGAGTTGACAGCAAACTTTAATTCATATTCAAAAGTGTTAAAATAAGATTGGAAGCAACTTTACCTCAGCTTATTGGATGCCTTTTCAATTGTGCATTTTAGCCTACATTCGGAACGTATTTGTTCAAACTCCTAAAGCACACAATAGACAGGCTGAGAAAACAAGAGACCTTACTTACAGACCCTCCCTCCCAGACCCTCCCACCTCCTGGACAGCATCCATTTTAGATTCATTTGGAAGCTTCATTCTTTTTTTTTTGTGGTTTTTTTTTTTTTTAGACAGAAGTGTGTTATATTTGAGCATGCTAGGCTGAACGTGCGTATATCACGGCTAGTTGCACTGAGGGTATGAGTATATAGCAGTACATTGTTGTGAAAGATGGCTGTCATGTATAGGGTGTAGCTTGCACATCAGAGGCGGCTCTCTAATTAGGCGGTTTAGGCGGCCGCCTAAGGCCTCACGCTGGCTGGGGCCTTGCGGCCGCCTAAACCGCCTGTGGGCAGACTGTGTCAGGTCCTCGGTCACTGACCGAGGACCTGACACCAGAAGAGGGCCCGGCGGCTTGCCCGGTATGCCGCCGGGTGCGAGGCCCCACCTGGCTGCCCGGCCAGCCACCGCAGCCACCGGTCTGCAGCTCCGCAGTGAGCAGAGCTGCAGACCATGTGTCTCGCGAAAACCAGCCAATCAGAGCTTTGCCGCGGGTTACCACGGCAACGCTCTGATGGTCTCACGAGATTACATGGTCTGCAGCTCTGCGGAGCTGCAGACCGGGAGCAGTGGCCACCGGATCACCAGGGAGCCCACTGGACCTCCAGGGACTAAAGGTAGGCTCTCTCACCCCACCACACTCAGCCTCCCTACCACCCTCCCCACCACCCTCAGCCTCATCACCCTCCCTACCACCCTCAGCCAGCCTCCCCACCCTCCCCACCACCCTCAGCCTCCTCACCCTCCCTACCACCCTCAGCCTCACCACCCTCCCCACCACCCTCAGCCTCCTTACCACCCTCAGCCGCACCACCCTCCAACCACCCTCAGCCTCCCTACCACCTTCAGCCTCACCACCCTCCCCACCACATTCAGCCTCACCACCCTCCCCACTACCCTCAGCCTCACCACCCTCCCCACCACCCTCAGCCTCATCACCCTCCCCACCACCCTCAGCCTCCCTACCACCCTCAGCCTCACCACCCTCCCACCACCCTACCACCTTCAGCCTCACCACCCTCCCCACCACCCTCACCCCCACCACCCTCAGCACCCCACAACCCTCAGCCTCAGCACCCCTCACCACCCTCAGCCTCAGCACCCCCCACCACCCTCAGCCTCACAACCCCCACCACCCTCAGCCTCCCCACTCTCACCACCCTCAGCCTCCCCACTCTCCCCAATACCCTCAGCCTCACCACCCTCCCCACCACCCTCAGCCTCACCCCCTCAACACCCTCAGTCTCACCACCCCACCAGCCTCAGCACCCCCCACCACCCTCAGCCTCAGCACCCCCCCCACCACCCTAAGCCTCAGCACCCTCAGCCTCATCACCACTCTCAGCATCACCCCCACCCCCTCAGCCTCACCCCTCACCACCCTCAGCCTCACCCCCATCCCCCTCAGCCTCACTCCCCTCAGTCTCACCCCCTCAGCCTCACCCCCCTCAGCCTCACCCCCCTCAGCCTCACCCCCCTCAGCCTCACCCCCTCACCACCCTCACCATCAACCCCCCTCCTGCTCACATCACCCCCTCCTTCTCACATCACATCACCCCCTCACTCTCACATCACCCCCCTCACTCTCACATCACCCCCTCACTCTCACACCCCCCCTCACTCTCACATCAACCCCCCTCACTCTCACATCAACCCCCCTCACTCTCACATCACCCCCCTCCTTCTCACATCACCCCCGCTCACTCTCACCATCACCCCGCTCTCCCTCTCACCATCACCCCCCTTTCCCTCTCACCATCACCCCCTCACACCATCACCCGCCATACACACAACACACTTCAGTCTCAGACAAAAATGCAAACATGCTCACAGAGGCATACATTCTCACACACAAGGATACTCTCTGTCAGACACACTCTCAGGCACACACACAGGTAAACTGTGCATCAATGTGTATATGTGACACTTTTTTGTTAGTGGGGCCTCATGTTTGAGTTTCGCCTAAGGCCTCATAAAGTCTAGAGCCTCCTCTGTTGCACGTTATCAACTGTGTATTTATATCAGCAGCTCCACCACTAGTTATAAATCAAGTGTGAGTCGCCCCATGAGATGAGACTAGTGAATAACATAATACATGAACGGTTAAGGTAAAGGCATGTAAGGAACTACGACAATAAACTCTTTACGAGGTGAAATAATTACATGTTTAAATGCTTGCTACTTTACGATTAGTTAATGTGCAGAGAGCAGTTCATTTGATCAAAGGCATGGTGTGGAGGATCGGCTATAGTGGGACATGCTTGGCAGGCTGCTGTTTACTGCTTGTGCTCATCCGATCCCTTCTGGATGCCAGGTGCAGACCCTGGGAGTCCCTGATACCTGGAACAACAAAGGCAAGTCTCTGGCTGAGTGCCGGGTTCGCGGCTTGAGGTGGTGGAAGCTTGTTTTGTCGGGTGGTCGGATCTGTCCCGGTGGTGCTTCACGTCCGGTGCGGGATTCTGGTGGCTTAAGGTGGAGGTGAGTGCTTGACATGGGGCAGGCTCTGCATTTCTGTTAGTGCCTCCGGTCCCGTCTTCGACGCCTTTTGCGTTGGTGGATTTTAATGGGGTCTGCTTCGCTTAGCTGTGGTGGAGCTTTGTGGGGCTGTGGTGGAGCTTGTTGGGGCTTCCTGCTTGTTATTTGCTTCCAAAATTGATTAAAGTCTGTCCAGCTTACACTCAATATTCTGCCATGCTTTGCTGGTACCAGGAGGACACGCGGCTGCTATATTGGGAGAGTCGCAGATGAGTATGTCAGACTGGGCGGCTGTGCTCTGTACGTCCATTAGCTCCAGACAGCCTCTCAGGGGTGGACCGGGAAGTAGCTGCTCCTGGGCATCCCAGGATCGGGAGATCGTCCGCCTCTCCCGCCCGGTGAGCACCAGGCCACACTTGCCACGCGGAGGTAAGTAAGACTCTGTCGAGTTGCTGACCGCTATTAAGCATGTCGGGTCGATCAGGTAGGAGCAACATTGCTGGGTCATCCCCTTCTGGGGTGAAATTCGCTTGTTGATAGCTGCTTAAAGTGAGATATTGAGGGAGCTCACACGAAGTGCGTCTTTCCACCATGACTGCTAGGCCCCGCCCCCCGGAGTTGCATTCTTAGTGAGAGGAGGGAAAGTGTAGCTGCTGCTGATTGAATAGGGAAATCGATAGCTAGGCTAGTGTATTCAGTGTCCACTACAGTCCTGAAGGACTCATCTGATCTCTGCTGTAAGGACAGCAGCCCAAAAAGCCCAAAAGGCTAGAACATCAGTCTGCTTTTTTTTTTTTTGTGTAATCTAATTGCAGTTGCCTGCCTGCCAGCGTGTGTGTCAGGCTTACAGTGTATACTGTGTCCACTTGCCCAGTGCCACCACTCCTATCTGGTGGCACATTAGATTACACGCGCAGTGCCCCAAATTTGAAGTAGGAGGACCAACCAAGCATCTTTTTCAATCACCTGGTTCCTAAAATCGATGCCATATACACGTCCCCTGATAGTAGACGTAACAGGGATTAAACTGATAAGAATAGTACTACTTAACACATCACTCCTATCTGGTGGCACATTAGATTGCATGCGCAGTGCCCAAAATTTGAAGTAGGAGGACCGACCAAGCATCTTTTTCCATCTTCCAGTTCCTAAAATTGATGCCATATAAACGTCCCCTGATAGGGGACGTAACAAGGATTAAACTGATAGGAATAGTACTACTTAACACACCTTATAATAACGCAGAGAGAGGCAACACAGAGAGAGGAGTCTGAAGAAGAGTCAGAGGAGGAAGGTGGCTTTGAGGAGGTGGAAGACCAAACACAGCAGGCGTCCCAGGGGGCTTGTTGTCACCTTTCGGGGACCCTTGGTGTTGTACGTGGCTGGGTGGAGGAAGAGACCTTCAATTACATCAGTGAGGACAAGGAACGGGACATGGCTAGCTTGGTATCCAACCTTGTGCAAATGGGGAGTTTGCGGTTGTGCAAATGGACTGTTTGTGGTTGTTTGTGGTGCGTTAAACGGGGAGTTTGGTCTGTCACTGTGAAGCGGGCGTAACCCTTACACTACCTGATTGATACAACATCATACCTGATGTTTTAAAGCACGTTATTCCAAACAATTTAGGAATGTTAGGTGATTTATGCCCTTTATGGATTAAAACCAGACTCTGCATCAACTATGTAATTTTCCATGGGAGTTTTGTCATGGATCCCCCTCCGGCATGCCACAGTCCAGGTGTTAGTCCCCTTGAAACAACTTTTCCATCACTATTGTGGCCAGAAAGAGTCCCTGTGGGTTTTAATATTCGCCTGCTTATTGAAGTCTATGGCGGTTCGCCCTGTTCGCCCGGTTCGCCCGTTCGCGAACATTTGCAGAAATTCGCGTTCGCCATTTGCGAGTTATGTTTGCGACATCTCTATTCCTCACAATAGGTTAGTCTTCAAACTAAAAGATATTGGTCTAGATGAATATTCTTGTTCTTGGGTAGAACATTGGCTTAAGGATAGAGTACAACGAGTTGTCATTAATGTAAAATTTTCATGCTGGACAAAAGTGGTAAGTGGTGTCCCTCAGGGTTCTGTTTTGGTACCGCTTCTATTTAACATATTTATAAATGATCTTGAAATAGGCATTGAAAGCCATGTATCAGTGTTTGCAGATGACACAAAACTTTGTAAAGTAATAAAATTTGAGCAGGATATTGCTTTGCTGCAGAGCGATTTGGATAGATTGTGGGACTGGGCACTAAAATGGCAGAGGAAATTTAACGTAGAGAAATGCAAAACTTATATACAAAATACAAAACTTATATCCTATGCTGAAATGGTGACTACACCTTTTATTTGAATAACATTTTTTTTTTACTACTGAACCCTGACCTGTGGATGTCTTTTGGTGAAACAAGGATCCAGAGGTGATCAGAAATACCGGCTAGCCCCCCATCACATCGGGAGAGGCACCCTAAGAGCGCTTTTATCGTTTACATCCTGTGAGTGCAAAGATTGCTGCGCATGAAATATTGTGTTTTATAACAATATCACACTATGTTTTGTTTTATTTTTTCTCTGTAGATTTATATAGCCATATCCCAAATTCATTTTCATGACCGAATTTCAGCCAAACCATGCTGTCACATTGCCGGACGTCACAAGCAATCGTTCCAATTCAGAAAATGTTGTACAGAAGAACCAATCAGGCTGAGCACAAGTCTAGGATTTATGAAATATGTATTATAGGTAACCTTTAATCACGGTGTAACGGATCGCCTGGCACCCCGACTTGGTACCTCCGTTAATGGATGCTCCTAGCGTTTCCTGAGGACTCCAAGCACTCTGGCAGACACCACAATCACCGAATCCGAGAAACCTTTTAATTTCTCCCAAGCATATGAATGCTGTAGACCATTGAATAGGAACCATATGAATAGGCTTGTACTCCTAGCAGTCAACTGGAACAGCATGCAATAAATCCTTCCCCCCAATAATGAGACGACACATCACTTTGAGGGTAAAACAGGAACTCTGGACTGGCTCATCCAGCCTGGCTTTTATTTCCACTCACACATACAGGCCACACCCAGGGGGAGGCATAAAAGAACCTATGACATAGATGTTACCTCCCACACATCCCCTCCCCTTAGTGTGACACATAATCCCATTATGCATACAGTGTAAAATATACTTTTACACAACTTTCATAACTTCAA
The DNA here is from genome assembly GCF_036172605.1 of Pelobates fuscus. NCBI lineage: Eukaryota > Metazoa > Chordata > Amphibia > Anura > Pelobatidae > Pelobates > Pelobates fuscus. Next base: position 103,622,019 of record NC_086321.1, on the reverse strand, counting down.
AACCATACATCACATTCACACAAAATTACATATCCACAATCAATCCATTCAGGGGAACAACATATTAAAAAATGGCATGGATCAGACCAGGGGTTCAAAAGTTACTAAAAGTATCTTTTAAAACCCCTAGCTTTCCAGGGCCTTCTCTGTGCTGGAGAAGTAATCCAATTATCTCCCAGCACAAAGACAGACTCCATTAAGCACATGGAGACACAAAGACAGTAAAACACTTTAAAATACATAAATTCACCTTTTACACATAACACACAGACATTTCACCTATCCCCAGATAGCTGGGATCTGCGCGCACAAAACTACCGAATAGCGCGCAGATCCTACTCACACAGTACAATTGCCATGGAGCTAAAGTCTTTCCCATAGTCTTTCATTATATGAATAGGCTCCATGGTATGGCTATCTGGGGTATCACATTCCCATAAAGTCTGGTCCATAGTCCAAAGGCAAGAGGCGGGCAATCAGCCCCCTCCAAGGACACGTGGCGAGGTCGGTTTCGCCACACACGGCCCATGTTTTTAAAGGAAATAAACATAGCTATGCATTTAATATTTATATATTGTTGGCTGTACTATTTAAATGTACACTTTTGTCTGCATGTAAAAAGTAATCGCCTCTAGTGACTGTCTACCAAACTTTCTGCAATTTCACAGAGTTTGACTTGAGTGAAATGATGCTGGACATTCTAATGTTTTGGATGAGGACATCCAGGGTCAAGCAAAGCCCCATAGGAAAGCATTGATTTAATGCATCCCCATGGGAAAGAGCTAATGTGCTCACATATGGATATTAGCTCCCCCTATTGGCTGACTTTAGTGAAGGAGTAAGACCCAGAGGGATATTGGTGCTGGAATCAGGTGAATGAAAAGGTATTTTAACACTTTTATGGATGTGGGGGGGAGGAGGGAGGGTACGGGCAGAGGGGCACTTTGGTGTCAGGAATACATCTTTGCATTTCCAACACTAACATGTTCCTATAAATAAAATACTGCTTTTATTTTGCTAAACTAATGCATTATGTAGCTTGGCTTGAATCAAAGAGATATGATCTGATATTTTAAATAATTACTTTTCTCTTTACTTAATACGTGAATGGATGGGGTTGGATGTGCAATCAAATATTTACTCTGGATGCCGGGACATTGTGCATGAATAAACAAAAATTATCTATGTTTGATGTAATTTTCAACAGAGATAAGACTACACCTTTTTTCAAATAATTGTCAAACATTTGTAGATTATTAAAGGATGCTAGAGAATTTTAAAATGTCACAGCATGCAAATACATTTTAAAACCCTATACATGAGTCCAGCCGTTCTAAATTTCTTTCTTTAGAAGAAGATACCTACTCTCCCCTTCTCAGTAGACATAAAGATAATTTTTCACATTACTGGAAGCTTATAATAAAAACAATATGTTCAAATCCACTGATATCCAATGAACATTTTCTTTTTTTTAACGCTAACTGAATCTTAACTTGCTGACTTACAGAAAGTTAAATGGGCAAGCTTGTCTGAGCATTCTGTTGAGGCTGCACGGTCTAGGCTTTTGTAGCAAATGCTGGCACTATTAATGTGAGTATCTTTTTTATTTATTCAATTAGATGTATTATATTTTTTTTACATTTTTAAATAATTCTTTATTTAGTAGAATTTTCATTCCAATACAGGAAAACAATAATAGCTGAGAAATAAAAAGTACATTGCATTATAGAATGCCTAGAGTATTCAGGGCACATAAAAAAGAGAACATTCCACATTTTATTAAAGATCAAATAAATAGGTCACACATATTAATCTCAGAGGACACAGGTGTTGTGAAAAAGAGAAATAACAAGCCACATATCACATATTGTTGAGGTCAAGAGGCCTCAACAAAAATAAGAACAACAAAACAAACAAAAAAAAAATCTAAGCAATAAAGGGAAGAGGCTATGGAAGAAAAAAAAACGCAGTTGAGAATAAATAAGGAATGTGAGGTCTCTTTAATTATGTGGTAGTAAGAAACCAGGTTAACAGTTCCTCCAGTCTTACCAAAGATCGGTCAAAAATGTATTGGGGAAGGTGTGTACAGGAATCAGGAAGAGGACATCGGAAAGGGAAAACATGAAACAAAGCTGTGTACATACACAGAAGGAAAGAAATGGGGTGGGGGGTTAAGGGAATGAATATACCAGAGTCGCAAAAATAAGAAAAAGAGAAAACGGAAAGGGGGAAAGGGAATAGAAAGAAAAAGAGAAATGAAGAAAAAACCTGATGGCAAGTAAGGAAAGAAAATGTCTTCTCAAATTACAGGTTGAATGGAGAGTAAAATAATTTAGTATCTCTCAAAGAGGAAATCTGAATGAGGCTGTAAATTTGCCACTCTCCAGGGATTTCACATTTTGTGGTATCATGAATATGCACTGTGAGTTTAGCAATTTCTCTCACTTCCTCAATCTTATAAAAATCAAGCCCTTCCCATGGATCTTATCAACTGCCCAGAACTCAGCAATAACCCTACAAGACCACCCTTGACACCCGTTTTATTCTATTTTAGTAAAGGGATCTAGAGGTTTTGATAATAAGAAGGCCCAAAGGTCTAACAGGTAGGGGTTATCAGACACATGGGATAAAAGAAAGTATTTGAACCCAGAGAGGGTGGAGCTTAGAGAATCCCCACCAGCACTGCAAGAGTTTCCCGCAGAGATCTGATGAGTTCCTATGCATTCTGAAAAGTCTAACAGGTGTAATATACCATCTAAAAGTGTTTTTATAAGCCCGGTCCTTATGAGTTACACAAATAGTAAGCAAAGCAATTGCATCCCATATATATCAGACCAATCACGAGCCTCTTCTGGAGGACCTACATTTTTTTACACATTTTAAATGCATAATCTCTATAGTGCATTTCAAATATAGGTAAAATCCAACCTGAAATGTCCTTTTAACTTACAAGAATAGAAGTATATAACAAAAAAAATCACCTACTGATGGACAATCAAAAAAGAGCTGTTGAGGGTTAACATACCCTGACATGTTTAGAAAGGACCAGTGAAAAAATATATGATGAAAATATGATATAACACAATGAGATGAAAATCTTGCATTCAGCCCCATATCCAACAACAAATGTTTTGGCCCTTTGCCTCCAACCACTGGTTCAATAGAAATGGCTCTGGCCACACTGTTGTATAATTTCTTTAAAAATGCATTTGACAAAGGCCAGTTCTCTTATCCAATGTGCAACTAACATGTGTAATTAAGGACCATGTTTCCAATATTGGGCCACCTACGGGGAAGAAAATGTGTCTTGTGACATTGTACTAAGTGTCTGAACCTGTCCATATAGGCCACTGCACAGAATATATTGAAACAAACAAAAAAATGCTAATCATTTATTTATATACATTTCCCTTCTTACGTCTCCCCTCAAAATGTAGTTATTAGAAATATGGGGTCTTTGCTAGTTCTTAAAGAAAATAGAAAACTGTAATTAATAATTACATTGTCCACAAGTGTCAAAGAATGACCGTAATTTCAAATCCATTGCATATGTAAATTATGACCCAGTATGGTGACTTAAAGTATACATCCTACCTCTGAACAAGTACATTTTTATCCTTACATAAATGAGCTCCTTCAAGCAGCTGAATTGTACGTGACTATACACATTCCATTCTATCTCATTTATGTTAGGAGTTACATGGCAGTCTTTTTAACATTGCAGAAATAAATACCTTATTAAATAAATACCTTATTAAATAAATACCTTATTTTTAGACAGCCTACCTCCCTGGGCTGTCAATCAGCCTGATGAAACATTCTCTTTCTGGCTGGAAATCTCAATTTTGTGCTATCCCCAGAGTCCCTGCACATGCTTACACATACAAAGCTGTGAAAGCACAGATGACTTTGAGAATTTTATCTGTTTAGGTATATTGACCTTAAATTTGAAATTTACTTTGAATTCAATCAGAATTCTCATTTTAGTGAATACCTGACAATCGTTTGACTTTGATTTTAACTGTGTAGCTGGCTATTTGGTATGCATGCATGCAAGTAACCTATATGTGCACACTGCACACTTGTGTTTCATTGTCCTTTATTCTAGTGGATATCTGAGTCAGCAGGAATGCAGTACACTTTCAATTCATAGATAACATTGAATGACTCTTGGTTACTGATCTACATCACTGATCAAGTAAGCTTTTCAATTATTACTGTTTCAGCCTCAAGGTAAAATGCTTCAGTAACAGCCAAGTGAAGAGTCAAGCAGTTTAAAATGTAATGCTCTATCGTTGAAGGTAAAATGTAAAATTAAATGCATTTTTCCAAAGTCTGTAGTCATCTACAGATGGAATCTACTCACTAAACAGCAGGCCATGGGAACATGAGAGCAAACTGTGACATTTACTTATTAAATTAATAAGTTGGAAAACAAAATTTGCAATTAGCTCAATTTATGATTATTTCCAAATCTACTATTTGACCTATGTTTTGCTAAATATATTCTCAATTTACTATAATTCTCAATTCACTAACCAGAATAAATGTGCCATCAAAATAAACGTTTCAATTATTAGCAGTATAATAAATCTCTGTCCATATTAAACATAAAAAGATAGGGAAAAAACTAAACCTGCACAACCCCAATCTACCCAATTTTTGTCAGGTCCTATCCTAACATCCTAATGCCTACTCTTATGAAATTAACCTACTTACTTAGCAAATGCTTCCTCCTGGGGCTCTCTGCAGTGAAAAATTAAATAGGGCCCTAGAATGAGGCACCTGTGACAGGAAGAGGTGCAAAGCCACAGGAGTTGGCCTGGATTCCAAAATATATTTACTTATGAAACCAAGAGAACATTAATGGAAAACCAAATGCATTGCTAGTGTAAAATCAACAGGATAATTTTTTTGTACCTAAATAAACTAGATACAATATCTCAAAATGTCCTGTCTCACAAACGTGCTTTTTAATTTATTCATGGTTGCAAATTGCAATAAACATACTATAGATGCTTTCAAATGACTTGTATGCATGTAGTACATAAATCAAATATTTGTCTTAATTTTTTATTTTTTCCTTTTAATCTTTTAGTATGGAAATCAATGCAGGAATAAACAAGGATGATGTCCCTGTGCTACATGAATCTGGGAACTCCCCATAAAATATATCAGTTTGTCATAACTAAAGAACCATTCAAAATTAAAGTTGCTGTACAGAACAAATTAAGCAAATAAGCAAAATGATATGCATTTAAAGATATGCAGGGTTATTCACTTAATGTCCTGCCCTGGACTTTGTATGGGAGTTTATTTTGTATTTTAATGTACCGTATATACTCGAGTATAAGCCGAGTTTTTCAGCACATTTTTTGTGCTGAAAAACCCCAACTCGGCTTATACTCGAGTCAATTGTCTGTATTATGGCAATTTGCATTGCCATAATACAGACTGGGGGCTGTGGGGTCATAGTGCGGCTCTCGCGAGACTTACACTGTGAGCTGACAGAGGAGCTGCACGGACCGGCACGGAGGAGGAGGGAGCTGACAAGAGCTGCAGGAGAGGTAAGTAAACTCTCTGCCAGCCCCCCTCCTACACAGTGCCCATCCACTGGACCACCAGGGAGTGAGAGCCCCCCTCTCTGCCATGTATCAAGCAGGGAGGGGGGACGAAAAAAAATTAATAATAAAATAAAATAAAAAATAATAATTAAATATAATAATAAAAAAAATAAACCTATGGATGAATATTTCTTTTCCCCTGGCAGCAGCAGAACAAGAGGGAGAATGAGGCTTTATATGAAATATTTTACTTTGCAGTACAAAACTAAATCAAACCTGTGTATACATAAGGTTAGGAGGGAAGCAATTTATTTTATTGCTCAACTAGCAACTCAAGAGGCAGGTGCTGCTCTAAAGAAATTTTATACACACAAAAAAACAGAATAAAACCTTTTATTTTTTATTTTATTACAGTTTTAATAGACTATTCTATTCTTCAGTCTAAGGTAATAAAAAAGTGGGGCAAGACTGCATTGAATAATTTACATTAGTGTACTCCAACATTATGGTTTCTGTTGCAATATTTCTATTTATTTCATTAAAGTTATGTGTTATTGTCATTATTATTGATTGTGACATTATAAGCAATAGAAGGACTCAACTTTAATAATATATATATATATATATATATATGTTACATCTATAAACATGTGATTCATAATTTCATGTTTCTGAAGTATAATGTACTAATTATATTAAAGTTGACAACAAAGACAAAAAAAAATCTGTTAACAATGATGAAGCATAGCAAAAAATATTAAATCAAGCACAGGATGTCAGTAAATATATAAGAACATGAAACAAATAACAAAGAAGAACATTTGCTACAGCACAGAGGAACACAAATTCCGGTCAGGAGATGGCTAGTATCATAATAAAAATGGAAGGAGAGAGAATGAGGATATATAATAGAAAGGTGGAGAAGTGAGTGAAGAAAGGGACTAAGAAAAGAAGAGACAGGAGGAAAAGTAAATTAGTGTATGGAATGAAGAGGTAAGAGATAAGGAAACAAAGAGAATAGGAGGCAGAATTATACAGGCATGGATTATGTGCCTATATAACCAAAGCCAGGATGGTATAGTTACCCCTGGAGTTGGGTATGTACTAACAGGCAAGTATGCTAGTGGAAAGCATATGTGCAATGGACAGATTGAGAAAGGAAGAAATAAATATTCTATCCATCATAGTTCTCATCCGCCACTTATCAAACACCAAATCAAATATAGTAACAGTAAGATAAATACAACCCTTTTGTTTGTTTTTTAAATGCACATTTGTGCAATTGTAAAATTAAGGCAGGAATAGAAGGGTCAACATTTAAGTTAAAATACCATAAGCTATTATATAAAGATATTGTAGAAGGTTTTGATATTTGAGGCACTTTGACAAGATCTCAATGAGAGCATGATTTGGCAACACATGGGAGGGAAAGCAAGCACAATTTGTAGGATGGGACTAGAGAGAGATCGATGAAAATTAAGGAAATGTGCTGTGAGCTCTGTTTAGTAGAAAAATGTTAGAACCTAGAATATGGGGTATCCTGTTAGAAATTGTGCATTAATTGACGTGGATTTCCAGATACTCTGACAAAAATAAGACACTATTGCGAATTAATAGGGTTGGTGATACCAGAATAAATGCCTCTAAGGTGTCAGTCTATGCAGTCAGTCACATAGGTGGGGCAGAGGTACTCACAAAATAAAAAACAACTATTGCAACACTCAAAAAAAGAATAGAAAAACAATGTTCTCAGGCATGTACAAGCAATCCAGGAGAGGACAGTTTCTTAAACCAGTTATACTCAAACACAGCTCCTCTATGTAGTGGTGACTTACACGAGTTTGCAATTTGTTCCAGGACACTACAGTCCAGTGCATTCACACAGGATATGCCAGGGATATAGACTGGAAAGAGAGGTTGGGGTCACTTGCCAAATGCTTATGGAATCTCTGCAGTTGTAATGGATGAGGAACGATGGAAACATCCAGGTCTCTCAAAAGTAAAAGGGTCCAGGACTCTGAAAAGTAAAAGGATCCAGGTCTCTCAAAAGTCCCAGACCTCTAGATAAGGAATATGGAAGGCAGCACGTATGGATAGTATATCCATCAAGACACGTATATTACAGCCAAACTTCAAATGACTTTCAGTCGCAGATTACTGGATAAGCTGCCTTTGTTAAAGGGGCACTGTAGACACTGTAACTGCTTCAGGCCATTGAAGTGGTTATAATTTCTGGAGTTCCCTGGTGCAGTCTTTCCCTTCAGTGTTAAACCAAGCAGCCCATCCCTGCCAGCTACTAACCTCTTTAAGACTATCACAATGCGGTCATATGGGTAGAAGGAAGTGTGCAATATCTGCCTCAGTCATACTTCTAGTAAGGGTTCAGTTGTGGGCAGCTAAGGATCCTGCTTGAATATTTCCTAATACTGAAAGGAGGGACAGTATCACAGTATTCCAGGAACGATAACCAGTTGTATTAGATGAAATGTCTCTCTCTGCTCTCTCCCTTTTCCATTTTTCTTAACCCTTCCCCAGCATTGTTTTCTTATTTCCTTTTTTTTCCCACTACCTTATTATTTGGTTAAGTTATGTTTATTTCAATGGGATCCAAAGCTCTCTGTGATAAGATTTTCATATCTTCAAGTGTGTATGGGATTGTTTTTTTTGTTATCCAATGTATGCTGCCTAAATTGTGTCACATTATAGTAAAAATGCCTGCTTTTTGTATTGTATGAGATATTTTGAAACACTTTGCTGCAATTTACATCTTATAGTTAATACCATGAGTAGTTTATACACTAGTTACATCAATCAGCAAATTTTATAAATGTTAATTTTAATCACATTTCTGCTTGCATTTACCTTAATTGTTTGATCTGTCCATATTTGACAACATTTTGTCAGTCACTTGCAAGTATGGGATGGATGTGAGTAATGGATGTCAAAGGATTAATGAGTATAGATGGATGGAGCTAATAGGTATGGAAGGTAGACTAGTATATGGATGGTTAACTGGGGCTAAAGGATGTGAATGTGCAGATAGGGGTAATGGGAGTGGATTTGTCGCTGAGGCTAATGGGTGTGGATGAATTGCTATGGCTAAGGGATGTGGATGAATAGCTGGGGTTATGTGATCACTTGGGTAATGATGGAAACTGTAAATCTGGGACACTGGGAAATAAGGGGCAAATCCTGAAAATAAAGTCAAAGTTTGGTCCAAGGTCAAAGTCAGGTAAACAGGCAAGTGGTCAAAGATCCAAAAGGACAGTAGGTCCAAATAAACACATGGGCAAATGCAAAATACACAGGCAGGAGACAAAATCAAAAGGTCGTAACAGGAATACAAACAAACAAAATAAGTGCGCTAAAATTTAAAGTGCAAATTTTCCTTATTGCATTGATATTTTCAGAGTAAGTGCAGAAAGTGATATACCTTTAAGAAGGTGCTATGTGCATCTGCATACCTTTTAAAAAAGTGCAAATTGCAAAAAAAGCCACATACAAAGTGATCATGTGCATTGGTATATAAAATAAACTTACTCTACTATTTCATCTGAAGTGCCCTCAAATTCAGACAATAATACATTAAAAAAATACAAAAAGCATATATAGTGAAGTACTGTTAGATAAAAGCAATTGCAAAATATTTAAATGGAGTTTTCACTCACAAACAGAGAGCAGATGAGCCTGCTCTACTTCAAATAGCCCCAATATGCAGAGATGTCCACTGCAGCCAGTAGGATAAAAAACGATTTATTTTGGTACATCAAACTTAAAAGAGTCACCAGATCCTGAGTCAGATGACGTGTTTCTTCAGATCTGAAGAAGCCGATATTTCGGCGAAACGCGTCATCTGACTCATCAAGTGACGTCATTACGTACATCCCGCCTCCCGGAAGCATCCTGTGGACTTTGCGAAAAAACTGAGCTTGCATAGAGACTCTGCATTTGCCGGCAGCTGTACGGACTCCACAAGCAAAAGTTCCTTTCAGGATCCGGTGACTCTTTTAAGTTTGAAGTTTGATGTACCAAAATAAATCGTTTTTTATCCTACTGGCTGCAGTGGATATCTCTGCATATTGGGGCTATTTGAAGTAGAGCAGGCTCATCTGCTCTCTGTTTGTGAGTGAAAACTCAATTTAAATATTTTGCAATTGCTTTTATTTAACAGTACTTCACTATATATAAACAATAAAAAATAGGTGCGCAAAATAAATATATAGGATAGCTAAATTGTACAATACAATGTGCCAAGCATGCAAAAGTGTCATGCAAATATGTGCATAAATGCAGATATATATATATATATATATATATATATTGGAAAAACACCACATATATGTTTACTGTGCAGGTTAATATACACAAATATAAAGAAAATATATACTTGCACAGGTCTGCTCAGGTTGTCCAATCTAAAACATAAAAAGACACAGACCTAGTGCAATATTGTTGAGGTGAATAAAATTTGAAATGAAGAAAATTCCACACTCACAATTGTGGAGTGGTTGAAGTACCACTCCAAACTATCAGACTTCGGGAGGATCAGCCCCTTGTGATCGTGGGATCCGGTAGATGGACAGCTGAAAGCACTCACTTGATGACCGGTTAGATGTAAAAGCAAAATTCCATTTATTCAGACATCAAAAAAAATAATTAAAATGGAAATTAAAATTAAAAGTATGCTCCTGCCGCTGGTAAGAGTCCAATAAGTCCAGAACTACGTTGGGAATGAAACAAAGTAGTGGTTCTCTCCTCTTCTTGTTACTGGCTTGTCATCGGCTCTCCCATCCAGCGCAGTTACTTCCGACTTCCGGTCCTCGCAACGCGTTTCGCCCCGCCTCTTGGGGCTTTCTCAAGCGTAAATACGAACAACTCTCAGCGTCTCTTAAATAGCATCCACATAATTAGCGGTCCTAAGCTATTTGCAGACGCCGCTAATCAGATTCATTATGTGATACTAATCAATCTATAAATCGCAACTCAATTCCAGGTTAGATTAAAAACATATTCATAATGTATCCATCCACTTAGCCACAATTGTAACAAAATACAGATTGGGGAATTAAAATGATTGGGGAATTAAACTCACTCATAACATCAGCCCCTCAACCATTGATTTTTTGGACTTGAATATCTATGCAGCGGGTGACACATTAAAAACCAAGACCTTCTTTAAGAAGGTGGATGCCAATGGTTATGTGGCATACAATAGTGGCCATTATTCATCCTGGCTCAACAGTATCCCTAAAGGGCAACTGTTGAGATTAAGGCGGAATTGTACGGAGGATAGTACTTTCCATATACAAGCCCAAGAGCTGTTAAACAAATTTAGAGAGAAGGAATATCCAGAGGACATTTTAAGTAGGACATGGCAAGAGGTAGAGAGGTTAACACAGAAAGATATACTGGATAAATCCCCAAACAATAGAAAGGATCCCCCAAAGGATTTAATGGTTTTTAATTATAATTCTGAGCATAAAGCAATAAAACGTGTAATTAATAAATCCAGGCACATCTTAAAAATGGATAAAGACCTTGGGGACACACTACCTGAAAAACCCAATATCACCTTTAGAGGAGCACCTAGTTTTAAAACTTCATTGGTAAGGAGCTATTTAAAAGAGAAAATCCCACCGATAACTAGTAACTCGTTTGGGGATTTAAGAGGTTTCTATAAGTGCAGAACATGCCTAGGATGTAGAGACACCCGTCGGACCGATAAAGTAATATATAAATTCCAATCAACTAAAACTAAAAAAGAATATGACATAAGGGAACACATCACATGTCGGAGTGTTAATGTAATATATATTTTGGAATGCCCTTGTGGGCTCCAGTATATTGGGAGAACTACACGTCCACTCCATGTAAGAATACGGGAACATGTGTATAACATTCGGAAGGGGGTCACGAGCCATAGTGTCTCCAATCATTTTAAGGAGACACACAATCAAGACCCTTCAGGCCTTTCTTTTATCGGGATCAAAAGAGTATTTAAGGACTGGAGAGGGGGTGACTTTATCAGAAAAATTGGGCAGGAAGAGATGAGATGAGCTTATTATATGAATACATTAACCCCTACAGGATTGAATATTGATTTTGATCTTTTTAATTTTCTTTAATGTATTTTAAAACACGACCTCTAATACACTCTTGATGTTATTGATTTCTCCCTCTTTATTCTAAATATCTTCTTTATGAATTGGTGAATAGTGATGTACCGAACTGTCCGCCGTTGAACAGTTCCCGGCGAACTTAGCGTGTTCGCGTTCGCCACGGCGGGCGGACACATGCGCAGTTCGATCCGCCCCCTATTCGTCATCATTGGGCAAACTTTGACCCTGTGCCTCTCGGTCAGCAGACACATTCCAGCCAATCAGCAGCACTCCCTCCCTTCCACACCCTCCAACCTCCCTCCCAGCATCCATTTTCGATTCATTCGGAAGATGAATGCTTAGTGAGAGGAGGGAAAGTTTAACTGCTGCTGATTAGATAGGAAAATTGATAGCTAGGCTAGGGTATTCAGTGTCCACTACAATCCTGAAGGACTCATCAGATCTCTGCTGTAAGGACAGCACCCCAAAAAGCCCTTTTTAGGGCTATAACATCAGGCTGCTTTTTTTTTTTTCCTGTGTAATGTAATTGCAGGTGCCTGCTTGCCAGCTTCTGTGTGAGGTTCACATTGGATACTGTGCCTACTTGCCCAGTGCCACCACTCATATCTGTTTTAACAATAGGTTAAGCTTTACATTTAAAATAAATATTTTTTTTTCACTGTAATAGAAGAGCAGTTGCCTGCCTGCCAGCTTCTGTGTGAGGTTCACATTGGATACTGTGCCCACTTGCCCAGTGCCACCACTCATATCTGTTTTAACAATTGGTTAAGCTTTACATTTAAAATAAATAATTTGTTTTCATTGTAATAGAAGAGCAGTTGCCTGCCTGCCAGCTTCTGTGTGAGGTTCACATTGGATACTGTGCCTACTTGCCCAGTGCCACCACTCATATCTGTTTTAACAATTGGTTAAGCTTTACATTTAAAATAAATATTTTTTTTTCACTGTAATAGAAGAGCAGTTGCCTGTCTGCCAGCTTCTGTGTGAGGTTCACATTGGATACTGTGCCACTTGCCCAGTGCCACCACTCATATCTGTTTTAACAATTGGTTAAGCTTTAGATTTAAAATAAATAATTTGTTTTCACTGTAATAGAAGAGCAGTTGCCTGCCTGCCAGCTTCTGTGTCAGGTTGGATGCCTTGCCCATTTGCACAGTCAGTGCCACCACTCATATCTGTTTTAACAATTGGTTAAGCTTTAGATTTTAAATAAATCATTTTTTTCACTGTAATAGAAGAGCAGTTGCCTGCCTGCCAGCTTCTGTGTGAGGTTCACATTGGATACTGTGCCTACTTGCCCAGTGCCACCACTCATATCTGTTTTAACAATAGCTTAAGCTTTAGATTTTAAAGAAATCATTTTTTTTCACTGTAATAGAAGAGCAGTTGCCTGCCTGCCAGCTTCTGTGTCAGGTTGGATGCCTTGCCCATTTGCACAGTCAGTGCCACCACTCATATCTGTTTTAACAATAGCTTAAGCTTTAGATTTTAAAGAAATCATGTTTTTTCACTGTAATAGAAGAGCAGTTGCCTTCCTGCCAGCTTCTGTGTCAGGTTGGATGCCTTGCCCATTTGCACAGTCAGTGCCACCACTCATATCTGTTTTAACAATAGCTTAAGCTTTAGATTTTAAAGAAATCATTTTTTTTCACTGTAATAGAAGATCAGTTAGTTGTCTGCAAGCGTCTGGGTGTCAGGCCTACTTCAGCGTGTGCTCTGCAGACCTGTGCCAGCGTGCTTTGACAGTTGCCAATCATATCTGGTGTCTCTTTAGCGTGCTTTTACAAAGAAAAAAGGTTTCCAGTGTAAGCTAATAGCAGCCAGTCAGTGTCCTTCAAGCGGCTCTGTAAGGCCTTCCTTCAGTGTGTGCCCTGCACAACCCTGCCAGCGTACTTTGACAGTTGCCACTCATATCTGGTGTCTCTATAGCGTGCTTTTACAACCAAAATTTAGTTTCCACTGTAATAGAAGAGCAGTTGCCTGCCTGCCAGCCTCTGTGTGAGGTTCACATTGGATACTGTGCCTACTTGCCCAGTGCGACCACTCATATCTGTTTTAACAATAGGTTAAGCTTTACATTTAAAATAAATATTTTTTTTCACTGTAATAGAAGAGCAGTTGCCTGCCTGCCAGCTTCTGTGTGAGGTTCACATTGGATACTGTGCCCACTTGCCCAGTGCCACCACTCATATCTGTTTTAACAATTGGTTAAGCTTTAGATTTAAAATAAATAATTTGTTTTCACTGTAATAGAAGAGCAGTTGCCTGCCTGCCAGCTTCTGTGTCAGGTTGGATGCCTTGCCCATTTGCACAGTCAGTGCCACCACTCATATCTGTTTTAACAATTGGTTAAGCTTTAGATTTTAAATAAATAATTTTTTTCACTGTAATAGAAGAGCAGTTGCCTGCCTGCCGGCTTCTGTGTGAGGTTCACATTGGATACTGTGCCTACTTGCCCAGTGCCACCACTCATATCTGTTTTAACAATAGCTTAAGCTTTAGATTTTAAAGAAATCATTTTTTTTCACTGTAATAGAAGATCAGTTAGTTGTCTGCAAGCGTCTGGGTGTCAGGCCTACTTCAGCGTGTGCTCTGTAGACCTGTTCCAGCGTGCTTTGACAGTTGCCAATCATATTTGGTGTCTCTTTAGCGTGACTTTACAAAGAAAAAAGGTTTCTAGTGTAAGCTAATAGCAGCCAGTCAGTGTCCTTCAAGCGGCTCTGTCAGTCCTTCCTTCAGCGTGTGCTCTGCAGAATTGTTCCAGTGCACATTGCCAATCATATCTGGTGTCTCTATAGTGTGCTTTTAAAACCAAAATTTGTTTTTCACTGTTATAGATTGAATAGCAGTTACTTGTCTTCAAGCGGCTCTGTCAGTCCTTCCTTCAGCGTGTGCTCTGCAGAACTGTTCCAGTGCACATTGCCAATCATATCTGGTGTCTCTATAGCGTGCTTTTAAAACCAAAATTTATTTTTCACTGTTATAGATTGAATAGCAGTTACTTGTCTTCAAGCGGGTGTCTCAGGCCTACAGTGTGTGCTCTGCAGAACTGTTCCAGTGCACATTGCCAATCATATCTGGTGTCTCTATAGCGTGCTTTTAAAACCAAAATTTGTTTTTCACTGTTATAGATTGAATAGCAGTTACTTGTCTTCAAGCGGGTGTCTCAGGCCTACAGTGTGTGCTCTGCAGAACTGTTCCAGTGCACATTGCCAATCATATCTGGTGTCTCTATAGCGTGCTTTTAAAACCAAAATTTATTTTTCACTGTTATAGATTGAATAGCAGTTACTTGTCTTCAAGCGGGTGTCTCAGGCCTACAGTGTGTGCTCTGCAGAACTGTTCCAGTGCACATTGCCAATCATATCTGGTGTCTCTATAGCGTGCTTTTAAAACCAAAATTAGTTTTTCACTGTTATAGATTGAATAGCAGTTACTTGTCTTCAAGCGGGTGTCTCAGGCCTACAGTGTGTGCTCTGCAGAACTGATCCAGTGCACATTGCCAATCATATCTGGTGTCTCTATAGCGTGCTTTTAAAACCAAAATTATTTTTTCACTCTTATAGATTGAATAGCAGTTACTTGTCTTCAAGTGGGTGTGTCAGGCCTACAGTGTGTGCTCTGCAGAACTGTTACAGTTCACATTGCCAATCAAATCTGGGCTCACAGTAGCTTGCACGCATAGTACCACTAATCCCAAAAAAAATGACAGGCAGAGGCAGGCCACCTCGCAGGGGCCGTCGTGGTCGTGGTGCTGTGATTCCCTTTTGCCCTAGAATAATGCCCAGTTTTCAGAAGCCACGTACCCTGAACTTGAAAAGTTCTGAGGACATAGTTGACTGGCTAACACAGGACACCCAATCTTGTACAGCCTCCACTCGGAACCTTGACGCACCATCCTCCTCCAGCTTAGCTTCAGGCACCTCTCAAGATAGCACTCACCCGCCTGCCGCCACCACCAAAACTAGCACCACAGCCGCTTTACTTGGTATGTCAGAGGAGTTATTCACACACCCGTTTGAAGAAATGAGTGATGCGCAACCATTATTGCTAGAGGATGTAGATAACAGGGATATGTCTCAGGCAGGCAGCATTAAACACATGGAGGTACGGTGTGATGATGATGATGTTGTACCCGCTGCTGCTTCCTTTTCTGAGTTGTCAGATACAAGCGAAGCGGTTGATGATGACGATGCGTCCATGGATGTCATGTGGGTGCCCGCTCGGCAAGAAGAAGAACAGGGCGAAAGTTCAGATGGGGAGACAGAGAGGAGGAGGAGACGAGTTGGAAGCAGGGGGGGGGTCGTCGCAAGGAGCTAGTGGCACAGTCAGACAGCATGCATCGGCACCCGGGGTCAGCCCGACAGCACGCCAATCAACGCATGCTGTGTCCACCACCAGAATGCCGTCATTGCAGAGCTCAGCAGTGTGGCATTTTTTTTGTGTGTCTGCCTCTGACAACAGCGATGCCATTTGCAACCTGTGCCAAAGGAAACGTGGGAGTCGTGGGAGGTCCAACACCCACCTAGGTACAACTGCTTTGCGTAGGCACATGATCTCACATCACAAACGCCTATGGGATCAACACATGAGTACAAGCAGCACGCCTACTCTAAGCCGCCATCCTCCTCCTGGTCCAGCATCTTCAGCCACGTCAACCACTGCTGTCCTTCTTGCCCCCTCTCAACCATCCGCCACTCCGTCTCCCGCCTTGAGCAGTTCCCGCTCATCTGCCCACAGTCCTGTGTTTCTGTCAAGGACATGTTTGAGCGTAAGAAGCCAATGTCACCAAGTCACCCCCTTGCCCAGCGTCTGACAGCTGGCTTGTCCGAACTATTAGCCCGCCAGCTTTTACCATACAATCTGGTTGAGTCTGAGGCGTTCAAAAAATTTGTAGCTATTGGGACACCGCAGTGGAAGGTACCCGGCCGGAATTTCTTTTCTCAAAAGGCAATCCCCAACTTGTACTCGATTGTGCAAAAGGAAGTCATGGCATGTCTGGCACACAGTGTTGGGGCAAGGGTCTATCTGACCACTGATACCTGGTCTGCAAAGCATGGTCAGGGCAGGTATATCACCTACACTGCGCATTGGGTAAACCTGCTGACGGCTGACAAGCAAGGAATGCGTGGCATTGCAGAGGAGTTGGTGACACCGCCACGAATTGCAGGCAGTCCTGCTGCCACCTCCTCTACTCCTCCTACTCCATCCTCTTCCATAACCTCCTTGGCTGAGTCCTCTTGTGCCGCTGCTTCTTGCTCCACATCAACGGCACCCCCCCAGCTCCCCAGGTACTATTCCACATCCCGGATACGGCAGTGTCACGCCGTCTTGGGTTTGACTTGCTTGAAAGCAGAGAGTCACACCGGACAAGCACTCCTGTCCGCCCTGAACGCACAGGTGGAAAAGTGGCTGACTCCGCAGCAACTGGATATCGGCAAAGTGGTGTGTGACAACGGAAAAAATTTGATAGCGGCATTGAAGTTGGGCAAGTTGACACATGTGCCGTGCATGGCACATGTGTGTAATCTGATCGTACAACGCTTTGTGCATAAGTACACAGGCTTACAGGACGTCCTGAAGCAGGCCAGGAAGGTGTGTGGCCATTTCAGGCATTCCTACACGGCCATGGCTCACTTTGCCGATATCCAGCGGCGAAACAACATGCCAGTGAGGCGCTTGATTTGCGACAGCCCTACACGTTGGAATTCAACACTCCTAATGTTCGACCGCCTGCTCCAACAAGAAAAAGCTGTTAATGAATATTTGTATGACCGGGGTGCTAGGACAGCCTCTGGGGAGCTGGGAATTTTTTTGCCACGTTACTGGACGCTCATGCGCAATGCATGTAGGCTCATGCGTCCTTTTTTTTTTTTCAACGTTTATTAACATTTTTAGTATACAAATGTAAAAACATATCCCATGCTTTACCCATTTTACAGTACAACTGTACACATGCAACATAAAAGAAATCACTGAAATTCAACAACACAAAGCTTACATGTGCTTTGAGGTGTTTGCCAAAATGCATGTATTTGTAGCCCAGATATAACAGTGGCTATAATTAACCTATGTAAACTTGTCACATCTGGCACACTTATACATTACTAAACACAGAATAGTAGTGAACTAAAAAACAAATTAAAAAATTCTGGTATTTGAAGAATATATTCAAATCATTAGTTTTCTGCCTACATTTTGTCATTCAGTTTTCAATTCAGTACAAATAGATGTTCAGTGAATAAACAGCTTAATATGGGGTTGTTGCTTGCTAAAAACAGACAGTTATGCTTTCTTCAGAAAACAATTATTGAACATTTGAAACTCCCATAGAAAGTATGGCTTTCAACTTACTGAGACAAATTACAATTTCAGCTTTGATGTTCAGCACATTACATGTATTTTTTTCAATATTTCGCTAAAACATAACAGTTAAAAAAAAACAAAAACGTAAATATAACAAAACTACAACATTTATGCAAAAGGTTGAGGTCCTGCAGTAAAATGTTGATCAGATAAGAAGTTAGGTGGTATTATTTGTGAAAGCGGGTAAGAGAAGAGATTGGCTGGGTCAATGGACAATGGATTTACTGCATGAGTAGGGGGCAACATACCATGCCAGCCAGGGTAGGCTGCTTCTGGATACAATGGAAAAGATGGATATGGGAGACCTGCTGGAACAGTATTTGGCACATGGAGAGGTGGCATAATATTAGCACCCTGACTCTCTCCTATAATTACAGAGAATTCTCCTGGGAACTGAAGGCCATTGCTCAAATTTTGGAGCATATTCATGGTTTCTTGGTAATTACCCATTGGCTTAAGTCAGCATCACCTGGGGGGTTTATCAGCCCTTTGCATATAAGGCAGTCCTGATCTAAAAGGTGGCTCTTGTGTTGGGATGTTGTGTCCCTTTTCTCTGAGATGCAATCCTGCTGAGAATCCTGAGGCTGCCACACAGAGTCAGACAGATCCTCTAGGGTCAAGTTCTGATCGGGCACGGTATCAATTTCAATTAACCCCTTGTGTGTCAGCTTTGTCATCTGAATCTGGTATGGCTGTCTTTCCTCTTTCTCGATTAGTTCCAGTGCATGTTTTCTCTTTTGAATTTTCCAGTTGGCCAGCTCCTGTGCAGCCATTTACGTTGCACTCATTAGAACCAAACACTGTGGGGTTATTTATGGCCCCCACCCACCGCGCAGGGGTGGGGGCCGAGGGGGGGAGGACAATAGGTCCCCCCATTGTGATTTATGGCCCCCACCCACCGCGCAGGGGTTGGGGAGGACAGTAGCTCCCCCCAGTGTGTATCATGGGCTTTGAGGACAGGTGTCAATCCATACCTGCCAAGTGACCCTATGTAGGGGTAACAGTCCCTATTCTGCTCTGTGTCAGTGTGTATCATGGTCTCTGTGGACGGGGAACAGTCTCTATTCTGCTCTGTGTCAGTGTGTATCATGGACTCTGTGGACAGGGAACAGTCCCTATTCTGCTCTGTGTCAGTGTGTATCAGGGGTTTTGAGGACAGGTGCCAATCCATATCTGCCAAGTGATCCTATGTGAGAGGAACAGTCCCTATTCTGCTCTGTGTCAGTGTGTATCAGGGGCTTTGAGGACAGGTGTCAATCCATACCTGCCAAGTGACCCTATGTAGGGGGGACAGTCTCTATTCTGCTCTGTGTCAGTGTGTATCATGGTCTCTGTGGACGGTGAACAGTCTCTATTCTGCTCTGTGTCAGTGTGTATCATGGTCTCTGTGGACGGTGAACAGTCTCTATTCTGCTCTGTGTCAGTGTGTATCATCGTCTCTGTGGACAGGGAACAGTCCCTATTCTGCTCTCTGTCAGTGTGTATCAGGGATCATTACGATAGGTGTCAATCCATATCTGCCAAGTGACCCTATGAAGGGGGAACAGTCTCTATTCTGCTCTGTGTCAGTGTGTATCATGGTCTCTGAGGACAGGTGTCAATCCATATCTGCCAAGTAACCCTATGTAGGGGGAACAGTCTCTATTCTGCTCTGTGTCAGTGTGTATCATGGTCTCTGAGGACAGGTGTCAATCCATATCTGCCAAGTGACCCTATGTAGGGGGAACAGTCTCTATTCTGCTCTGTGTCAGTGTGTATCAGGGGCTCTGATGACAGGTGCCAATCCTTATCTGCCACGTGACCCTATGTAGGGGGAACAGTCTCTATTCTGCTCTGTGTCAGTGTGTGTCATGGTCCCTGAGGACAGGTGTCAATCCATATCTGCCAAGTGACCCTATGTAGGGGGAACAGTCTCTATTCTGCTCTGTGTCAGTGTGTATCATGGTCTCTGAGGACAGGTGTCAATCCATATCTGCCAAGTGACCCTATGTAAGGGGAACAGTCTCTATTTTGCTCTGTGTCAGTGTGTATCATGGTCTCTGAGGACAGGTGTCAATCCATATCTGCCAAGTGACCCTATGTAGGGGAACAGTCTCTAATCTGCTCTGTGTCAGTGTATATCAGGGATCCTTAGGATAGGTGTCAATCCATATCTGCCAAGTGACCCTATGTAGGGGGAACAGTCTCTATTCTGCTCTGTGTCAGTGTGTATCATGATCTCTGAGGACAGGTGTCAATCCATATCTGCCAAGTGACCCTATGTAGGGGGAACAGTCCCTATTCTGCTCTGTGTCAGTGTGTATCATGTTCTCTGTGGACAGGGAACAGTCTCTATTCTGCTCTGTGTCAGTGTGTATCAGGGGTTTTGAGGACAGGTGTCAATCCATATCTGCCAAGTGACCCTATGTAGGGGGAACAGTCCCTATTCTGCTCTGTGTCAGTGTGTATCAGGGGTTTTGAGGACAGGTGTCAATCCATATCTGCCAAGTGACCCTTTGTAGGGGGAACAGTCTCTATTCTGCTCTGTGTCAGTGTGTATCATGATCTCTGAGGACAGGTGTCAATCCATATCTGCCAAGTGACCCTATGTAGGGGGAACAGTCCCTATTCTGCTCTGTGTCAGTGTGTATCATGTTCTCTGTGGACAGGGAACAGTCTCTATTCTGCTCTGTGTCAGTGTGTATCAGGGGTTTTGAGGACAGGTGTCAATCCATATCTGCCAAGTGACCCTATGTAGGGGAAACAGTCCCTATTCTGCTCTGTGTCAGTGTGTATCATGGTCTCTGTGGACGGTGAACAGTCTCTATTCTGCTCAGTGTCAGTGTGTGTCATGGTCTCTGAGGACAGGTGTCAATCCATATCTGCCAAGTGACCCTATGTAGGGGGAACAGTCTCTATTCTGCTCTGTGTCAGTGTGTATCATGGTCTCTGAGGACAGGTGTCAATCCATATCTGCCAAGTGACCCTATGTAGGGGGAACAGTCTCTATTCTGCTCTGTGTCAGTGTGTATCATGGTCTCTGAGGACAGGTGTCAATCCATATCTGCCAAGTGACCCTATGTAGGGGAACAGTCTCTAATCTGCTCTGTGTCAGTGTGTATCAGAGATCCTTAGGATAGGTGTCAATCCATATCTGCCAAGTGACCCTATGTATGGGGAACAGTATCTATTCTGCTCTGTGTCAGTGTGTATCATGATCTCTGAGGACAGGTGTCAATCCATATCTGCCAAGTGACCCTTTGTAGGGGGAACAGTCCCTATTCTGCTCTGTGTCAGTGTGTATCAGGGGTTTTGAGGACAGGTGTCAATCCATATCTGCCAAGTGACCCTTTGTAGGGGGAACAGTCTCTATTCTGCTCTGTGTCAGTGTGTATCATGATCTCTGAGGACAGGTGTCAATCCATATCTGCCAAGTGACCCTATGTAGGGGGAACAGTCCCTATTCTGCTCTGTGTCAGTGTGTATCATGTTCTCTGTGGACAGGGAACAGTCTCTATTCTGCTCTGTGTCAGTGTGTATCAGGGGTTTTGAGGACAGGTGTCAATCCATATCTGCCAAGTGACCCTATGTAGGGGAAACAGTCCCTATTCTGCTCTGTGTCAGTGTGTATCATGGTCTCTGTGGACGGTGAACAGTCTCTATTCTGCTCAGTGTCAGTGTGTGTCATGGTCTCTGAGGACAGGTGTCAATCCATATCTGCCAAGTGACCCTATGTAGGGGGAACAGTCTCTATTCTGCTCTGTGTCAGTGTGTATCATGGTCTCTGAGGACAGGTGTCAATCCATATCTGCCAAGTGACCCTATGTAGGGGGAACAGTCTCTATTCTGCTCTGTGTCAGTGTGTATCATGGTCTCTGAGGACAGGTGTCAATCCATATCTGCCAAGTGACCCTATGTAGGGGAACAGTCTCTAATCTGCTCTGTGTCAGTGTGTATCAGAGATCCTTAGGATAGGTGTCAATCCATATCTGCCAAGTGACCCTATGTATGGGGAACAGTATCTATTCTGCTCTGTGTCAGTGTGTATCATGATCTCTGAGGACAGGTGTCAATCCATATCTGCCAAGTGACCCTATGTAGGGGGAACAGTCCCTATTCTGCTCTGTGTCAGTGTGTATCATGGTCTCTGTGGACGGTGAACAGTCTCTATTCTGCTCTGTGTCAGTGTGTATCATGGTCTCTGTGGACAGGGAACAGTCTCTATTCTGCTCTGTGTCAGTGTGTATCAGGGGTTTTGAGGACAGGTGTCAATCCATATCTGCCAAGTGACCCTATGTAGGGGGAACAGTCCCTATTCTGCTCTGTGTCAGTGTGTATCAGGGGTTTTGAGGACAGGTGTCAATCCATATCTGCCAAGTGACCCTATGTAGGGGGAACAGTCCCTATTCTGCTCTGTGTCAGTGTGTATCATGGTCTCTGTGGACGGTGAACAGTCTCTATTCTGCTCTGTGTCAGTGTGTATCATGGTCTCTGTGGACAGGGAACATTCCCTATTCTGCTCTCTGTCAGTGTGTATCAGGGATCATTACGATAGGTGTCAATCCATATCTGCCAAGTGACCCTATGTAGGGGTAACAGTCTCTATTCTGCTCTGTGTCAGTGTGTATCATGGTCTCTGAGGACGGGGAACAGTCTCTATTCTGCTCTGTCAGTGTGTATCAGGGCTGGGCTTTGAGGACAGGTGTCAATGTTAGGTGATTTCTGCCCTTTATGGATTAAAAGCAGACTCTGCATCAACTGGCAATTTTCCATGGGAGTTTTGCCATGGATCCCCCTCCGGCATGCCACAGTCCAGGTGTTAGTCCCCTTGAAACAACTTTTCCATCACTTTTGTGGCCAGAAAGAGTCCCTGTTGTTTTTAAAATTCGCCTGCCCATTGAAGTCATGGGCGGTTCGCGCGGTTCGCCGGTTCGCGAACATTTGCGGAAGTTCGCGTTCGCGAACCGAAAATTTCGGGTTCGCGACAACACTATTGGTGAACACTGCTATTAAGGCTATTATTGCAATAGATTTTATATTTTAAGCTTCAGTAACATTTTTTCACAGATATATATTTTTTATGTATTGATATATGTTTAGTAGACATCCCCCTTTTTTGGGAAATTTCTAATACCATTTTCTGTAGATACATTCAATATTTAATATCATTTTATGTCTTTCTGTAGATACATTCAATATTTAATATCATTTTATGTCCTGTGTTTAGTTATTTTTGCTACTTTGTGGTATATTCTTAGTAGATATCCCCCTCAGGGAACAGTATTATTCCCACCTCCTGCATATAAGTCTGCAATACTAGCCTTTCTAAGAATATCACTGCTCTCTTTCCATGTGTATTTTTATATCTATATATTTGTATTTTGTTACAATTGTGGCTAAGTGGATGGATACATTATGAATATGTTTTTAATCTAACCTGGAATTGAGTTGCGATTTATAGATTGATTAGTATCACATAATGAATCTGATTAGCGGCGTCTGCAAATAGCTTAGGACCGCTAATTATGTGGATGCTATTTAAGAGACGCTGAGAGCTGTTCGTATTTACGCTTGAGAAAGCCCCAAGAGGCGGGGCGAAACGCGTTGCGTGGACCGGAAGTCGGAAGTAACTGCGCTGGATGGGAGAACAGATGACAAGCCAGTAACAAGAAGAGGAGAGAACCACTACTTTGTTTCATTCCCAACGTAGTTCTGGACTTATTGGACTCTTACCAGCGGCAGGAGCATACTTTTAATTTTAATTTCAATTTTAATTATTTTTTTGATTTCTGAATAAATGGAATTTTGCTTTTACATCTAACCGGTCATCAAGTGAGTGCTTTCAGCTGTCCATCTACCGGATCCCACGATCACAAGGGGCTGATCCTCCCGAAGTCTGATAGTTTGGAGTGGTACTTCAACCACTCCACAATTGTGAGTGTGGAATTTTCTTCATTTCAAATTTTATTCACCTCAACAATATTGCACTAGGTCTGTGTCTTTTTATGTTTTAGATTGGACAACCTGAGCAGACCTGTGCAAGTATATATTTTCTTTATATTTGTGTATATTAACCTGCACAGTTAACATATATGTGGTGTTTTTCCAATATATATATATATGAATTTATGCACATATTTGCATGACACTTGGCACATTGTATTGTACAATTTAGCTATCCTATATATTTATTTTGCGCACCTATTTTTTATTGTTTATCTTTTATTTGATGAATTATATCAGATTCCCCTGTAGGTTGCTGCATTTGTTTGTTTAATTATCATTTTCTCCATACTTTTGCGCCACCCTATTCTATTTACATTTTATACTTCACTATATATGTTTTTTGTATTTTTTTTTAATGTATTATTGTCTGAATTTGAGGGCACTTCAGATGAAATAGTAGAGTAAGTTTATTTTATATACCAATGCACATGATCACTTTGTACGTGACTTTTTTTGCAATTTGCACTTTTTAAAAGGTATGTAGATGCACATTGCACTTTCTTAAAGGTATATGAAAATTTGCACTTTACATTTTAGCGCACTTATTTTGTTTGGATTGCGATTTGTGTGTTTTTGAGCTAAGTACACGTTTAAGTGCTGCTATATTTTATCAAGGTTATCACAATTGGGTATAAGCGCCACTTTGTCACTTGTATATTGGATTTCCATAACAGGAATACAGCACATAATGAAACTGAATGCACACTAATTGAGATCACAGAATGACTGAGCAACTTGCTCATGTTGTACTGTTCTTTTGAAGAGAGTGCCTTTTTAGGCCACACCTCCTTCTCACCTCCCTGTTCTGCCCCCACCTCCCAGCATAAGATCCGGGCATTGCTCAGTATGGCCAAGAAAGCACCAATCTGGGTGCAGCCTCAAGCTACTACCCCTTGTAGTGACCAGGACAATGCCCCACTTCTCACTTCTCCAATGAGTCCATGGAAACCTTGTGAGGCATCTGATTCCACCTGCCCTGATTGACATTGTAATGTTTCAAGCTTAAATATGAACAGACATCAGGGAGCTGGAACAAAAACCCAAGCTTTAGCAAGCATTCTTTCTTTTTACAAATAACTCTGCCCCCTCAGATCACATTACAAAACATTGTTTCCTAGTATACAGAATAGACTAACATGGTTACTAAACTTAAAACATAACATGATGCATACACATCATTACAGGCACTGCGGTCTCACTGGCGCCCTGCTTCCTCCATTGGTGGACAGCGTAGGAACCAGCAGCGGGTAAATGTATGCCTAACATATGTCCTCTTTCCTCACCTGTTACTACAACTCTGATCTATAGGAGACTGAGTGGTAGACAACAAGACAACGATTTTTGGAAGTGAAACTCAACTTTTGCTCATTGCAGCCTCGTTTTTTTTTTTTTTTTATCTTTATTTTGCTGTGCTTGAAAGAAACTTACAGTCTTGCAATGTCCCAACAGCATTTGCAAGATCAACATTGTTCAAGATTATTCAGTTGTAAGGCATGTTGAGAAAATGCACATTTTAATATTATGTTTAAAGGGACAATGTAGGAACCCAGACCACTTCAGCTAATTGAAGATTATACTAGCTTTAGTGTACTAATAATCTTAATTTTAGTAATGACAGGAGGCGAATATTTGCATATCTTTCTTTACTGAAAACTCCAGCAGCATAGAAACAGTAACAACCAATCAGAGAAAAGATATGGTGCCCATAAAAGGCCCTGTCTATGACATCACTTCCTCTTTCTTTGAAGCGAAACAATAAATAGCAACAATAAACATAATCATATTACGTCAACAGTTCCACAACATAGTAGAATAATCAACTCCAGTAGTTCCGTGATGTAGATTTATGGGAGGTGAGTCTTTGTCTTGAGGAGAAGACGTTCACGCTGTAAGAAAAAGAAAAAGGTGAAAGGACTCTGGCGTGATAACTTGTCCGCATACAATAAACATTAAGAATCTGATATACCAAATGGATACTAGAATGAGTAACATATCCATATATATTAATTCTAAAGCAATGATATTTAAGAATCTATAAATACAACATAATTCAAGGTACATGTCTAATTATTCAACCTATACAAGTCTCTCAAGCCACATATCTAAGTAGCAAACATACAACCATAACGTACTTACCTTCCTGAACATAAAGTGTATATTCTGTTCAACACGAGAAAACATGGGAGGGATCCTATAGGGTGGGAAATATTCGCCTCCTGTCATTACTAAAATTAAGATTATTAGTACTCTAAAGCTAGTATAATCTTCAATTTTACCACATGACAGGAGGCTTCATATTTGCATTTTTAAAGCTTAGAATTGACCAGTGTGAAGGAAGTATGAGATGTTTGCTGAAATAGAGCGTTCTAAACGTACCCTCTCGCGCTCAAACTGCGCATCGTGTAGTGTCGGTTAGGGAAGCGTCGGACGAAAAGAACTTGTGGGGCCACCGCTCCCTTGACCGAGTGGGCTCCGAAAAAGGTTTGACGCCCACCAGATGCAATAGCCAGCGGCTCCATCTGGCCAGTGTAGCGGTAGGCACCTCTCCATGAGGTTCCACGTAAGAAGTCAGGAGTAGACCCGTTGCATAAATACGAAGGGGGAATGATTTCGGTATACTCCATTAGCGTTCCGACCACACCTAGTTTGGTGTCTGACACAAAGTATGGGTATGACACCGAAGATGAACTGGACTTAGTTCGTCTCGATATGGTAAAGGTAATCCCATCTGGTGTCATAGAGAAAACCATTCATATCGAAAGCCCTAACGTCCGTCACCCGTCTAAATAAGACGAGGCATAACAAGAGGGCTAGTTTGGCTGAAAGTTGTTTCCGTGACAAGCAAGGATTGTCCTGCTATTCCCTCAAGGAATCACAGCACCACGTCCACCTGCCAGAGGTGTGAATACTTGGGTGCCGGGTCTCGATAATTCGGCCCCCCATAGTAGTCGACAACCCCGTGGATCTTGACCTACTGGTCCGTCCTGTACCGGAACGTGCGCCACCGATATGGCGGATCCGATTACGTTGAGGGATCGATATGACCGCCCCAACGAGACCAGGTGTAACAGATAGTTAAGGATCGGTGGGGCAGGTGCGGTAAAGGGATCGGAATCCCTTTCCACCCTACAAACACTCCAGGCCGGTCAGGCAGAAACATAGCATTTCCTGGTGCCGGGGACCTGAGTCCCATCAGAGGTCTTAGTTGATGCAATAGGTCGTGGACATTTCAGGAGGCCCTGAAATCGTCCAGTCCACTAGTGCCAGTCATCCTTCCCTGACAAAGGAGTGGGATTCCCCTGAGGTCCCGTCAAAAGCAGAGGGAAGGTAGGGAGTGGTAGAGGGTCTTCGCGAGATGTCCCCAGGCGATCCGGGAAATCACGGTTGGCATTGTCCGAGGGGTGTCATGAGTATGAGCGATAACCAGTGTGTGTGTGTGTGTGTATCAAAGCACCCTTGCCATTGTGGAGAGCGGTTGGGTCCGTTTGCATGGGTTCATCCGCCACTACGTATCCAGAGGAAGAGTCAAAGATCGATTGCCGATCCAAGTTTGCAAGTGAAGTAGTCACCATCGAAATTCCATCCTCACTTCTGCCGACAGTGGGATCCAGTGGTCGCATGAGTGACCGGCGTGTATGTATCTAGCCAGCAGTCGTATGGTCCCGTAGTGTAGTGGGCCAGGGAATCTCGATTGTATGGAAGAGGAGAGGAGGAGAGGGATCCCACCATCCGGTGAGTATTCTGAGATGAATCGTATCCAACCTTAGAGCGTGTCCGACATCCATCCGTATAGGGGTTATCTTGTCGGGGACCAACGCGGAACGTAGTTCTCCAAGCCGATGTCGAAACGAGGAACTGACCCGACACAGATGGGGGAGCAATTAGTCTGCGTACTACCAAAAAACCCATGGAGTCCAGAACGTGAACGCCACTTTGACTGCAAACGTAGCCTGGATTCGCAGAGGGTCAGCAAGACTTCCAGGTACCCGAGACATCGCACGTCCAAATTCGCGGATGTGAGCCCTCACCGTCTTCAGTAGCTTTGTGGGTACCACGGAGTCGTAAACTGCTGTGTTAGTCCTCATCACTGGGATCGGAGGAAAATTAGGTAGTGTAGGGTAGCGGATATTGACAAGTATGTGTCCTCGGGGTCCAGATGTGTAAACCAGTCGTTATCATTCAGGATGTCTAGTAGAAGGTTGATTTTCTCTATCCTGAAGCGTTTGTATACCACGTAGGATATACCACGTTCCCTTGATGATAGGATGGCTCACTAGTAGATGAAGCGGTTGGTGGTTCGGTTCCGCTACCAACCAGTCTTCCCAAAACACCTTTCCCCAAAGGGGTGTGGAGGATTTGCTTCAGCGAGGTTTGGACTAAAGTTAGTGCGGTGGGTAAGTTCCCGCTGTCAAATAGTAGAGCTTGTGCTTCAGGGCCGAATATTAGTCATTCTTACATTCCACTTCCTCAGAAGGCGAGTTGTCTTCGTGTGAGTGATCTATTATTGTACAACGTGCATGGTGGATAGTAGTCTTCTTTGTCGGAAGATTGTGGTGGACCAGGTCACAAATTCCCGGTGTTCCGTCTATTTGTTCTGTTCCATGGGCGACTTGCCTTAGACCCTAGTGGCAGGGGGGTTGGAGCCCTTCTCTTGCCGTTTTTACATGAAGGCTCGTGGGTCTGGGATTCGAACCCACGCCTCCAGAGAGACTGGAGCCTAAAACCAGCGCCTTAGACCGCTCGGCCACGCTACCTTGTTGCTGAGGTCTCCAGCAAGCAGTTTGGGGCAGAGCTCATAACAAGAAAACCTTCTCCACCGAGGCTGCTACTGCGTCGTTTACCAATGCCCAGAAGTCCTAGGGGGTTGAGAGTGTTCTTCATGACCCGTCAGTGGGAGTAGAGTTTGAGGGTCCGCACGTAGGGGTGCTAGACTCCTGGTAGCACTGGGGATCACCCAGGTAAAGCGGCTTGAATCGCCTGCATCAGATTGTTGGAGTGTATGAAATATTCGTGTCAATTGTAGAGGGGTCACCTCCATTAAATTAATCCGGCTATTGGGAGCTGTGGCGTAGGCACGATTGACCGGTAGTGCTGGTCCGGTTAGCCGGGTTCACCATAAATGCACGCCAGAGCTGTATGCACGGATGTAACTATACAGGCTTATTATAGAAACCCGTGGGACCTGTTTCCATAAAGTCTGCAGCAACAGGGCCCACGTGTATTCGACTGGGGTCATACCAGGTGGTGTGCCATGGTAAGCCCAGAGGACACCCACATTATAATTGTTTGCACTTTACAAGCATTGCATGCATGTCTGGGGGTCACCCCAGGCGGTGTGCCATGAGAATCTACTCAGAGGACACCCACGTTCAATATGTACGCCAGGTACGGTAAATGTACAGATATGTATCCCTGTGAAGGGTACTCCGCAATACACTCAGTTCGCTCATGATCCTGTCTGCAAATCGTATCCAGCAAGGTGGTACTGTTGCTTTAATGTAGAACTGCCAGGCAGTGTTAAAACATCCATATATGTATGCAGTAATCAGTGATAACGTTGAGGCATAGGACTTCGTGCATTTCATCGGGGTTCACCCCGGGTGGCGTGCCGTGGTAATCCAGAGGACACCCACATCAACGTAATGGTCTATGAATGACCGTGCGTGCATATCTGGGGGGTCACCCCGGGTGGTGTGCCATGAAAAATACCCAGAGGACACCCACATCAACGTAATGGTCTATGAATGACCTTGCATGCATATCTGGGGGGTCACCCCAGGTGGTGTGCCATGAAAAAATACCCAGAGGACACCCACATAAATTTGCACCGTCAGGTACAGTAATATAATATGACCCTTTGTAGGGTACAATAATATAATATAATATGCCCTTTGTAGGGTACAGTAATACAAAATGCCCATGTGGGGTACAGTGATATAGTTGATCTTGTAATAGGTACAGTATATGTTTTGTATAACAACTGTGATGTTGTATGGCTTCACAATAATAACATATAGTCATCCAGTGTAAAGCACCATGAGAGATATATCCCTGAGAATAAAATGTATAATTGTATCAATAAATGAATGTGCCCAGAGAGGGGAACCCCTGAAGGGGTTAATCCAGATGCAGGGCGCGGTGATCGGGTGATTCCTGTAGGGAATAGTAATATAGTATGACCCTGGATAGGGTATAGTAATATAGAGTGACCCTGAGTAAGGTACAAAGACATAAAGATCCTGGGGTATAGGAAAAACATTGTATCTCCTTTAATGCCTGCCTGTAAGTATTTGTTTGGCAGACACTGTTGGCAGGCATTGTGGCAAAAAATCGCAACAGGGGAATGTTAAAGAAAAATCAGCACACGTGATCCTCTAGCCAGTGTGTAATTCCACAGCAGATTGAACTCTTGCTGTACAGGGGAGTTGAACTCATGGAGGAAAATTCCCAGTGCAAGCCTGTAACCCCTGAGCCACCATACAATATGTCATATCCTGCCTGTCATTTCCCATAGCACACCTTTCATGTGGGTCATGTGGGTAACTTCATAGTAAATTATCAAACGCAATCATATAGATGTCAAAATACTGCACTAGCATGATATACAAAGAGAGGCAAATGTATGACACGTAAAGGGGGAAGTTGTAATCTCTGATTTAACAGATTTCGTTTTATTAGCTTTAATCAGTGGTAGGTGAATGGTTAATTAAGCCAGACATTGCACTGTGTTGAAAAAAAATAGTTTGTCTCTTTAAATGCATGCGTGCATTGTAATTGAGGCAGAACAGTTGGCAGGCACTGAGGCAAATCCCCACAGGGGGAAAAACATGGAACAAAATAACTATAATATTCTAATTCACTCCCTTAGTGTACACTAGGGAGGGTATACAGATGTGGAGCCCGGCGGTCGGGTGAGTTTCCGATCCGCCGAGCGAGCGGGGAAGGCGGCCGTCCGGTATCTCGTGAAGGTGCGCCGCGGTCGCTCGCGCGGCACGAAACAAAGGGAATTAGATACACGAAATAACCGCTGACCCCAGTCTCCCTCCACCCGTCCCCATACAGGCCCCCACGAAATTAGAAGGGGCCGGCCCGCGTGGCGCACGCAGCACTGAGAGCCGTTGTGCTCGCGGGTAACGGCAGAAAAGTGGGAACTAACAGGGGGGCATAAGCATAAAGTCACAGAATACAGGGACAGGGATAAGGGGACCAAGGTAGGGGCAATCGAAAAATAAATCAATGTACAGTGAAACAAACAAAGTTCATTAAACAACAAAGTATAGTAAGCAATTGCCAGAGAGGCAAAATACTCTGACCTGATCTTGGCTGCAGCAGCAAAGAAAGAGGAAGTGATGTCATAGACAGGGCCTTTTATGGGCACCATATCTTTTCTCTGATTGGTTGTTACTGTTTCTATGCTGCTGGAGTTTTCAGTAAAGAAAGATATGCAAATACGAAGCCTCCTGTCATGTGGTAAAATTGAGTTTAAAACATTGCACTAAGTCTGTCCTCTGTGGCTGTCTACCAGACAGCCACTAGAGGGCTTCAGGAATCCAAAGGGACTTTTGTCTGTTATCTGATGCTTGGCATCCTCGCACTCTGCATGCGCGCTAGGTCTCCCCCTCGCCGGCTGACGTCAGTGGGGGAGGAGCGTGGGCGGAGCCTGACCCAGCACCATGGGACATCCGCGCTGGATTCAGGTAAGTGGGTAAAGGGGTTTTAAACCCAGCTTTGTTTTCCTGGCACTATAGGATCCCTTTAAGTTATACCATATCATATAGTATGTTATGTAATATTTTTGTCAAATAATTATTCTGTCAAGCAATAAATCCCTTGTCTTTCTCTCATGTAAAAGTGACTTTTATCAATCCCTTATCGCATGTTACGAGAGATTGTACATAATCATTTTTTTTCTTGATATCCACAGGTACCTGTAAATTAAAAACATCAATGGGGATTCTTGGTACCTTAACCCCTTAACGCCGTTACGGCGTTCTATGCCGTCGCGGCTTTAAAGGGCTTTAAAGCCGTTGCGGCGGCATAGAACGCCGTAACGGCTTGCAGCCCCAGGAGCAGAGGTGTACTCACCTCCGCCGCGATCCTCTTCTGGGGGGCTGTCTGAGAGCCCAGGCAGCCCCCCTCCGGCAAATGAGGCCCCCGGGGGCCATGTGATCGCTCTCAAAGAGCGATCACATGGCCCCCTATAGCTGTCTATGGATCTGCCAGCAGGGGGACTGTTTAAAATATTAGACAGTCCCCCTGCTGGTAGGTAGTGTAAAAAAATAAATATTAAAATGTTATAAAATAAATTAAATGCCTTTTTATATATATATAATATGTATATATATTATATATATAATATATATACATATTATATATATGTAACGTCATACGTAATGTATTTTAATATTAATATTAGTATATATATTAATATTAAAATACACTTAGAATGACGTTACATATATATAATATGTATATATATTATATATATAATAGATCTACATATATATATTATATATATATATACGCATAATTACAATAATAAATAAATAAAATAATTAAATAAATAAATAAAATATTGAAACAAAATATAAAATAAATTATATATTCATATGTAATTTCATTCTAACTGTATTTTGTTATTAATATATATATATTGGAAACAGAATACACTTAGAATGACATTCTATATATATCTATCTATATATAAAATACAAATAACCGCAAATATATATAGAGAGATAAATACATATAATTACATAAAAGATTACATTAGTATACACGTAGAATTTATATACCTATAAATGCATATATATTAAAATTCTACGTGTATATTTAAGTAATTTTTTAACATAATTATGTCATTTGATTAATTAAAATTTGATTGACATGCCTGACAACACAGGGAGAAAGTGCAGAGAATTTAATTCGCATGCACTATATTAGACCCTGTAACTCTCCAAGACACCATAAAACCTGTACATAGGGGGTACTGTTTTACTCGGGAGACTTCGCTGAACTCAAATATTAGTGTTTAAAACTGGTAAATTGTATTACAACGATGATATTTTAAGTAAAAGTGACGTTTTTTGCATTTTTTACAAACAAACGGCACTTTTATGGACTATATTATTGTTGTAATATGTTTTACTGTTTTAAAACACTAATATTTGTGTTTAGTGAAATCTCCCGAGAATAACAGTACCCCACATGTACAGGTTTTATGGTGTTTTGGAAAGTTAGAGAGTCACATATAAGGCTTGCATTTCATTTTTTTGACATTGAAATTTGCCAGATTAGTTATGTTGCCTTTGAGACCGTATGGTAGCCCAGGAATAAGAATTACCCCCATGATGGCATACCATTTGCAAAAGTAGACAACCCAAGGTATTGCAAATGGGGTATGTCCAGTCATTTTTAGTAGCCACTTAGTCACAAACACTGGCCAAATATTAGTTTTTTGCTTTTTTCACACAAAAACAAATATGAACGCTAACTTTGGCCAGTGTTTGTGACTAAGTGGCTACTAAAAAAAACTAAACATACCCCACGTTCAATACCTTGGGTTGTCTACTTTTTCAAATGGTATGCCATTATGGGGGTAATTCTCATTCCTGGGCTACCACACCGTCTCAAAGGTAACATTACTAATCTGGCAAATTTCAATTTGAAAATGGAACGTTCTATATTTGACCCTGTAACTTTCCAAAACACCATAAAACCTGTTAATGGGGGGTACTGTTGTACTCGTGAGACATCGCTGATTACAAATATGTGCATTTTGTTGCCGTAAAACCTAACAGTATTATGACATTTACAGCTAAAATGTGAGGCGGAACTACAAGTTGAAAAAAAAAATTCAAATTTCTCAGTTTTTTTTAATTTTATTCATAATAAATTGTTTCAAATACAAATATTTTATATGAAATGAAAGCCCTGTTTCTCCTGAACAAAATGATATATAATAAGTGTGGGTGCATTTAATATGAAAGAGGGGAACTACGGGTGAACAGACATATAGCGCAAATTCCAGTTTTTGTTTACGTTTTGTTTTGATCAGAACGTGTACTATTGACTCCGTCCTGAAGGGGTTAATAAAAGTAATTCAGGAATTATTATTAACTTGCCAAGTAGTTTTCTTAATTTTTCGAGGCAGCAAAACTTCCATTTGACTGTGCTGCACAGTGGTGTCACTGTAATAACATAACTGATTTGGCTGCTATGAATACCCAAGGCCGTCCTTCAGTGGCTGATAGAATGTAAGCCATCCTTATATTTATATATTAAATACATCTGCCAAATAATCCAGGAACACAATGAGGGAATAGAGCATTGTGGCTCAGTTTGCTGCAGGAAAAGCATGTCAAATGTTGTCAGTTACTAATAGACATTTTAGTAGTATGAGCTTCATGCTAAGCGGGTTGATGTCATATGCACTATTTATTATAACATTGAAGTGTCTGATGGAGCAGTATGAAAGATTTATTTTCAATGATCTAAGCCTGTTCTCGCTGAAAGCTTGTCAATATATCATGTTTCAGATGAAACACCCAGCCAAAGGAATTTTTCAATAAAGTTCACATTTATACACTATGGCATTGTGTATGGCAGCTGTAGGACATAGATGAATTTAAATTAGGACGGCAGAGAAGGTAGACAGATGAAAACATTTCTGTTGCAAAAGTGGATATGTACGTGGTAAACAGACTTCAATATTCATTTTATTTAGTAACTTGTTTAATCAAGATGGAGACATCAAGATTTTTTTTAACGTATCTCAGAATGAACAAAATGGTACAACTACATGGATACACATTAAAAATATAATCTAACAAATATGTATTTATTATGAGTATTGTTTGAGTTCAGATTTACAGTGGCAGATATTTGAGAGATGCTAAGGCTAATGGAAAATATGTTGTAAAATTTTAGTCTATATTTGACAGCAGTTTAGAACCATGAGTTGGAAAACAAGTACAAAGTATTTTAGTCTAGACTTGTTGTTTTGTTATGAGCTGCAATTCACCTGAATTTGGGCCAATCGGTTAATCATTCAAATTGCCAAATGCTGAGCCAGAATGTTGCTGAATTAAAAACCAAATGAAAAGCGCAATGGCCGAGCATGTTGTTATGATTTGTGATTTGAATTCTGCCGGTGGTGCCAAAAACCAAAGAAATTATTGATGGGAATAAAGATATTGACTATACACACATATCAAGTGAGTAAAAGAAAAGAGTAAATGGAGGGATAGCAAAAAAGTATATATTTATGTATTATGTATTTAATAAACATACACTCGAAGAAGGGCACTCACTGTTCTTCTTAATTTGCAAACTATAGTCACCAATGTTTAGTAACTATACCGTATCATCAATGTTTCAGTCCACATCCGGACTTTCATAAATATATAAATATCAGGTATTTTTTAATGCTCCCAATGTTTTTACTCCATTGGTCACTTTTTATTACTTGTCCTATAAGCCACATAGTGGGGAATAGCTCCTATTAGTGTACTGCAAAATATAAGCATAATATTTATATTATGTATATATTTTGCAGTATGCTGATTGGCCTTTTTTCTCGCTCCATTGGCGTGTCTGATTAATTTCCCAATTCAGCTCTTTTTGAAATTCCACTGACCTAAAACGATTGATTGTACATAATCTTTTTTTAATCGATATCCACACATACCAGCCCTCACCCCATCCCCCCAAAAATCTGATAATATGGTTTGGCAGAAACAAAGGTTTGAGGGAAAAAATGTTTAGAGAAACAATGAGGAAGATTTATCAAAATGCCACTTACTTTTTTTTTTCGGGGGGAGGGGGAGGGGTGCAGTACAATATATTTGTATTTTTTAATTTTATTTTTATTTTAGCACTTTTTTTGTCTTTTTTGTATAAACCGTGTTTCCACAACACCTTAATTTTGACAATATCCAAACACACCAAAAATAAATTGCACCCAATGTATATACGAGAAAATACTCATTATACTGGATGATTCCAATGATATGATGGCCACTATGTGGCCTATGGCATAAAATGTCCAGATTAGTAATACACAGATATTTTTCTAGAAGAAAATAGGGGAAATTTAACACAGTGTAATCTGTAATATGATATTGGTAAAACAAATAAGAGGAATATCACTCACAATGTACAGAGCCATATTAGGCTTTCTATAAATTGACTACCTGATACCAAGCTAGATATGTTTCCAAGCAGTCTATTAATAGATGGCTTGTCTTGGATGTCACCAGACTATGAACTAATTTCTAACCTTGTTACTAAATAGTTGCTATAAGTTGTCACCATTAACAGCAGTTACCAATTATTGACCAGTTTCCAACAGATGTATGCAATCAGTTCTATCTGATATGAAATATGCTTGAATTTTGGGTGATCAGTGAGTGGTCCAAATGTAAAAACTCTGAACTGCCTAACTACCGAATTATGACACAAATGAAATGAGCAATGAACAAGCTGTTTCATTTGTTTTGTGATTCTGATACACGGACATAGAGCAAGTAAGAGGGGGCAGGAATGGAGAGGTTTCCATATAATGCCATAAAGCTAAAAAAAATTTCGTTGGATGCATAAAGAGTTAGCTGCTATTAACTTCCCTGCTCCAGGCTAAAGTTTGGTGTTATATTTTAAGGATTAGCAGCAGCTGATGAACAGTAGCGATAGGGTTGAAAACCACTCAAAAACCAGGCACGAAGAATATGGTAACTCCCATAGAGAGTGACAGGAGCAATTAACTGCTATTTAGCAACTAGCTTTCGGTAGCAGAAACTGGTGACTCCCTGTCGATACTGGTGACATTTTACAGTTGGTAAACAGCTGTTACTCATTAACAGGCGTGTCAGGGTTATTTGTAAGTAGCGGCTGGCTGGTAAAAAGTAGCAAGATACTAAATGAGTTCTTAATCTACCTGTGAAAGAATACACATGCCAAGTACTAGTTTAGTATGGCTTTTAGATAATACTGGGCTCTGAATCCAATTACTGGACTAACTCCATTGCATCATGGATTTGTATTCAAAGGAAAAATGTGTAAAGCAATGTTAAATATGTCATGTCCCACAGTACTAGCAAGGCCTAAAAGTTACTAATTTCTGCAAGTCTAGAGGGTCCATGGTCTAATAACCAGGGGGAAATTTCTACTTACCATGGCTGAACTGCACCTCACCAAAGGTTAGTAGAGAGTGGAAATGTTCAGCCCAGCACTTCAGGGATGTTTGCACAACCTACTAGTCTACAACAAGTTAGCTCTGCTGTGTGTTTATTTTATTAAAATTCTTAGCTGTTTTCAGTCATTGTATTTGTATTACATTAATGCCCACAGTGCCATTTGAGCAGGGGCATGCACTCCTATTACCCTGTTCAAGTAATGCCTGAGCAGCAGGACAATGTTATTTCTCCAATTATTGTACTTTTTAGCTTATACATCATTCGACACAAATGATATTTTTGACGCTTTGTATATTTTTAGTTGTGGAATTTGGAAAAAATATTTCTCAAACTGCATCAATGTGTCAACTTATTTTCAGTGACATTTACCTTTTTTTTTTTTTTTTCTTTTCTGTATTCCATGGTGGATACTTGATAATTTGTGTAATATGTTGTAGCCTTCGATTGCTGAACAAACAGAGATAGAAAAAGAAGCCCTCCTAGAGAGAAGTTATTATCACCCACTAAAGTTTTAGTTAATGGCACTCAGCAGTCAATCCTTTTAGATGCTCAAATTCAGGCAGTGGATGCAGAGAAATAACTCACAACAGAATCTTGGAGAAATACATTCTCGGTGGCGAATTATATTTCTGCGGAGACATTTCTGTTCACATTTATAATTTTGTACAGTAAAGAGATGTATCCCATGGTGACACAGAGGCATAAAATGGAACAAATCTTTCTCATGAACTTTCAGATATAATGGTTTTGAAAGTTTATGTTGCCTTTTGTTTTATTTAAGAGGTTTTTTTCCCACACATAAAATTAATATTAAACACATACACTAACGTTAAATCTTTGGATTAGCTATGGATATATGGCAACACATGATATAGTAATTCAGTCCAAAGCTTGGCCAGTATTGGCCTATGGTGTATAAATTAATAAAGCATTGGGTATATTTGTCATGGTTACTAATTGATCCAGCACATAGAATTGTGTCAAACCTAGGACTTAAAGGTAACTTATTACCAGGCATACGTAACGCACCAAAGAATAGTCAGGATACTTGCTGAGGTCGGGGGGTACAGAATGAGACACAGCGATAAGGGAAAGCCAGAAGTCAGGGATACCAGAATACAGGGAAGTCAAACCAAGCCAAAATCAAATACCAGAAATAAATGCTCAGGAACACACTCTCGGACAACAACTAGGGAAACCACAACAGGACAATGAGGAAAAGTAAATTTGAGCTTAAATAAGTGCTTTACATTTCTGATTGGCCGAAAACGGCCTTTGACCCCAAAACATACGCATCTCCCGCATGACGTCACGCGTCACGTGGGCGGATGTAAGGGTATAAATTGGCATGGATCCACAGTAGCCAGCGTCCATTAACATGTTGCACGAGTCATTTATACAGACGCATGGCCATTGGGCGCAAATACCACAAGGCGAGGAGGAATATGTTACAATATTAAAGATGTTGTCATTGAAAACAAGGTAAAATCTTTTTGACAGAAACTCCCATGTCAAGGCCTTTTGGAGAGACTTTAAGGCCAGCCTCTTACCCACAGACTATGGACCTGGCCACTAAAAGAGCAGTCCCTGAAAGAGGTGTGTGACAGCAGCAATCAAATTTAGTACCAACTATTAATTGTTACTTGCTGCTGGCTGAAAGGAAGTGTGTGCATTCACTTAATGCAAGTATGCAAATGATGACAACCAAATATGTGGCTAAATGCATATACTGACAAAGTACCATAAAATGGCAATCTACAATACAAAATAATAGAGACGAACATAGTGCAATAATGTTGCAGAATGTGAGTTATAGATATAAATGAGCTCCTCCCCACCCTCATGCCCCCCTTACCACCGGGCTGAAGGGGGAGGAAGGGGTTAATCACTTACCTTTCTCCAGCGCTGCGCTCCCTCGGC
Organism: Pelobates fuscus; assembly: GCF_036172605.1. Taxonomy (NCBI): domain Eukaryota; kingdom Metazoa; phylum Chordata; class Amphibia; order Anura; family Pelobatidae; genus Pelobates; species Pelobates fuscus. The sequence goes on along the minus strand of NC_086321.1, from coordinate 103,582,872 downwards.
ACTGGGGAAATCTCCTCCCTCTTCCGACGTCAGTGCTGAATGCGCATGTGTGCTTTCCTATGGACGGCAGCGTCTTCTCACTGTGATTTTCACAGTGAGAAGCGAGGAAGCACCTCTAGCAGCTGTAAATGAGACAGCCACTAGAGGCTGGATTAACCCATATGTAAACATAGCAGTTTCTCTGAAACTGCTATGTTTACAGCTGCAGGGTTAACCCTAGATGGACCTGGCACCCAGACCACTTCATTGAGCTGAAGTGGTCTGGGTGCCCGTAGTGGTCCTTTAATTATGACAATCCCAAGTAAGGATACCAAATTCAGGAAAGATCTACGTTGTATTGTCATATTTACTACTATACTTATATATCTTTAACATATGTATAAAAATGTATGCATGTATATAGAATGTACGTGCTGCATGTATAGATAATGTAAGTATGTAAATAGAATGTGTATGCTGAATGTATATATACTGTATGTGCTGCAAGTATTTAGAATGTATGTGCTGCATGTACAATGCCTATAGAATATATGTGATATATAGAGGACAACAAATTAAGGAGCTATCTTCCAAACAGCTAAAAGGGTTGAGTTATGTTATGTGATATGTAATGTATATTTTAAATATCATTGTTAACTTTGGAATATATGAATATGGAATAAGTAATGTGAGCACCCTGTATTTTTTATTGCAGATCCCTGTTTATGTCAACCTGCCATTGTCACATACAAAGATCAACGTTTCGACCTCTGTACCAGGTCGTTTCCAAGATCTTATTATGTTCTATGTATTTCTTGCCCTAAATAATGCAGGTACACACAGGTTTGTTTTTAATACTATTCTATCACTTTGAACTTTTGCTGAATCCAGTAGAATAGAATATCAGAATGAATAAAAGACACTCCATTTTTCTCAACTATTACACCAAATAGAACGTGTGCTCTTGGTGTAGAGCTTTATTTTTTAACACAAAGCAGAACACATTGTTTGGATTTCTTGATAACCTCAGACCCTTTTCACGACTCATAATGATACTAGACACATAGATATGTTTTTACTTTCATTGATCTAGCTGAAGTATTGAAGCTGCTGATTACAGTTACTTTAAAACATGTTTTCTAATCCTGTAATAAAAGGTGACCACCTCATCTTTGGTGGCTGTCATTATCTTCTTTGTAACAAAATAGATTTTTCTTTTTTTTTTTTACTTTAAGTTTTCTGTACTGTGAAACGTTTCAAAAATGTTACCTTATTCTGCTTTTCTCAAACAGATAACATAAACTAACATTAAATACATATATTATGTATATTATAAAGTCATTTTATATTTGAAAGCTAGAATTAAACAATAATTGGTATAAAATGAATAGTGTAGTGGATAAACGTTTAATAAAATCCAGTCTATTGATGTCCACAGCACATTACATGAGGATATCCAGGTAAATAAACTTTACTCACAAATATTAATTAAAAAATGATGTACAAAATACATTTGTGTTCCTTGTTTGATAAGTATGTGTCAAATATAGTGATATACATTAATTTGGTCCTACTTTAAGGCATGTCTAAACAATTGCTCATGATGATGAAAAAGTTATTTATTTAAAAAGGAAACTATGTTGCTGAAATATTGTTGAGGCGCTGTATGCCAACTGCATGCCATTTTTATATTACAATTCTTAATGACAACATATGTATGTCACTTGTCATTAGGGCCAACAATGTGCAGTTTTAAACAAATCTTGGTTCATTCAAACTTTGGACAATCAGCAAGTAATCAAATTCCGTAACTCCAAATCACCATATGACCAAATTTACAAAACAAATTAAATAAAGAATAAACAAGCCATTTTGTTTCTTTCATGTTTTTGAGTTCCACCCATGGCATAAAAAAAAAAAAAAAAAAGATTGGTAATAAAAAAAAAGATGAATGATGGTTAGGGGACAACTACCAATCAAGTGTGAAGTGACTAAAAAGTCAAGAAAAAAAAACCAGCAGTAAAAAATAAATAAATCTATATTTGTATATTATATATGTAATAGGTATATATGAAATATAATTATATAAATATCGATTTATTTACTTTCTCTCTCTAGGTTACTTATTTTAACTTGATTTCTGAACCAAATGGTGACAAAATGAATACATACTATGTATAGATTTTGCTGTACACTAAAAGCTGCGAGTCCGTAGCACGCTTCTTGTAATGAACTGAACGAACGAACAAACGATCACCGATATTCGGTGTTTGTTTGTTCGTCTGAAATTTCTATTTATTCCTTTGTCTTTCTGATGAATCAATGAGTAGACAAATTCCCTGTCCGAATTTCGGACAATAGCAACATTTCGGACAATAGTGTTTAACTGGGCATGCACAGGAATTTCACAGCGCTATCTAGTTTGGGCAGATTACGTGTCCCACAGGGACTTCATCTGCCCACACAAAGATGGCCATGCCCAGGACCTAGATCCGGGCACAAAATAAAGATTTAAAAAAATTAATATGGGGGGCTTAGGGGCATTTGGGGCTGAATAGGGGGCAAATAGATATAGTGGAGTCGGGAGGCGGGTTAAAAAAAAACTGGATTCGGCCATGACAATGCCGCTTTAAGTCATTTTGAAAATTTTTATTACTGTCAAAATATCCAAACATAGACACAGAAGAATAGGAAGGCAGCAATTTAAGAAATAAAATTGATAACACATTTTTCTATAATTTAATGTATTTTACTATATAGCAAAATCCATTTATCCTTAAAGTTATTTTACTATAAATATTTGTTTCACTTTAAAGTTTTTCTTAATGGTGAAATCTTTTCTTATATTTGAGCCAACAATATTCATATTGTAAAAAGTATCAAGAACAGTTGTTATTTTTCTGCTGCCTTTCTCTCACTTCTGCCACTTGATTAATGTTTTCAGCCAGTTCCAGCAAATAAATTATATAAAGCAATGAATAAAATAATATTCTATAGATTTTTCTCTTTCAAGTGTCTTTCCTTTGATGTTTTGAACAAGTGCACATTTCCTTGGTAAAGGTTCAATTTTCACAGTTGGAATATACTAAAAGTAATTGTTATTTGTTCAAAGATTTTTGTTTTTCTGTTTTGCAATTCATCATTGATATTTGATGCAGTAACAGATATATATTGTGGCGAAACCAACCTCGCCACTGGGCCCTGGAGAAGCCTGTTTGCTAGCCTCCTACCTGCTGACTATGGCCCCTGGGTTATTTGGGGCATATTGTACTGTATATTGCTGCTACTGGCCCTTTTAACAGCATCTATGGACATATTGGGACTTTTGGGACTACTGTCCCTTTAAGACTGTGATACATATTCCAGTGTACTGCCTGTAATATTATATGTGTATTTGTGTGTTAAGTTTAACCTGGGATATGTATGCAGCATTCACTGATTGTTCGGTAGAATCACTCCATTTATTATATTGAGTGAAACTACCGAACAACCAGACCACCCAGGAATAAGTGTGCCTCCAATTACAGTTTGCAACAATGTTGCAAACGGGTAATTGGCAATCCATGTAATGTATTCTTTGTCCTCTGGGAGGCCGCCATTCGGGAAACAAACACGTGGCGGCGGCCATCTTAAACTACCGAACAGCGGTGTTTTGCCGTCGAGTGTCTGGAACTAAAATCGGACACTTGACTAGGCAAACACCGCTGAGACCTCCATACTTCCAGAAATTCGTATAGAAACTACCGAATGGCCCGCCGTTCGGTAGAAAGAACCCCTCAAACAAGGGAATTCATTCAAACCCTCTCCAGGCTCTATAACACAGGCAATTCGCCTGTTTTCATTCCCTTGTTTGTGACCGACCGCAGGGCCAAAATGCATGGAACTGTTTTCGGATACTTTACCCATGCGGTCGGTCAAATCTTTGGAACCCCATATCTCCCGAACCGTTTATCCGAATGAACTGATTTTTGGATATGTTGTCCCCCTGAATAAGGGCTATCCAGCGATGCTGGATTTAAAGGTGTACCCCCTGGTTTTGGGGTACATCCAGAACTTGGCTGAAAAGGTGTACCGGATAATTGGGTTTAATGTTATCTGAGGGGAGGGGATGTGTGGGCTGAACCATGTATGTGATTGGTTATTTTATGCCTCCCCCTGGGTGTGGACTGTATGTGTATTATTGTAATAAAAGCCAGGCTGGATGAGCCAGTCGAGAGTTCCTGTTTTAACCTCAAAGTGATGTGTCGTCTCATTATTGGGGGAAGGATTTATTGTATGCTGTTCCAGTTGACTGCTAGGGGTACAAGCCTATTCGTATGGTTCCTATTCAATGGTCTACAGCATTCATACGCTTGGGAGAATTTAAAGGTTTTCTTGGATTCGGTGATTATGGTGTCTGCCAGAGTGCTTGGAGTCCTCAGGAAGCACTAGGAGCATCCTTTAACGGAGGTACTCAGTCGGGGTGCCAGGCGATCCGTTACATATATGCTATACACATATAACTAGAATATATATATATATATATATATATATATAAAACAAAAAAAATCAAGAAAAATGTATGTCAAAATCAATTGATTTGCACGTCAATGGTGAAATAAGTTTTTGACCCCTTCGACTTAGTACTTGTTGGCAAGACCCTTGTTGGCAATCACAGAGGTCAGACGTTTCTTGTAGTTGGCCATCAGGTTTGCACACATCACAGGAGGGATTTTGTCCCACTCCTCTTTGTAGATTCTCTCCAAGTCATTAAGGTTTCGAGGCTGACATTTGGCAACTCAAACCTTCAACTCCCTCCACAGATTTTCCTATGAAATTAGGGTCTGGAGACTGGCCAAGTCACTCCAGGACCTTAATGTGCTTCTTCTTGAGCCACTTATTTGTTGCCTTGGCTGTGTGTTTTGAGTCATTGTCATGCTGGAATACCCATCCACGACCCATTTTCAATGCCCTGGCTGAGGGAAGGAGGTTCTCACCCAAGAATTGAGGGGTTTAAACCTCACTCCTGGTACATGTTCCAATGGACAAATGTCAGCGTGTGTTCAGACCCCATTCCTGGTACAAAATGCCACTGATGGTTTTAACCATCCCAAATATTATCAATAAAGGTAAGGGAATTACTATAATGCGATGGTAAAGGATTTTAATAAGTTTTATTTTGCTGCTATATTTTTGTAATTATTTCAATTGCTTAGTAGCCTTTTGGTGACCATGACTTCCTCTTCCTCCACCTCTAGAATCAGATATAGAAGTATAAGGTGAGCTTTTTATCTATATTATAAAAGAGTGCCTAATGGCTATAACTGTGTATAGATGGCTAATATATGTATACACACACAATCCTACCGATACATATCTGTATATATATATTGCAGCCTGAGAGAGAAAATTCCAAGGGTAACAGAAAATCCGGGAAATATCATGCATGCCCATCTGCAATTGAAGGGGAGAATAATAAAAAGAAGAATAAAAAAATAAAAATAACCCCAGAGACACGTTTTTCAACCCAAGGGAAAGTCAATATATGTTTCCCATTCCAATTATCAGACACATAATTCTGGAAAATTGGGGGTATAGCACAGTGGTAGAGAATGTGACTGCAGTTTAAGAGGTCTCAAGTTAAAATCCTGATACTCCCTCTAAATCAGAAAATCATGAAATGATTGGATTGACCAATTCAAATCCTTTTCTTGGGTGCCATTGATTCTACGATTTTAAAAACACAACACTGAAAGTGGATGCGGCTATAATCAATGTGGCAAAAATAACTGTTTTACCAATAGACAGTGCAGCATCTTTAAAGAAACCAATAGAAAAACAATTAGATGCAAACCTGTTCACGACTTGCTCTTTAGGGGCAGCAATGCATCCTGCAGTGGCCTTAACATCATAGTCAAGGGCTCTAAGGGCTCTAAGTGTCTGGACTGCTACTCTTAGTAATGACATCACTATTAACAGAGACACCTTACTGGAAATATAAAAGGATTTAAAGTGGCTTCAGATTTCATCACATAAGCATTGGTAGTCCTTACCAAACGTATATCCAAAGCTATGGGCCATTCAGTTTCAGCCAAGAGAGCACTTTGGTTGAGAACATGGGGTGCAGATAATTCATCAAAACTAACCTATGCCTACTTCCTTTTCAGGGAAACCTTCTATTTGGAAAACCCTTAGACAATGCTACTTAAGGTGGCTGAAGGGGAAAAAAAGTTCTCCTGCCACAGGACAGTAGAATAAAGCAATATCCTAACAGTTGGAGCAAAGGATACAAAGAACAAACTTCCCTTTGACACTGCAGACCTTATGGCCTGGGACAGAATATTCTAGAGTGCCATGTTCCAAGGAGATATCTGACAGCCATTTTGGAGTAAATAATAATACATTTGTTCCTAGTTTGTTGCAAAATTAGAAGCGCTTCAGACGGGGCTTTTTGCCTTTCTTTGGATCTATAGAAAAAACATATGTGAGAGAGACTGAACTTAATGGACACAAGTCTCTTTTCAGCTCAGCGGGCTAATACCTCATCAGTAAAATCACCCCTCCCCCTTGGGAGTTGCAGGTTCAGATCCTGGCAGTGCTAACTCATCTCATCATTCCTCCAAGGTAGATGTAATGAGTACCATTAAATTGGATAATGGTAACAATGGGAACAACCCCTGGACGTACTTGGAAACCAGAGTAATCTGAATGTACCTTTCCTGGTTACATACTTTATTAATATTATGTAACTATGTGACATACTAGAAGGAACAAGAGTCAATCCTCCAAAACCCAAAAGGGGAAGAGGAAAATCGTTCGTTCGGCAGGTGGCGGGAAACAGGTATTAAATGTAGGAGCCCACCTTTTAAAAGTTAACCGAATCTGGTCCTTGCACATCACAGATCTTTCAGTTCAGTCAGTTATAGAGAAAAGGAAAAACCTATGCAAGAATGCCTAGAAAAGCTCCTTCAACAGGAAGTGATTTATTATATTTCTTCCAAAATGTACATCCAGGAGAATGGAAGCTGAGTTCGGATACGTTCAAGCAGACATGCGATCTTTGGGGAATACCAGATATAGATCTGATGGTAAACTACAGAAACAAACAAGTTCCCCTTTTTCTCTATTCCATAAGATTTCACCCAAGAGCAAAGGTCAAGATGCCTTTGGCTGGGATATGTATTCCCTCTCCTTCTATTAATCCAGATAACTTTCAAAAAGACCTGGAAGGAAAATGTAGAGGTGATAGCAATTATTCCTCATTGACCAAGGAGGCCTTAGTTTCCACTGCTGTTAAGTCTGTCACAAGGAGTTTCTTGGGAACTGCCAATCAAGAGGAACCTATTATCACAGGGCCCAGTTCTCCACAAAGATTCTGCAAGACTCTGTTTGAAGGCCTAGAGATTGAGAAGAAATTTAGAAAACAGATTATGCAGTGGAGACTATTCTCAAAGCTAGCAGTCAAAATACGTCAAAAGTATACAACAGAATTCTACAAAAAAAGTTAATGTTGATCTTAGGGAAGTTTCTGAAACTCTTAATCTTCCTTATTTTTTTGAAGTTTTACAAAATGGTATGAATGAAGGTTTAAACCTTAGCTCTCTTAAAGTACAATTATCCTACAATTAAACGTTTTAACAAAGGAGCAATGAGAATGAGATCATCTGTTTAAAAACTTCATCCCAACATGCCTTCAGTTTTGCATAGTTTGACAGGCACATCATTTGAGTCTATGGATTCTTCATCTTTAGGGGTCTTAACACTGAAATGTGTTTTCCTTGTTGCCATCACCTCAGCCAGAAGAGCTTCAGAATTATAAGGTCTTTCATTTGATCATCCTTTTACTCAATTTGTTGGAGAGAAGGCGGTTCTAAGGTTAGTTCTGATATTCATTCAAAAGGTTCCTTTCCTAATTTCACTTGAACCAGAAGATTATGCTACCTTCTCTCTTGGAAAGCCCTTCTTCTGAAGAAGAATCGCTTTGGCATATTCTGGATGGGGTTAAGTCTTCATGCATTTACATTGATCGTACTAAAGAATTAAGCAAGTCAAATAGACTTTTATTATACCTTTTTGTTTACCATAAATGTATATCTGTCTCTGTTTCTACTATCAGGAGATGGATTACTTCTGCAATTCAGAAAGCTTACAGGGTCACTGACAAACCAGTGCCGGAAGGTGTTAAAACTCTCTTGACCTAGTGCTGTCTCGGCCTCTTTGGCAGATACTTCTACAGAAGGAGTTTGTAGGGCTGTAGTCTGTTCATCTTTCACCACTTTTGTGAGGCTCTATGACCTAGACGTCTCAGGATCATGTGCCTCCTCATTTGGGCGATATGTCCTACGTCCACAACTAATGTTTGAATTAGTTTGGTATGGCATTGCTATGGTATAATTGTTTTTTTTTTTTTATCACCCCCCTTTACTTTTGCTTTGTAAGTCCCACAGGTGATGCTGATATGGATTGACCAGGAAAACAGAAAATTGTTACAATACTTACCGTCATTTTCTTTTCCTGGCCAATATCCATGTCAGCATCAATGAACCCTCCCTTTTTTGTGAACTAACTTGGTTACGAGACTGCTTATTCTGGGGAGGTGGATTCCTTATATACCATCATTTGAAATGTAGATTCCTGTCCTATCAGCTGAGAGGGAGAAGCTAACCCACAGATGATGCTGACATGGATATTGGCCAGGAAAAGAAAATTACGGTAAGTATTGTTAACAATTTTCTGTTATTTTACTCATTGACATGCAAATCAATTTATAACTTTTTTGAGGTGCGTTTTGGGGGATTTTTTTTTTGTTGTCAATCTGTCTCTCACTGTTAAAATACACTACCATTAAAATTATGGACCGATCATTTCTTTGTCAGTGGGCAACCGTTCAAAATCAGCAGGGGATCAAATACTTTATTTCCTCACTGTGTATGACTTTCATCTGATTTTGTTTGCTTTATCTGAAAAGAAAAGGTAGAAGTTCATGGAAGACATGGGCAGCCTTATTATGGAAAAGGAGTTAATTAAGATCCTTTTTTTTTGTTGTTGTTAAAAATCTGAATGCCAAAAGCATAGGTGCCCTTTTACCTTAAAGGGTAATATTATTAGCAGTGAGCAGCAAAAAAATGTATTTTATTGAAGGATTGTGATCATTTGAAGCCATTTATTATCATATAGTTGTTTGGCTCCTTTTTAAATCATAATTATAACAGAATCACCCAACCTGCCCTGATCAAAAGTTTACATACCCTTGAATGTTTGGCCTTTTTACAGACACACAAGGTGACACACACAGGTTAAAATGGTAATTAAATATTGCATTCCCACACCTGTGGCTTTTTAAATTGCAATTAGTGTCTGTGTATAAATAGTCAATGAATAAATAGTCAATGAGTTTGTTAAAAAAAGAAGACATCCAATGGTAAGTTTAAAATAGCCAAAAAAAACTCAGCAATGTTTTCTATTCCTACTACTCTGGCCTTAATTTCGAACATCACTTTGAATTTACCTTGAGTTCTCACTATAGAATAACTATGTATGTATTTCTGCCAGTCCATTGTCCATTCATTAATCCGAGTCTCTCTCTCTTTCTGACAATTTATGTTTTGTATAAACAGAGGAAGCACTCAACTTTGATATACAGTTGTGCTCAAACGTTTGCATACCCATGTAGAATTGGTAATATATGTACAATTTTTAAAGAAAACATGAGCAGGCCAAACACATTTATTTTATTTCTTATGGGATTTATACTTAACTGTAGATTATAACAGAATGGCACATTAATAAAACAAAACATGGCAGCAAAGGAAAAAAAAATGAAATGACCCCCTGTTCAAAAGTCTGCATACCCTTAGTTCTTAGTACTGTGTATTGCCCCCTTTAGCATCAATGACAGCGTGCAGTCTTTTGTAATAGTTGTCTATGAAACCCCTAATTCTTGCAGATGATATAGCTGCCCATTTGTCTTGGCAAAATGCCTCCAGGTCATGCAAAGTCTTTCGTCATCTTTCATGAACAGCACATTTGAGACTGTGATGGTCACTCTAGAACTTTCACCTTTTTTCTGCTGTAACCACTGGAGGGTCAACTTTGTGCTTAGGGTAATTGTCATGCTGAAATTCCAAGAGCATTCCATGCATAGCCTTCGTGCAGAAGAATGCAAATTGTCTGCCAGTATTTTCTGATAACATGCTGCATTCATCTTGTCATCAATTCTCACAAGCTTCCCAATGCCTTTAGCGCTCACTCCCCCCCCCCCCCACCCCCCCAAAAAAAAAAAAAACACCACTGACCATGACCATGCTTCAAGTGGGGATGGTATTTTTTTTTTAACTATAGGCCTTGTTGACAGCTCTCTAAACATAGCGTTTATGGTTATGACCATAAAGCTCTATTTTGCTTTTGTCACTCCGAATTACAGTGTGCCAGGAGCTGTGAGATGTGTTAAGGTGTTGTCGGGCATATTATAAGCAGGCTTTTTTGTGGCATTGGCACAGTAAAGGCTTCTTTCTGGCAACTCAACCATGCAACTCATTTTTCTACAAGTATCGTCGTACTGTTCCTCCTTGAAACAACTACACAATCTTTTTACAGAGCAGCCTGTATTTCTCCTGAGGTTACCTGTTGATTTGTATCCCAAACAATTCTTCTGGCAGATGTGGCTGAAATCTTTCTTGGTCTACCTGACATTGGCTTGGTATCAAGAGATCCCTTAATTTTTCACTTCTTAATAAGTGATGGAACAGTACTAAATGGCATTTTCAAGGCTTTGTATACCTTTTTATATCCTTCTCCATCTCTATAAATTTCCATTACCTTGTTACGCAGGTCTTTTGACAGTTCTTTTCTCCTCCCCATGGCTCAGTATCTAGCATGCTCAATGCATCCACGTGAGAGCTAACAAACTCGTTGACTATTTATACACTGGCACTAATTGCAATTTAAAAAGCCACAGGTGTGGGAAACCAATATTTAAACCAAAATTTCACAATTTCTGCCAGGCTATGCAAACTTTTGAGCACAACTGTAATTCTTGAAGACAGAAGTATACTTTGAAAGACACACTTTTATATGACAATAAGAAGTCAATATTAGTAGTTAAACTAAAAAGCAATGCTTTAATTTCATTGGTGAAAATAAATGAAAATGACAAAGTCAGTATAAAATACTTTAAAACACCACTTTAATACTGCTAATGATAACAATAATTGATAACAAGAAAAACGCTAAATAGATGCTAAAATATTATTTCACTGCTATGCTTTTGCTAATTTAAAAGGTTACATAAACTAAGGGAAAAACTTGTATCTTGATTCAAGAGACAACGCTTAATACATTAATTTACAGTGGTTGCTTTTATAACTGACACAGTATTTTTAAAGAAGATTGATAATGTCAGCTACCCTAAGTCGGTATATTTTCAGAATAACAATAGTATTTTAATTTGATTGACAACTTGTCACAGATAACAGCAGAAATATGTGAAATCCACACCTTTAAGTTTTACAGATTGTGTCATATGACTAATCTTTAACAGCACCTGCACATTTTTTATAATTGACAATTTTAGAGTGCCAACTTATTCCGAAGCACTTCACATTATTATAAAGGGAGGAATTTAACAGAAAATGAAATAAACTATTAAAAATTTCAACAGGAACGAGAGATTGATGAGGAGTTACAATCTAGTTACAATCTAGTCTCATAGCATGTCTTGCTACCTGCTTTTTAGAGCTACATGTCTTCTTCTCCAGCAGGCACATAATGACAAAAATAGGGGCTGTAGTGTGCATGTGTGTGTATAAGATTCACAGTCTTTGTCGCGATGATTTCAGCCAATCCAATTGTTCCCGATAGGGAAGCATTGGGAGTATAGTGCACATGCACAGCAAATTGCTTCTCTGCACCAATAAAACGCTCTCTATGTGCAGCATTTGATTGAGAACCAAGTCTGATGCACTTTTCACATGGGAAGACAGCCACTAGAGGTGTGTTAGCCCTGCAAACATAACCATGCTATATTTACTAAGTGGCAATGCTTTAGATTGCATAGTTAAAACTAAAGGGCCACTGCACCTGACCACTTTAATGGCCCTTTAATGGAAACAAAAACAAATGCCCAGGAGTAGTAAAAAGCCAGCCCTGCAATGTGCTTTCAAGGACCGAAAGGGAGATCAGTGATCTCCCTCCCCAGTCTGCAGGCACCATGCTGACAGCCGGCAGGAGAGTGAGGGAGAGAGGACCAGGGAGCTAATCTTGCAGCTCCTCCGGGTCCTTCTCTCGCGAGCACGGAGCTACAGGCTAGAGTTCACTCTCACCACTGCAACCACCAGGGATTCCCCACCGGACCACCAGGGATCGAAAAAATGTCCCCTCTCCTCCCTCAGTAAAGGTAGGAAGGAAGGGGGGCAGTAATGTATTTATTTTCATTTTAAAAAATTATAAAAAAGTCCCCCTGCCCTCCGCACCACACATACACACACTGCCCCCACACACACACAAACTGCCCCCTCATACACACTGCCCCCCATACACACCCTGCAACCACAGACACATATACTGCCCCCACACACACACATACACTGCCCCCACACATACACATTGCCCACCCATACACATCCTGCAACCACACACACATACACAGCCCCCACACACACATACACTGCCCCCCATACACACACTGCCCCCACACACAAACACCATACACATTCACACACTGCCCCCCATACACTGCCCAATACATACATACACTGCCCACCCATACACACACAGCCCCCATACACACATTGCCCCACACATACATACACAGCCCCCAAACATACATTGCCCCACACACACAGCCCCCCATACACACATATTGCCCCCATATACACATTGCCCCACACACCCTACAAATTCACACACTACACCCTCCCACACACACACACACAGAAGCATTCACACACACCACTGCTCCTGTGCCCTACTACAGCCCCATAGCTCAGCAGACCCCATGTAAGTTGTCAAATTGTTCTTAAACTGTTTGACTACTTACTCTTGGAGGGGCTCCCGGCACTCCTGGCACCATGACCACTACACAGAGTTGTAGTGGTTATTGTGCATGGATTATTTCTTCAAATAATCTACAAGTGCCATGTTACGGTACCACCTTCCGAGCTCCAGACACAGTCGTTAGTCACTTGTATTCCCGGTTCCCCCAATAACGAGACCAAGCTCCATTATGAGGGTAAAACATGAACTCAGGACTGGAACAGCCAGCCTGCCTTTTATTTGCATTTCACGCACACAGGCCACACCCAAGGGGAGGCATAAAACAACCACTGGCATCGATGGTACATCCCACACATTCCCTCCCCTTGGTGTGACACATAATCTTATTATACAGGCAGTTTAGAATATATTTTTATACAACTTTCATAACTCCAAATCCATCCATCATATTCACATAAAAGGCACATATTCAGATTCAGCATACTTAAATCATAAACAGTCTCAAAAATCACACCAATCCCTCCAGTGAATCCAAAGTTACTCGAATGTCCGTTTATGACCGACCGCAGCTACCGTTTCGTGCCCAAAAGAGTTCCCTGGATTCGGGCTATACGGTCGGTCACTTGTTGGCCTAAAAATGTCTACGTCCTGTTCGAAGTGGATCGGTACTTCGACTACGTTGTACTGTCGAAGTATCGTCGATAGTACGGGTCGGCGGATTCGAAGGTAAAATGGCCGCCGCCACGTGGCCCTTTGTCCGATGTCGGCCACCACGAGGCTTTGATAGCTTTAGCGCTTCGTTGGTTTTGGCTGTATTCGAACTGTTAGTTGTGGAAAGTCACAACTCTCCGCAGGATCTCTCAGGGACCATAAGTACTGGGCAAATCAGACGAACCCAATAGGTTTAGTCCAGCGGGATGGGTCTGTCACATGGCTCCCTCCTTGTGGAACACTCCGGCAGACCCGGCTTGACCCTGTGGCGGGTCAACTTGGGGATGACCGGACTTAGAGAGAATAGGGACGTCTATTTGCCGGGATAACCCATCCGCATTCCCATTCTGCTTACCGGGTCGGTAGCTGATAGTGAAATTATAAGGCTGCAAGGCCAAACTCCACCTCAGCAGTCTGCCATTGTCCCCAGAGACCCGGTTAAGCCAGACGAGGGGGTTGTGGTCTGTTACGAGGGAAAATTCTTGTCCGTATAGGTAGGGGCTCAGTTTCTTCAGTGCCCAGACCAGGGCTAAACACTCTTTCTCTACTGCCGCATAACTCACTTCTCGAGGTAGTAACTTTCTGCTGAGATATGCGACAGGGTGTTCTCCGCCATCCTCCCCGACCTGGCTCAGCACAGCCCCCAGTCCATACATGGAAGCGTCTGTGTGGACAAGAAAACGTTTGTTAGGGACTGGGGCAGCCAGGACAGGGGCATTCACAAGAGCCTGCTTCAGGGCTTGAAACGCGGCTTCACAAGCTGGAGACCACAGGACCTGTCTAGGTAAATTCTTTTTAGTCAAATCAGTTAGGGGCTTGGCAATCGTACTGTAGTCGGGGACAAAACGTCGATAGTAACCCGCTGTCCCTAGGAAGGCAAGTACTTGGGTCTTGGTGATAGGTGTGGGCCAGTTAGCTACTGCTTCCACCTTGGCCGGTTCGGGTCTCTGGCTCCCACAACCCACCCGGTGACCCAAGTACTGCACTTCTGCCATGCCTAAATGGCACTTGTCTGGTTTCAGAGTCAGGCCGGCGGCCCGAATCTTGTCCAGCACTACCCCTACGTGTACTAGGTGGTCTTCCCAAGACTCACTGTAAACCGCGATGTCGTCCAGGTATGCACATGCAAATCCCTGGAATCCATCTAGGAGCCTATCCACCATACGCTGGAAGGTAGCCGGAGCGTTCTTCATCCCGAATGGCATAACCCTAAACTGGTATAGGCCAAACGGGGTGACGAAGGCCGACTTGGGGATAGCATCCTCGGCCAGGGGGATCTGCCAGTACCCTTTACATAGGTCAATGGTGGTCAGGTAGCGCCCCCTGGCAATGCGGTCTAATAACTCGTCTATCCGGGGCATCGGGTAGGCGTCCGTGGTAGTCCGCTCGTTGAGCCGCCTGTAATCCACACAGAACCGGGTGGTCCCATCTTTCTTGGGTACTAGGACTACGGGCGACGCCCACGGACTATCGGAGTGCTCAATAACCCCCAGCCGGGTCATCTCCTGTATCTCCTTCCGCATTCCTTCTCGGACTGCTTCCGGGATGCGGTATGGAGGTTGTCGTAGGGGGTTCTGTCCGGGTGTCTCGACCTTGTGTATAGCTAGCGGGGTGTACCCTGGTTCTTGGGAGAATGTCGCCTGCTTCTCCCACAGAAGCTGTCTTGCCTGGGTTTTCTCGGCCGGGCTTAGTCGGTCACCTAACTGTACGAGGCTAGTAAGGTCGGTCTGGGGATCCCTTTCTAACAGGTCCGGTAAAGGTAAGTTCTCGGTGTCGTCGGTAGCTGGGGCACAAACTGCTGCAACATCTTCGGGTCGTTCCTGATACTCCTTGAGCATGTTCACATGAAAGGATCGTTGTACCCTTTCATCCGAACAGCTGGCTATGAGATAGGTAGTATCGCATACCTGAGCTAACACCTTGTACGGGCCCTGCCAAGATGCTTGCATCTTGTTTGCCTTCACAGGTTTGAGCACTAGGACCTTCTGCCCAACCTGGAAGACCCGCTGTCGAGCACCCCGATCGTACCATCGTTTCTGTTTCCCCTGGGCCGCCCGGAGATTTTCCCTTACCATCAGGGATAGTTTCTCCATACGGTCCCGGAGTTCCAGCACATACGGTACTATGGGGGTCCCTTCTTGCTCTGTCTCCCCCTCCCAGTGTCCTCTAATGAGATCTAGGGGTCCACGAACCCTTCTCCCATAGAGTAACTCAAAGGGGGAGAACCCAGTTGATTCCTGGGGCACCTCTCTGTATGCAAATAGCAGATGAGGCAGGAATCGCTCCCAGTCTCTGCAAGTGTCAGTAAAGGTCCTCAGCATCTGTTTGAGGGTACCATTAAATCGCTCGCAGAGACCGTTAGTCTGTGGGTGATAGGGTGAACTAAGTAGCGGGTTGATGCCGCACACCTTCCACAGCTGCTGGGTGAGCACAGCGGTAAATTGGGTTCCCTGATCCGAGAGGATCTCCTGCGGGAACCCGACCCTAGTAAAGACTTTAACCAGGGCATCAGCAACCGTCTCTGCCTCTATATTGGGCAGTGCTACTGCCTCTGGGTAACGGGTGGCGTAGTCTACCACAGTAAGAATATATTTCTTACCGGATGGACTAGCCCTGGCCAGTGGACCCACAATGTCAACGGCTATGCGGGAAAAAGGCTCTCCAATGATAGGCATCGGCTGTAGCCTAGCTTTTGGATGATCTCCCCGCTTACCTACCCGTTGACAAGTGTCGCACGTGCTACAATACATCCGCACATCTCGGTTAAAATTGGGCCAGAAAAAGTTTTGGGTGATTCTATGAGCTGTGCGGTGGGAACCTAGATGACCTGCTAAGGGCACGTCATGCCCAATCCGCAGAATCTCCTGCCGATACTTTGCAGGTACTACTAGTTGTCGCTTCTGCGAAGGGGCATTCGGTTTCGGGGAAGGTTTCGGGATCCTGTACAGCCTATCCCCCACCCACTCGTAGTGTTCCCCACCTACTCCTTCTTCCCCAGCGTCGGCCCTGGCTCTGTACTTGGCTAACGTCGGGTCCTCCCTAGTTTCTTTCCCGTACATCTCTGGGGTATCCCAGCCGAACGGGGCCTGGTCTAAGGTACAAGTCGGGGTAGAGAGTCTTACCTGGGTCTCAACAGCAGGTGGGCCGGCCTCAGTGGCACGGGTCTGGGCACGGGTCGTAACAGCGTCCACTGCAGCGGGGCCCATGGGAGCAAAGGCCGAAACCAGGGGGGCCAAGTCGTTGCCAAGAAGAACATCAGCGGGTAAATCCTTAATGACCCCCACATTCACGTGTCTAGCGCCCACTCCCCAATCCAAATGTACCCGGGCCACGGGTAGACAAAATACTGCACCCCCGGCTACTCGTACTGCCACGGTATCCCCGGTATGTTGCGCTTCGGACACTAGGTGCTTTTGGAGCAAAGTCAGGGTTGCCCCAGTGTCTCGTAGCCCACTGGCTTCCTTTCCGTTGACCTTTACACTCTGTCTGTGGTGTTGTCGATTGTCCTGGTGGGCAGCCTGAACAGGGTCCGCCTCATGTAATATGCCCCAGCATTCCTCTTCCTCTACACAGTGGACGGCTGGAAGAGGTGCTGGGGAAGGGGCCCCCGTGGGTTTCCTCCAGGACTGGTTCCTGTTGGCACGGTTCATCGGGCACTCCTGTCGCCTGTGCCCTAGCTGATTGCACAGGAAGCACCGAAGGGGTTCAGAGTACTCTCGGGCGTTAAACCGGGGTGGACGTTGGTACTGGGCAGCCGGAGGGGGTGCGGATGGTCTGTTTATGGGAGGCTGATACGTGGCAGCGGCTGGTTGGTATTCCGCTCTGGCTGTGGCCTTGGTGATGGAATTGTCCAGTCTGCGAGCGTCAGTGTACTCATCGGCCAAGCGAGCCGCCTCGTGTAGAGTGGAAGGCTTACGGTCTCGTACCCACTCTCTGACCCCTGTCGGCAATTTGTCGAAACAATGTTCCAATAAAAACATCTGCAGCACCTCTTCTCCCGACACCGCCTGGCACCCTGCCATCCAGTGGGCGGCTGTGCGATGTACCTTGCAGGCCCATTCCACGTATGAGTCCCCAGTTGTTTTTGCAGTGTCCCGGAACCTCCTCCGGTATGCCTCGGGTGTAACGGCATACCGGGCAAGTAAAGCTTCCCGGACGGTAACATAATCCCCGATCTCCTCATCCGGAATAGCCCGAAAAGCGTCGTTGGCCCGGCCGGATAACTTGCCGGACAGTATAGCAACCCAGTCTGCCGGGGGTACCTTGTGCAGAGCACATTGCCGCTCAAAATCCGCAAGGTACCCGTCAATCTCTCCTTCGGTCTCACTGAAGGCTTTGAAGGCCGCAAACGGCACTTTCTGTTTGTCCCCCGGGTTTGCTGTGACTGGGGCCGCTGCAGTACCGTTTTGGCGTAGCAGGCTGGCCTCCACAGCGGCTTGAACCTGGGTGACGATCTCCGCGGAGGGGTTGGGGCCATAATGGGCCAGCCGAATTTTTACCGCCCGGTCAAACCTTGCCTCTTCGGGGGTTCTGTCGTCTGGGCTGGGTCCATTGGTTCCCTCTGCCGCTGGTACTCCATCCATTTCCAGCAATAAAGCAATAATGTCCCTCTTCTTGAGGTTACTGGCCTGTCCGCCCCTTTGTTCCAATAAGTCTTTTAAGGTAGCTCTTCTCAGGTTTTGGTATTGTAGTTCCATTTTATTCTTGGTCGTAGCGGTTTCTTTGGGCGTTGAAGATCATCCCGTCGCTTGCCACCAGTTGTTACGGTACCACCTTCCGAGCTCCAGACACAGTCGTTAGTCACTTGTATTCCCGGTTCCCCCAATAACGAGACCAAGCTCCATTATGAGGGTAAAACATGAACTCAGGACTGGAACAGCCAGCCTGCCTTTTATTTGCATTTCACGCACACAGGCCACACCCAAGGGGAGGCATAAAACAACCACTGGCATCGATGGTACATCCCACACATTCCCTCCCCTTGGTGTGACACATAATCTTATTATACAGGCAGTTTAGAATATATTTTTATACAACTTTCATAACTCCAAATCCATCCATCATATTCACATAAAAGGCACATATTCAGATTCAGCATACTTAAATCATAAACAGTCTCAAAAATCACACCAATCCCTCCAGTGAATCCAAAGTTACTCGAATGTCCGTTTATGACCGACCGCAGCTACCGTTTCGTGCCCAAAAGAGTTCCCTGGATTCGGGCTATACGGTCGGTCACTTGTTGGCCTAAAAATGTCTACGTCCTGTTCGAAGTGGATCGGTACTTCGACTACGTTGTACTGTCGAAGTATCGTCGATAGTACGGGTCGGCGGATTCGAAGGTAAAATGGCCGCCGCCACGTGGCCCTTTGTCCGATGTCGGCCACCACGAGGCTTTGATAGCTTTAGCGCTTCGTTGGTTTTGGCTGTATTCGAACTGTTAGTTGTGGAAAGTCACAACTCTCCGCAGGATCTCTCAGGGACCATAAGTACTGGGCAAATCAGACGAACCCAATAGGTTTAGTCCAGCGGGATGGGTCTGTCACATGCCACTCCCGAGATCAGACTCTGGATCCGCCACTGGCCTGCTATCTACCTTTGAGCCACAGCAGTTCCTAGTCCTTGAAAATATTTCTAGTCCTGTTCATCCTTGCTTGTCTGCAGCACTGGGGGCTGGACTTTGTCTATTGCTGTGCTTCACCTGACTCTGTTCAGTCACCAGCAGGGTATATATACACAGCCTCGCCCTGGGAACTTTATCAAGTCATGTTGTGTTTAGCTCTGTGGCGGAACCCGCCTCGCCACTGGGCATTGGAGAGGCCTGGCTGCCCGCCTCCTACCTGCTGATTATGGCCCCTGGTAAATTTGTACTTTTGAATGCAATATTTGGGCATGTGGTATTTTATATTGCTGCTACTGGCCCTTTAAGGGTCATCCGTGGACATATTATGACTTTTAGGAACAATGCCCCTTTAAGACTGTGTAGCAGATTGCATTCAGGCTGTCTTAAATATTATGTATGTTATTATGTGTTCGGTAAATTGTATATGTGTATGCAGCATTTGTCTGATTGTTCGGTAGAATCGCTCCATTCATTATATTGAGTGAAACTACCGAACAACCAGACCACCCAGGAATAGGTGTGCCTCCAATTACCGTTTGCAACAATGGTGCAAATGGGTAATTGGCCATTTATGTAATGTGTTCTTCGTCCTCTGGGTGGCCGCCATTCGGGAAACAAACTCGTGGCGGCGGCCATCTTAAACTCCCGAACAGCAGTGTTTTGCCGTCGAGTGTCTGGAACTAAAATCGGACACTCGACTAGGCAAACACCGCTGAGACCTCCAGACTTCCAGCAATTCCTGTAGAAACTACCGAACGGCCCGCCGTTCGGTAGAAAGAACCCCACGAACAAGGGGATTCATTCGAATCCTCCCCAGGCTCCATAACCCAGGCAATTCATGTGTTTTCATTCCCTTTTCTGTGACCGACTGCAGGGCCAAAATACATGGAACTATTTTCGGATACTTTTGCCATGCGGTCGGTCAAAACTTTAACCCTCCATAATTCCCGAACCCCTGGTCCGATCTGGGTGATTTTTGGATATGTGTCTCACCCAGATCAGGGCTACCAGGGGATGTAACATTTAAAGGGGTAACCCTATGTTTAGGGGTACATCCAGAAACCCAGGGAATTTGTGTCTGGAATAATGGGATTATGTGTCACACTAAGAGGAGGAGATGTGTGGGAGGTAACTGGTACATTATTGGCTGTGGTACTAATTGTTGTGGATCCCTCCCTTGCATGGGATAATGTCTTAAAAGGAGGTTGTGTGAATAAATCTGGAGTTCCTGCTTAACCCACAAAGTGAAGTGTCGTCTCATTATTGGGGGAGGATTTATTGTATGCTGTTCCAGTTTGACTGCTAGGAGTGTAAACCTATTCGCATGGTTTGTCCTATTCGGCTGTATACAGCATTCACATGCTTGAGAGAATTTATATGTTTCTCCGGTTCGGTGGTTGTGGTGTCTGCTGCAGTACTTGGAGTCCTCAGGAAGCGCTAGGAGCATCCTTCAACGGAGGTACCCAGTCGGGGTGCCCGTCGATCCGTTACAAGCGCCTATGTTCAAGTCTCTTGATCTTCAACTCCATATTGACCCCGACTTCTGATTTAATCAATCCTGACATCTGGCATCCATTGACTTCAACTACACTTGGGTAATCCTGATCTCTGGCATCCTTTGACTTCAGCTATGCATTGACTATCCTGCTGTTTATGTCCTTGTCGGTACTGCATTGGAATCCTTTCCTGCATAGCCCCCGTACACAGATTCCCAGTCTAGGTGGCTTCTTATCTGGTCACTTTGGACTCTGTCTATCTGCAAGGGTGATATATGTGCTAAAGACTCCCATTTCAGGTAAGACCCTGACATGCAGGAGTATGATTTTTTTAATATTGTAGGTTTTATTGTTGTGGGTGGCTGTATTGTCTGTGCATATGTGATGGCACAGTTTGCAGCAAGGTTTTTCTTTTTTTAAAGATTCTTTATTTTCATTTTCAAATGTCATATGAACATTTGTACAGAAAAAAGAAGTTGGTTATTCAGGTGATAACAATAAGGTCGACATTGTATTGTTTGCATATAGATCTGGCATTTTGGTTTTTGGTGTCGTTTTCTATACCTTAAGCTGAGGACCTTCATTTGTTAGGGGTCGCTTGTTCAACCTCGCTGATTGTGTTGTCTGTGTACGTGTTTTATCGGGGAGGTCGTGGTTGGGATGCGATATCCTTAGTTGGGCAGCGGTCCAGGTTGGTGGCTTTTTTCGGCTGAGAGTGGTGGTATAGCTTGTGAGTTTGTTGTGCCAGGGGTTTTGGTGGTAGTCATTTTTTGGGGGGATTGGCTGCAGTGGAGGTTGCTGCTATAGGTAGGTTCGTTGGTTACGGCTGTGTCAGCAGAGCCTGGCATTTGGGTTTGGTGCAGTAGTCGGGGGGACGATTGGGTAGGTGAGGTAGGTGTCTGGGGAGGTGGGGGAGAGGTGGTACCTAGTGGGAGGGTTAGGTGATGCTGCCCCCTTGGCTATTCCCCCCGAGCCCCAAGTAGGGTGGGTTGGGTTGGGGAGTTGGTTAGGTGAGCGTCGGTCGCGTCGCTTGTTGTGGGTTGGTGGTGGTGGTGTGGGTTCATGAGGTCGTTGCAGGTCACCACGGGAGTGTGCTATGTCCTTCTAGCCATGGGTCCCAGACTTTGTGAAATGATTTTGGGGTGTCATGTATTTGCGCTGTTAGCTTGTCCATGTCAACGCTGTCAGTTATTTTAGTGTGTATTTGAGGGTGAGTGGGTATACGTTGTGTGGACCAAACTTCCGCAATTGCTCTGCGTGTGGCTAGGGCTACTCTTGCAATGAGTTTATTTTCACTGTGGGTGGAGGTGTCTATGGGTTTAGAGAGTAGAAGGGCCCAAGGGTCTAGAGGTACAGGTTTGTTAAGTATTCCAGTTAAGAGTGTTGTGATTGTTTCCAAAAGGGGGGTGAGTTTAGGGCATGTCCACCAACAGTGGAGGAATGTGCCAGTTTCGCCACACAGTTTCCAGCAGAGGTTAGTGGGGATTTGTTTCATTGCCTTTAAGCGGTAGGGGGGTGAGGTACCATCTGAAGAGCATTTTGTAGGCCTGCTCTTTATGGGTGATGCAGGTTGAGATGTATTTGATGGATGCCCAGATGTCAGCCCAGTCAGTGGGGTCTTCGGGGGGTCCTAAGTCATTCTCCCATGCTGTGATGTATGGGAGGGCTACCTGAGTGTGATGCATAGTTAGTGTCGTGTATAAGGTTGATATTTGGCTCTTTTTGGATGGTGAGTGGAGGGTGTCCCTTTCGAACCCGGTCAGGGTCGAGGTGGCTGCCATGCGAACTGTGTCCGTTGCTGCGAAGCTTCGGAGTTGGAGGTAGCGGAAATAGTCATATGTGGTTAGAGTTTTGGGGTTGGGGATTTCTGTGTATTGCAGGAGCTTGCCATTGGGGTAAAGGTGTCCTAGTCTAACTATGTCCCTGTCCTGGAAGTGGGCATAGTGTTGCGGTGTGAGGCCTGGTGGGGACATTTTGTTACAGAGGATTGGAGTAAGGGGTGAGAGGCTTGTGGATAGGTCGAATTTGTCGCTGAGGCGATCCCAGAGGTCCAGGGAGTGGGTGATCGTTGGGGAAGTGGGGGGTGGTAGTGGTCTCTGCTGTTTCGGGAGCCACATGTATTGGGAGGGGTGGTCTCGGCCGAAGATGAGGTGTTCTAAGTCCACCCACCGTTTGTGTGCGGGGGGGAGATGCCAGTGTTGGACTTGCGTTAGGTGGGCTGAATGTAGTAATAAAGTGAATTAGCTAATATGGCTTAACAAGCAACATAAGCTAAAAAGATGGGATAGCACATATAATAACACTATATAAAATAGAGGGTTCAACCTGTATAAAGGACGTGATCTTGAATAGATCTAAAGGATAATAAATAATATATGGTGAAGTATGTATGAACAAGAAGGCGAATATCCAGGAGGTAGAGAACTTACAAAAGATATTGATGTTCTGCACTTATCTCCCTTTAAGGGTATCTGTAACCAATCAATGTGTGATAGGAACGGCAGTTCTCTTCGGATATAAGATCCGCAAAATGGATGAAAAAGAGAAATATACATAGAATAGTACTGTTTAAAAAGTCATACATTTATTGCACTGATAGCACTTACATTCAGGTCGCAATCAGCAAGCATATCTCCACTAACAAGTGGACCAAGGTGACAGAATGGATCAATGTTGCAGATGGAACACTGGCTGATCGTACCATACAAAGTGCTCAAAATATATATAAATAAAAAATACAGTAATAAAACAAAATAGTAAATAAAAGTCCTTATAAATACTCAGTCCAACGCGTTTCGTCCATATAGACTTCTTCAGGGAAATGAGTACTGTCCAAAACGTTCCTTTTAATATCCGTAAATGCAGATGATTCTCATCACTCTAATTTCGAAAAAACACGCGGAATCGAGTACTTCCGGGGTCTATGGTTCTCCTGGTGTTGTCTTGTGCTTGTCTTTGTGGGATAAATCCTACCTGGTCCGGATTGATGAGTTTTGGTAAGAAGGGGTTAAGTCGTGTTGTCATTACTTTGGTCAGGAGTTTTAAGCCAATGTTCAGGAGTGAGATGGGGCGATAGTGGCCTGGTTCATCGTGGGTTTTTCCGGGCTTAGGCAAAAGGGTGATGTTGGCTTGTGTCATGTCAGGGGGTAGTGGGTCGCCTTTGAGCATTGCATTAAAGACTTTGCATAGTCGTGGGGTGAGTATGTCTCCAAATGATTTGTAATAGATGGCTGTTAGGCTGTTAGGGCCGGGGCTTTTATCGCTGCCAGCAGTTCCTGTGGGGAGATGTCCGCTGAAATTAGTGTTCTGGCTTCATCGGTGAGGGAGGGGAGGGAAAGGTTCTCGAGGAAGTCATCAGTTAAGGTTTGGATTAGGTCGGTGTGGGGGTCTGGAGTATGGTTGTAGAGGGACGTGAAATATTGTTGGAAGGTTTTCCCGATTGTGTGTGGGTCGTTGTTCATTGTGCCGTCTGAGGTGCGGATTTTGGAAACTCGTTTTGTGTCGGTTAGGTTCTTGAGGCGTTTTGCTAGCATCGAGTCTGCCTTGTTGCCCTTCTCATAGTACTTTTGTTTGGTCAATGTGA